>NW_005841878.1:1624611-1642108 GCF_000455745.1 Alligator sinensis
AAAGGCAGCCCCTCGCCTGCCCCAGGGCCAGTGCCCCCCGCTGCAGCCACTTGCAGACTGCCTGGGGCTGCCTGTGCCTGCTCCGGACAGCCCCATGCGCGCTGCGAGCTCCTGCAACGCGGGGTGCCGGCCATGGATCAGGTGAGGGGCCACTTTTCCCCACGCTCAGCACCAGCTTCTTCCCTGCTGGCAAGCAGGGGGTTGGAGCTGTGTGCTGCCCACAGCCTGTACCGCGGGGCTGGGGAGCACTAGGGGTGAGTGGGCGGGGAGACAGTGGGAGCACAGGGCCCACACTGGTGTCCTGGGGCCAGTGCCAGTGGGGCCCAGAACAGGGTGGCAGGAGCACGGGGTCCCAGGTGGCAGGAGCTCTCTGGAGCTGGGCCAGCTCCCCGCTCCCTGCTGGTGCAGCCCAGCCCAGGTCCACGGACCCCTGCCAGCCTGCGCCCTGCTTTGGGCCCCACTGGTGCTGGCCCTGGGACATTGGTCCTGAGACATTGGGACGTTGGTCCGAAGATGGTGACCAGGGGGCGGGGCACCTGTCAAGGGGCAGAGCTACCCATGCAGCCCTCGACAGCCTGCCAAAACTGGGTAAGCAGCCCTCCACTCAAAATAATTGCCCACCTCTGTTGTATGGCATCAAGATTTTTATAAGTGTCTGCTGACAGTGTACTACGGCACCTAACAACTTCAGGATTCTTTTGCATCATAAGTCAGAAATGAAAAATATCTATTAGGCCCCTGGCAGGAGTTAAGTTAATTGCATAATATGGAGGTGTGGTGCCAGGAACTGGTCCCTGATGCTGTGCTTCTTATGGTGCCCTGTAAACTTTCTGGCATGCAGGGAGACCATCAGAAGACTTAGAACTGAGGTGCAGCCCTAGATGGGGCTGCAATGAGTGATTTTCAGTCCATGCAGGGCTGCACCATGCCCCTGTTAGGCTGCTGACATGTGTGGAGCCCATCAGATGATTGGCTCCCTGTGCCCTGGCATGGAAAGCTTCCCCTATTCCCAGCTGCTAGCATTGTGGATCAGAGGTGAAGATAGCTGGGGGGTGGGCATTTCCCATGGCACTCCACCTTAGCTGGTAAACAAAGCTCTGCTGTGTACCTGGCACTGGTGTGACAAAAAGAGAAAGTGAGCCACATATAACACGGAATATTTTTGTGGATGGTGTCTCATTTTGTCATGCCATGGAGTACCTGAACACGTGGCAGGGACACTATTCATGGTGTGATTAACATGTTAATCACGTTGTAAGTATAATGCTTGCCATGGGCGTTCGGTTATCTTCTCATTCTATTTTTCTTAATGCAGGATTGGTCTTTGTGGTACATTTTTGTTGTTCCCAATCCAATTTTAGTCCCCAGACTATGGGGCTTCTAGCATTTTGCTTGGGAGCATTCCTTGACAGGAAATTTTTCTTGGCATCAAGCTCTGTAGTTTCCATTAAAGTATCCTTCCTGTTATGCATGCCATATTATCTTTAGTTTCTATACCCTGGTGTTTAAACCCTTTGGCTATTTTCAGACTATATTAGGTATCTGGATGAAAGCAAAATCTCTTATATGAAGCATCATGATTAAAACAGAGTAGTAAAGAAAAGTAAAAAAAAAACCCACAACTTCAGCTAATTAACTATATAACCCATCAAGATATCATAGGTTACAACAGGTTCACTTTGTTTTACATACTGAACAATGTTTATGAAAGACACAGCATGTAGGTTTTCAAAGAGCAGCCTTTCTGGGTAAAATCTGAATAGCAATTCAATCAGTCACTTAAAAAAATGTTTATTGGGGCAACCTCCTGTAGAGTAAGCATGACCTATCCAAAGCGAAGAGAACTCCTAGAATGAGGGGGGTGAAATAGTGTTTAGCCCCCACAGCTTTAACTAGAAGTATTTGAGTCTTTAATATACATCATGCTTGGACAGTCACTGCTCTTTCAAGTGTTCATGATGTGCTTCTTCTTGGTAGACAGGAGTAAAACAGCAGAAAGCAATAAAGTTTCAGCTTCACTGAGCATATTCTCAACTAATTTAATTATTGTTTGCATTGACAAAGCTTTAGTTTTCAGGATACTTACTTTTAAAGGAAAAGAAGTGTGGGAAGAAAACTGCAATTAAAAGTTTTAACTATGAGCATAGATCATACCAGTATAATCATTTTAAGGGTTTTGTTTTATGCTTGTTGAAACTTGTGCTATTCCAGTTATGAAATAAATAAAGTATATGACTTGAATATGTATGTGGGAAATTCAAAATCAACCTTCTCCTCAAATAGAAAAAAATACTGCTAAAACCTTGACCCCCAGAATAATACAAAAATATTTTAGGATATTTAATGGTTATCTCTTCCATGTAGAATTTCACATAATTCCCTTTTTACATCAATCAACTGACCAAACTCTTAGAAGCATTTTTCTACACATGATGTTGTATGCATATATTTTATATTGCACATGCTTGTTCTGCAAATAACAAGAGAATATTGTGCAAGACAGTTTTCAAACATGATTTTTTTATTAATACGATGATGATATGATAGCACTACATTCTGAAAGCAATGCACTGCCAGTCCTTTCCATCCAAACGTATCAAAGCAGTTTGCAAACATGAATAAAGTAACCCTCAAAACACACCTGTGGCATACATAAATAATGCTATAAAAAGTGGCAGACACAACAGTTAAATAATTGTCATTACCACAGCAGAAACAGGAAGACAGCTGTGTTATTACCAGGGATGCTGGTTTTCTCTGATAAAAAAAAAAATCCCTAATTTTTGGATTAAAAAAGTAACCCCAAATTCAAATTTTTCTTGATTAAAATGAAACAATATATAGGCATATATAGTGGTGTTTCATTTTAATCATGGAAAAATGTGGATTTGGGGTTACTTTTATTTAACCAAAAATTGGGGATTTTTTTTAAGCAGAGAAAAGCAGGATCCTTGGTCATTACCACAGGTCTGCGGTACTCAACCTTTTAGCCCCATGGGCCAGATGAGTGGTGCAGGTCCAGTGCACAGGCTGGATGGAGGTATATACGCCAGGATCAGGTCCTGTGGCCCAGCACCAGCCCTGCCTGGCCCTGCATGCTAAGATCACGTGCCTGATCCAGCATACAGGGCCCTGAGTCTCCCCATGGGTCTGGAAATTTGGTAGTAAGGGAGTGTTAATATTTTTCCCATATTTCTGGACCCATGGAGAGCCCCATGGGTCAGATGACACAGTGCCACAGGCTGGATCTGGCCTGGGGGCCAGGGGTTGAGCACCCCTGCAAAAGGTTCTTCTTGCATCTATGTGTGTATGCTGGACTTTTATGTGATATCTTCCATTCCTATAATTCCCAAGAATACAGTGCTAATGGAGACATAGCACTGATGTTTTTATAATGTTATCTGATTGAGTCTTCTCTAGTATAGTACCACTATTGATACTTCCACTGCTGTGATGTTACCAGTTGTAATGGTGAGAGATTTTCCACAAGAGCCTAGTGCAGATGAAGCCCTAGTTGTCACATGGGTTTAAAGACTCAGAGGTCAGGAAAACAGTCCTTATGATGAGAGGCTGAGAGCCATGGGACTCTTCAGCCTGGAAAAGTGCAGGCTCAGGGGTGATCTGGTGGCAACCTATAAGTTTATTAGGGGTGCTCACCAGGATCTGGGGGAACATCTGTTCACCAGAGCACCCCAAGGCATTACAAGATCAAATGGTCACAAACTCCTCCATGACTGTTTCAGGTTGGACATAAGGAAGAACTTCTTTACTGTCCAAGCCCCTAAGGTTTGGAATAGACTGCCATTGGAGGTGGTTCAAGCACCTACTTTGAATGCCTTCAAGCGACATTTGGATGTTTATCTTGCTGGGATCTTATGACCCCTGCTGACTTCCTGTGCCTGGGGCAGGGGGCTGGACTCGATGATCTTCCGAGGTCCCTTCCAGCCCTGATGTCTATGAAATCTATGATTCAGTTCTTTAGTACGCAAGCAGATAACACAAGGGAAAAAATGCTACTGCTATGTCTTGTAAGCAGAAGGATTCTTTTAAAAGGCTTCTGCAAGCAACCTCCAGACAACCTGACACCTAGTGGGGGCTGGCTATTGCACTTTTTGACTGACAGCCCAGAGATCTGAATGCACTTGGGGTGGAAGTAAGATATGCAAGCTTTGTACAGCAGTTCAGATTACTTTGTGAGAGAGGGGCAAGCTGAAAGAATTTATTTACTGGTATTCTGAAGGTTTGCTATTTCTGTGTGATCCCAGCTACAATTTGTAATGTCTTGTCAATTTTGTTGAGATCATTAATAGAAATTAGGTGAACATTGTAAATAAAAAACAGCCCAAGAATCCTGTTTTCTAAACTATTCCCAGTCATTTCTCTCCAGTGTATTCCAGCAGCCCAGGTACTTCTTACCAGGGTTAACTTGATACAACTAAAACAGTGGTTTTCAAACTTCCTAAAGTCATAGAAGTCATTCATATCACTTGTCCCACCACAGAGTCCCTACCTCTATCCTGTGAGGTGACACACACTCAGGCCACCCTGGTGCATCACCTCCCAGCCCACTCTGCCATTACCCTCAGTCTCTTTGTGGAATCCCTAATGACCCATAAGAGAACTCTAGGATTCTGTCCAGAGTTTGAAAACTGCTGAATACAGTTTGAAAACTGCTGAATTAAATGAATATGCAAGCAAGACTTGAGGCTTTTCTTGGTAGAACACCAGTATTACAGTAAACTGTTTGACTGTTTGGTAGCCAGGACGGTATTTCCCTTCTTTTTAAAGATGAGGCACAGAAAGACTGTTTTACAAAAAAAGTATAAAGAGATGGGAACAGAACTTAGATTTTCTGAGGCCTGGCCATGTACTCTAAGGACAAAGGCCATCTTAAATTAACAACCATCCTTTCAGGAAAGCAAACAAAACAGAAAAAAAAGAGCAAAAAAATAGGGTCTGAATAAACAAACAAAAAAATCACATAAAACTATTATGTTTTCATAATGTATAATTTAAACGTAACCTTTCTAATACTAAGTTAAAATTGATGAGTTTATTTAGAAGGTGATCTGGGATATTTAAGAAATTACTATTTCAAAACCGTAATTACAAAGTGAAATCTGACTTCTGAAATACACCACAACTGATTATGTCAGTGACTTAGTATTTCTGGAATAAGGAATGTCCGATTGATAACACAGAAAAACCCCCACATTTCTGCTGTTTATTAGTTGAGCTGCAACTGTGTGCTTGGTGCTATGTAGAACTAAGTGAAGCCAGGGCCAGGGGCCTTACACTGAAGTGGGTCAGTCTGGTAAATCCCTGAAGAACTTCAGTAAGATCCTCTATTTAAAAGCTAAAATTAAACATGATTTGGTTCAGTGCAAAAGTTGGAAAAATTCCCAAGTAAGATCAAGCACTTGTAAACTAAATAATTCAAACCATCATGAATATAGCTTTTCTAGGAATTATATGTTAAATATTTATAAAAGCCTGATTTGATCTGTGTGTTAAGAGTCTATCCAATATAAAAATGACTACTTGAAAAGGTAGCCTGAGTAAAAGAGATTTATGATGCTATCATTTTGATCTCAATATTGCTGAAGTTTTTGTGGTCTACCTTAAGAGATTTTTTTTTAAGTTAAGTTAGTTTATTTTTATATTATGTGCTGCATAAAATGCATTCCTTACCCCATCTCCTTGGTCAGACAGTCCTGTTATATTACATACTTGTCAGGAAGAGAGCACAGTCTCAGGAAACAGAGGGGCAGACAGCACTTTTCCTTAATCTTAAAGGTAACCTTTTTTAGCATCAAGTAACAGGATATGCTTCCTTTATTTAAAACATGGTGCTCCATTATGTTAAAACTGTGTTTAATTTGATTTCTGAATGCAGGAATTTCCACACTAAAGACACACAAGTAAAAGAGACTAAGAAAAAAATTTTGAGTAGAAGATTCAGTTAAGATGCTGAGAGAACTTCTGACGGAATACCTGCGTGAGATAGGAATAATTACCAAAATTTGGGGAAGCGAGGATTTAGATCTCCTCCTTAAAAAGCAAAAGGCCCAACCCAGCAGTTCAGATTTAAAAACAATTAAATGTGGTACCAAGGCCTGTGGCACATATTCATTTAAAAGTGCCATGGAATCTGAGCCTTGATCCCAACAATTGCAGTTCTTGTCATGCCACACATGCATGGCAAGAGGCACAATTTTGGGATCAGGAATCAGATCCCAATCATGCCCTTTCTGCTTGCCATATGATCCTGGGCTCCCCCTGCACCAGCAAGTTAAAAGCAAGTTGCCTACAGCTCAGCATGACCTGGTATGGTCTTGGGGCCGACAATCAGCTGATTGTTCATAGATGTAGGGTCGGAGGGGACCTGAGCAGATCATCAAGTCCGACCCGCTGCCCTGGGCTCATATGACCCCTACTAAGTTTAAGCTCATATGACCCCAGCTAAGTACTTATCAAGCCTCCTTTTAAAGACCCCTAAGGTAGGAACCAACACCACTTCCCTTGGAAGGTGGTTCCAGATCCTGGGCACCCTGACTGTGAAGTAGTGCCTCCTGATGTCTAGCCTGAACCTACTCTCAATCAACTTGTGGCTGTTATTGCTTGTTACTCTCGGAGGTGCTCAGGGGAACAGGGTCTCACGCAATCCCCTCTGGTCCCCCCTGGTAAGTTTATAGATGGCCACTAGATCCCCTCTCAGCCTTCTCTTGTGAAGGCTAAACAGGTACCGTAGCCTCTCCTCATAGGGCCTGCCCTGCTGCCCCCTAGCCAATTTGTGATACATCTGACTGTGTAGGCATCGATGCCACAGTCACCTAGCTTTTTAATGAGAACAGATGGGAGACAGTGTCAAAGGCCTTCCTGAAGTCCAGAAAGACTACATGCAGCATGACACCTGCGTCCAATGATTTTGTGACCTGATCGTAGAAGGCTATCAGGTTGGTCTGACAGGACCTGCCTCTAATGAACCCATGCTGGTTGCCCTTGTGCATCCTCCCCCTGCTGGTCCCTCACAGATGTGCTCCTGGATAATTTTCTCAAAGAGCTTCCCCAGGACCAAAGTAAGACTAACAGGCCTATAGTTGCCTGGGTCCTCCCTCCTCCATTTTTTGAAAATGGGGACCACATTGGCTTTCTTCCAGTCTTCTGGCACCTGGCCAGAGCACCACGAGTGCCCCACGATGACCCCTGCCAATTCCCTCAGCATCCTAGGGTGGAGAGCATCTGGACCTGCTGATTTGAACATGTCCAGCCCCTGAAGAAGTTCCCTAACTTGGTCCTCCCTGACCCTAGGCCTGGCGGAATCACTCCTGAGTCCGTCCTGAATCCTGATGGGGGAGAAGCCCTGGTCCCTGCTCAGAAAAATGGAGGCAAAGAATTTGTTAAAAAGGTTTGCTTTTTTTTTTTGTTGACCCCAGCCCTGGGGGAGCCCCAAACATGCCACACATTCAATTTAAGGCACCATATAAACCAGCCATAAAAATGCTCTACATTGTGTGTGGAACAGTTTTATGGCTGGCTTGCCATTTTTTTGGCGCCTTAAATGGGTACATGTGTAGTACCTTTGCCATTTATGCCACAATTAACATAGTTATTGTGGCATAAGTATAATGTGTAGGGGGACCCCAAGTCACAGCTTTGTATCTTAGGCCTATGTGAATGGATACATTTATGAATGAGATCAAATGATGTGGTTACTTATGACAAAATATGATTGGACTCTATCATCCAGGCCTCCCCTTCTTATCTTATGTAAAAGTCTCCTTTCCTAATCCAGCAGCAAAAAAAATGAAAAGCAAGGAACTAGAACACAAGGAGATTGTTCAAACACTAGTGGAGAAGTTAGAGAGAATGGTTATTTTTATTTTTAATTCTATCCATGTTTTAAAAAATATAAACCTGACCATATTTGAGCATCATGCTACACAGTCACATACCTGCAAAACTGTGAATATGAGTGATTGAGAGATACCCTCCCAATGTCCGAAACATCATCCTTTTTGAGCCAAGGAGGCACTGTAAAACAGAGGCCGGGAACAAGGACCGGGATCCATGCAATCCCACTGATACCCTAAGGTACTCTCTCCTATAGGATTAAATAATGCTCCTGAATAAATAAGATCTAGGGGCAGCTGTGTGGGAATATTGCAACAAGCATCTTTTGAGTTGACTAGAATATAAGGCTGCTTTAATGCTTCTTTTGAAGCAGTGAAGCATGCCTGTGTTTAACCTAAGTATGCATAAGAACTTGATTTGTTCTATTGACTTCCAAAGATATTCTCCATCCAACAGCTGTAAAATGATAAAGAACGGCTGGTAACATTTAGGACCTAATCTAGTGATATGATAGCTTCCCTTTGACAATAAATAAAGCATTACCTGCAGATTATCTAGAATGATTCGGAGTGACTGAACTTGCCGTCGGACCGCTCCAGAGAACCTTTCGTAAGTAGATGCATCATATTCACTCATCTTGATCTCCTTTAATCTGAAGCAAGAAACAGGACAAGTTGTTAAGACCAAATCAGGTGAAAAAGCACATCTTATGCTAACAACAGGATGAGTAAACTTGTTTGTTGATAATGTTTCAACCCAAAATGGCAAAGTCTAGACTTTGAGACAACTCAGAAAAGCAGTAGCTGCTTTGATTAAACTTGGAAAAGTCACGTAATTACCTGTGTTCATAAAGCCGCACCTTTAGCAGTCTCAGATACTATTGTTTTAGGGACTGGGTTGTAAACCATATGCTTTGAAAGCTGTGCTAAAATTACAAACAGCTTTATTAGTTCAGTTATTGCTTCATGTATTTAAAAAGAGTACACTTGTTTGTTTTGACCTTGTTAGCAATGCATTTTAAACATCCTGGGTAACCTTGCTTTAACACAAAGGCAAGGTAAAGTTGTGCTTGGAAATTCTCTCCTATGACTGACTAGTTTGTTTTAAAGGCTATCTTTATCCTTCATGAAGAAAACGAAGAAACCTCAGAACAAAGGGAAAGTCTTGAACAAATATGTAAGCCTGCCCTCTACACGCACATTGTTAATTGTGCAATTACCTTAAGACCAGCCCCATTAGATGGGGCCTAAGTTACACAAATTCTGATATACCATTCAGTGAAGGTCTTATCTACAGACAGGTTTTGTAATGCTTTTATCTATATCTGTTTATAAAGCAAATAAAGTTCTAGTAGTGTAACTGATAGTGTGAAAGCAGTGATACTAATATAAAAGTATAGTGTAAAGTAAGCTATTTGTTTATTGCTGATTTTAAATATGAGCACTTTTATACAATTGTGTCCACACTATGTTAAATATCTGTTTTTTAAAGATACAGTTAAAGTGGTACCAAAACCAGCAGGTGTAGATTACCTGAGATGTAGCTTAATACCCTATCACAAGTTACTTCCTTGGAGCCGAAATATGACAGTTGTTAGGACTGGATCCAACTCTATGCAAAAGCAATAGAAAGACTCTCATTGTGGGAGCTGAGCATGAGATCCCACCCTTGTCTTCTCCACAGCTATCATGTTTTTTACAATGAATTATGCACAGATACCATAATAGAATAATATTGAAGCAACCTATTTAGGAAGCAGCAAATTTTACCACTGTGTACTGGCATCCACTTTGGTGATTCCAGGTATCTAAATTTAATACCGTCATACCACATAGAAAATAACTTCTTAACTCTTAAACTAAAAATTATACATGCAGTTTTATTACAGCAGCCATGGGTTGGGGTGGCATGGGCACTAAGGTGCATAGCTGACAACCCAAAAGGTTGTAAGTTTGAGGCCATAGCAGAAGCGATCATGGCGCCACAGCCTGTCAGATACTAATGAAATCTGTAAATTCTGCTCCATACCTTGTCACAAGGACATGAAAAAGGAAGGACTACAGGAGTCTGTATCCACTATGAAAGTTACCTAAGAAGGATGTTGATTTTAAAAAACAAACAAACAGTATCTATGAGGAATAACATTAACATTTAACACTATTAGAACAGAATAGTGTTAACATTTTAACACTATTCTGGTTAACTCACAGGTCACTACACATATTTGCTAAAGATTGTCTCAAATGCCAAAGTGAATGCTATCTATATTAAAAATGATATAATCAGCAGACAGCAGTCTTAGTTTGATGTCTGCAGAGAGAACAGCTGTACAAATGATGTTTTTGCTACAGAAAAAGTCCCTAAATTGCATAGCAATATTGATAAGAAAAACACAAATTTCAGTCCTGAATATAAAAAAAAAATCAATACAAAATCTAAACAATACCAGAGGTACTGCACAAGTTGTTCAGTCTTCAATGACAGCTTAAAATATTTCACTTACAGGTATGCATGATGACACCACATAACGTGGACCATGTTTTATTTTAATTAGGATGAAATCTGGAAATAATACACTAGATTGTTTCAGATTCAGAAAAAAATCTCTGACAAGGTCATGCTCTCAAGGGAATCTGCAGGCTAGAATCTGAGACATGAAATAGAAGAATAAGTAGAGGAAACTTCTATGCTATTGATAATGCAAGTGACTGCAAATGTTCTCCACAACCAGTAATATCCAGCCCAGAAAGTTATAATTTTAAATCCTACCCTCCCACTCAGAACTGCCAAGAAGACTACACTATAATTAAGTAGTCCATGCAAATAATTACATATAAGCAGACGATATATTCTGCAATTTACTTCACTTTCTCCTAAGTCTATGGCAGCATTTCCCAAAGTATAGAGCATGTTCC
This sequence comes from Alligator sinensis, assembly GCF_000455745.1. Taxonomy (NCBI): domain Eukaryota; kingdom Metazoa; phylum Chordata; order Crocodylia; family Alligatoridae; genus Alligator; species Alligator sinensis. Next base: position 1,635,381 of record NW_005841878.1, read on the forward strand.
TCTCAGAGGACACAGGGGGATTTCACAATAACTGAGAGAAGTGGCGAAAAACTGGTAGCGGTGGGAGAAAGTGGTGGCAAGGGAACTGGCAGCAGTGGGGGGAATCAGCAGAAATTGGCAGGTGAAGTGTATGTGGGGGGCACGAGAGTGCTTGTGAGTGGCAATGAGGTACAAACTAGGAGTGTGCGAAACAGGCCGTATCTGATTCAGATTCGGCCTGAATCATGGACAGTGATTCAATTAGTTGATTTGGATCACCGTTCCCGATTCAATTTGGCTGGATCTGAATCTGAAGATTCGATGCTGATTTCGAGAATTAGCAATTCGGACATAGACACAGCTTTAAACGTTTGGGGTTTTTTTTGTTTTTTTTTACATACCTCGAGGTACCAGGCGCGACTTGTGAATGCTGCAATGGTGGGGAGAATGGAGCATCCCACAGGAGCACAGGGTCCCCCCGCATGCTTGGAGGTGAACCCAGAAGTGGACTGGAAGTACTTCCGGTCCACTGCCGAGTGCGCAGGGGGACCCCAGGTGCCCCCCCAGACCCAGGAGGCACTAGTCACCAAGCCAGAAGGGCATGGGGGGCCACGCTCCCCAGTGGACCCGGAAGTGGACCGCATGTGCTTCTGGTCCACTTCTGGGCCTGCTGCCGAGCATGCTGGGGACCCCCCTGCACTCCTCTGTTGCACTTCATTGCCCCACCATCACAGCATTCACGAGCTGCCTGGTACCTTGAGGTACGTGGAAAAAACATTTAAAGCTTTGTCTATGTCCTAATTGTCACAACCCAAGGGTGTGATTTTTGTTTGTGTGTGCTTTGGCACTGCTAAATTATTTCCCGCCACTCTTAGCTTTCTTTGCAGGGTGCATTTCTGAGCTGCAGAAAGGAAATGCACGTTGCAAGGAGTTCCCACCATTTGTATTCAGATTCGTGCCCCACTATTGGTCAGTTCTAAATTATTCCTACGTGGCAGCTAGCGATTGGCTTGCTAGCTGTATAAGAGGCTTGAGTGGTTTCCGCCCAAGTTGGAGGACTCCACGACTATCAGGAGGAGGAGAACTTCACGTCTCGTGAAGATCTCTAAGCGCTGTGGAGCCTATCGGACCCAGCGTGTATCTCAAGAAGGCTATAGGGGTCTGATCAACCTCTCGCCTCTCCCCGTCGCCGCCTGATCCCTCGACGTACCCTTCCCTGCGCGCAAGTTCCACGGAGCCTAGCAAACTTCGTGTGAGTGAATCCAGAGCTCTACCTGGGGTTCGAGTCCTGCAGTTTTTTTTTCTTCCCGTCACCGAAACCCCCATTGCGATGTACTCTCAAGGTTTTTGTTCATCTCCCGTCGCCGAAACCCCATTGCGATGTACCCTCATGTTCTGCAGGTTCGAGTTTTTTGTTTTGTTTTGTAACCGCAACTCAAGCAAGTTTTCCTGCCTGCACCGCGACCATCTTCGGTGTAAGTAAAATAATCTTAAATCAACCACTAAGCGTCCGTGCCTAATTCTAGCGTGCCGCCTGTCTTCCCCGACCCGGTATGTCCGGGCTGCTGGCCACAGCCCGCCGCGCGAGAAAAAACTCCCAAAGGCCTCGGACCGCTCCCGGCCCACACACTAATCATCGAATCTTTCTGAATCTCTCCAAATCAATTTGGAGAGTTCCAATTTGATTCAGAGAGATTAAAGGGTCTCCTGATTCAATTCAGAGATTCAGCCACCGAATCGGGCAGCCCTAGTATAAACCCTGAAAGCTGGGGAAATTTCTGATGTGAGACCTTCAGTTCTGATGTAAGACCTTTTCTTGGGCTGTGCAGGAGATCCCAACTTTTCCCTATTAGTTCCTATTAAGTCCCAGTGTGCAACAAAACAGTGTTTGGGATAAATGTGGCTTCTTAGGTCCAAAATAAGCTATATTATCCTTGGCATATGTAGGTGCAAATCCAGTTTAGAAATGTATAAATTGTTGAGAAGAGGTCATGTATGCCAATGTTCAGATTCTATAGCATATAGGTGGCACACTCCTACACAGAATCATAGATTCATAGAAAATTAAGGTTGGAAAGGACCTCAGGAGGTCATCTAGTCCAGTCCCCTGCTCAAAGTAGGACTACCCCAAACTAGATCATCCCAGCCAAGGCTTTGTTTAGCCAGCTCTTAAAAATCTCCAAGGGTGGAGATTCCACAACCTCTCTGGGTAAACTGTTTCAGTGATTTACTACCATCTTAGTGATAAAGTTTTTCCTAATATCTAACCTAAACTTCCCTGGCTGCAATTTGAAACCATTGCTCCTTGTTTTGTCATCTGCTACCACTGAAAACAGTCTAGCTCCATCCTTTTTGGAACCACCCTTCAGTTAGTTGAAGGCTGCTATTAAATCCCGGTCCCCAGTCTTTTCTCCAGACAAAATAAACCCAGTTCTTTCAGCGTCTTCTTATAAGTCATGTGCCCCAGCCCCCTAACCATTTTTCTTGCTCTCTGCTGGACTCTCTCCAATTTGTCTACACCCTTTCTGTATTGGGGGGCTCAAAACTGGATATGGTACTCTACATGTGGCCTCACCAGTACCAAACAGAAGGGAATAATCACTTCCTTCAATGTGTTGGCAACATTCCTACTAATGCAGCCCAGTATGTTGTTAGCCTTCTTGGCAACAAGGGCACACTATTGGCTCATATTCAGCTTATTGTTCACTGTAACCCCCAGGTAATTTTCTGCAGAACTGCTGCTTAGCCAGTCAGCCCCCAGCCTTTACCTCAGCCACATGGAATTGTTCCATCCTAAGTGCAGGACTTTGTACTTGTCCTTATTGAACCTCATGACATTTCTTTTGGTCCAATCTTCCAATTTGTCTAGGTCTCTCTGAATCCTAGCCCTACCTTCTAGAATATCTACTACTCTTATCGTCTGTAAACTTGCTGGGGCACTCCACTTGATACTGGCTGCCAACTAGACATCAAGACATTGATTACTACCCTCTGAACAGTTTTCTATCTACCTGACAATCCATTCATCCACCATGTACTTCCTTAGCTTGCCTACAAGAATGCTGTGGGAGACTGTATCAAAAGACTTGCTAAAATCAAGGTATACCACATCCACTGGTCTCCCCACATCCACAGAACCAGCCATTTGATCATAGAAGGCACTCAGGTTGGTCAGGCATGACTTGCCTCTGGTGAATCCATGCTGACTGTTCCTAATCACCTGCTTCTTCAATGCTTAGAAATGGATTCCTTGAGGACCTGCTCCATGATTTTTCCAGGGATTGTGTTAAGGTCTTTAGTTTGCCCTTTTCCAATTGTGCAAGACCTCTCCTGACTGCCACAAGTTTTCAAAGATAATAGCTTGTGGCTCTGCAATCACATTGGTTGACTCCCTCAGCACCTTCAGGTGCACTGCATCCAGCCCCATAGACTTATACCTGTCCAGCTTTCCTAAATACTCTCTAAACTGTTCTTTTGCTACTGTTGGCTGCTCAGCTCTTCCCAAAACTGTGATGCCAAGTGCAGTAGTCTGGGAACTGAGCATGCCTGTTAAGACTGAGGTAAAAAAGGAATTGAGAACTTCAGTCTTTTTTACATTGTCTGTCAATAGATTGCCTTCCCCATCAGTAAGGGACCCACACTTTCCTTGATCTTCCCCTTGTTGCTCACATACTTGTAGAAGCTTTTCTCGTTACCTTTCAAGTTCCTTGCTAACTGCAACTCCAATTGTGCTTTGACTTTCCTGATTTCATCCCTGCATGCCCAAGCAATACTCTTCTACTCTTCCCTAATTGTTTGTCTAAGTTTTCACTTGTAAGCTTTCTTTTTGTGTTTTAGCTCACTGAAAGTTGCTTGCTAAGCCAAGCTGGTCTACTGCCACAGTTGCTAGTCTTCCTGAGCACTGGGATGGTTCGTTTCTGAGCCCTCAGTAAGATTTCTTTAAAATACAACCAGGACTCCTGGACTCCTTTCTCCCTCAGACTGGATTCCCAGGATCCTTACTTTGCTGCTCTCCTTCTTCCTTTCCTCAGGATCCTGAACTCAACCATGTCATAGTCACTGCTACCCAAGTTAACATCCACTTCTAACATTCCCCGCTAATTCTTCCCTGTTTGTGAGCAGCAGATCAAGAAAAGCAAAGCCTCTAATTGACCTCTCCAACACTTGCATCAGAAAATTGCACTTTCCACTCTCCAAAAAACCTCCTGGATTGCCTGTGCACTGCTGTAATGCCCTCCTAGCAGATGTCAGGGTGACTGAAGTCCCCCATTAGAAACAAGGCCTGTGTTTGGCCTACTGCCGCTAGCTGTTGGAAGAACAGCCTCATCTTCTTGGTCTGGTGGTCTATAGCAGACACCTACTATGACACACTTGTTGCTCTCCCCTCTGACCCTAACCCAGAGCTTTCAACAGGCCTATATCCAGTTTCATACTGGAGCAATCATATAATTCTTTTAGATAAAGCACAACTCTTCCTTCTCTTTTCCTTTTCCTGTCCCTTCTGAACAATTTATACCCATCCATGATAGTGGTTCAGTCATGTGAGCTATCCCACCAGGTCTCTGTTATTCCAATCATGCCATAGTTTTGTGACTGTGTGAGGATATCCAATTCTTCATGCTTGTTTCCCAGGCTCCGTCCATTCACGTACAGACACCTGAGGTAACTAGCTAATGGCCTTATTTTCTCAGGAAGAATGAGAAGGCATCCCCTACTGCCCTTTTCTGATTATGTTTCCTCCAAGTCATACACTTCCCCGCTTACCTCAGGACTTTGTTCTTCATTCCCTGGTAAACCTAATTTAAAGTTCTCCTCACTAGGTAAATGAGCCTGTTTGTGAAGATACTCTTTCCTCTCTCCATCAGGTGGGTTCCATTCCTTTCTAGCAATCCTTCTTGGCACAACGTCCTGTTGTCAAAGAAGCCAAAGTCCTGTTGGCGACACCACCTGAGCAGCCATGCATTGATCTGCAGGATGCATCTGCTCCTGTCTGGGCCCTTCCTCTTGACTGGAAAGATGGAGGAAAACATCTGAGCCCCTGTCACAAGCTTCCAGCTTCCACTTTCCTGGGAGTCCGTCTTCTTCCTTCTCTAGCGCTACCTCTGGTAGTCCTTCCTCTGCAGTCCTAGAGGTGTCCTTCAGCACTGAATCGACGATATCCTCATGGCGGAGGATGCTTTGGAGCACTGCCACCTCCTCCTGGAGCTCTCTTGCCTGCTCCCTGAGGGACACCACCAGGAGGCATCACTCACGACGCAGGCACTTCCCCACATGGCTATTACTGGAAAGAACCTGCAAGCTGCAGTCTCCATAGCACCAAATAGGACCTGGGTGGAAGCCTTTCTGTTGAGTGGTCCTGCCTGGACAGACTACCTCTCAAGCACAAGCAGAGGAAGAGCTGGCTATGGCCCTGGTACTGTGATGTCCTCCAGCCATTTCTCCAGGTCTCTTAATTTGCCACCTCTTTCTTCCTGCCCCTCTTTCCAGCACACCTTCCCTAGAAAACTCTCCTGTAAACTGGCCTTCCATTATTTATTAGTTATTACTAGTTAGGAACCTTCCCAGAGAAGAGAAAGATACTGAAAAGTAGAGACTGTCAGAGACGAAGGGAAAAAGAAGACATTAAAACATGCTAACAAAGCATGCGTGTGTTATGTATATCCAACTATAAGCTTATAACGTATAAACTGTAAGTATAAAGAGTTTATTATTTCCCATCAGAATTAAAAGTGTACTCTTCATACATTTAAAGAGGAATTTGAAAATAAAGTAATATAATTTTTGTTTTATAAGGTTAGGAATATTTAGACTACTATTCTGGCCAAATTCTTATGCCGGTGACTGCACTCTGCCTACCCAAATTGTCCTGCCATTTAATAGGAGGGTTTAAATGAAACATTTTATTCTGTATGTCTTGTCCTAAGTCAGTGGTTCTCAACCTATTTGCCATAGTGGGCCACACCTGCAGCTCTCAATGTGTTATATGGGCTGCACTCCACAGCTGAGGGGGCCCCCAGCTACCAGGGATATTGCACCAGGGCAAGGGCCCACAGCCCTGTGCCTCTCCCAACCCCCTGCCTTGCCCCTGCCCCCTCCCCCCCCCGACCAGTGCCCAAGGCCCAGCTGCTGCCTGTGGGAGGTGGCAGTTGCTGCGACTGGAGCAGAGTGCAGAGCCTGGCTCCCCAACACCCCCTGAGTGGGTGGCATAGCCAGAGTGGAGTCTGTGGTAGGGACATGGGCTGCCCGCTGCAGGCTCAGGGCTCCCTCCCTGGTTGCCCTTCCCCTGGGGCTTTGGCTGCCCAGTGGTGGGACCCGGCACCAGCAGGTGGGGAGGCTTGGCACTGCTGTTGGGAGCACAATGCCAGCCATGCTGCCATGGCAAGGCACCCCCCGCCCCCATGGTGATAGTGACAGTGTGGAGTGGTGCCCCCTGCTGCTGCCAGGTGGGCAGGGGGTGCCTCGTTATGGTGTTGTGGCTGGCGTGGGGCTCCCAGCAGTGGCACCAAGCCTCCCCGCCCTGTCACAGAGGCCCCTGGGGGGAAGGCAGCAGGGTGGGGAGCCCTGAGCTCACAGCAGGCAGCTTGCATCCTCTCTTGCCCCAAGCACAAATCTGGGGGGCAAGTGCCCCCCCCCACCATGCCTCCCTCCCTGGGAGTGTGTACAACAGCAGGGAGCCGGCCCTTCTGCTGCCCCCTGGACGAGTTGCCTGTGGCTCTGTCCTTCTCCCCAGCTGGGCCCTGCAGCTGCGC
>NW_005841878.1:1642118-1654036 GCF_000455745.1 Alligator sinensis
TGCTCTGGCTGGACAGCACCTCCAGCCCAAACCCTGTCCTGCCCTATTCTACTCTACTGTACTCCCTCCCTCTCTCACTGTGCTGGCCTCAATCTATCCTCCCCCCAAGGCCCCATGCACAGACTTACCTGGAGGCAGCTGCGGGATCTGCTCTCCATGCTGCCTGGCTGCCATGTGCATGTGTGCATGTGCACATGAACATGGCACCCCCTGCCTCCGATCACCTTTCTCCCGCTTCCCCCAGCCCCAAGCAGCCCTTGCGGGCTGGAACTCTGCAGCCTGCAAGAGGGAATCCACCATTTCCCAAGTTTTTCTCCTTGACTAACTACTGCAGGTGGTAATCTTTACTTTTAAAAAAAAAAAAGAGGATGTCACATGGGCTGCAGCAGTATGTTGACTGGACTACATGCATCCCACGGGTTGAGAACAACTGTCCTAAGGTGTTAATTAGTGTTGATGTACAATTGTAAACAGTGGTGATTAGGGAGCAGTTATCAAGTACTGTAATTTTATCAGAATAACTTTACTTATTTATTGTCATAATGCTATACAACTGAACTTCTTGGGTGAGGGAAGAAAAAGAAGTCAAAACTGAATGTTAACCTGTGTTTAAAAGCCTTTTCACCCATTTCCCTTGCAGCTCTCTTCACCTCCTCTGGAACAGCATCTTTCTCAGCTTGAGATATCTGGTAAACCTTGTGACCAGCATCCAGTCGATAGGGCCCACCTTTGCCGCCCAGCCCTGCTGTGTCTCTCCCACCTGGAACAGTCAGTATAAAAATCAAAAATGCATATTTGATGATGATTATGACATAGTGTTTGTTTTCCTTTTTTAAAGCCTCTAGTGTCACCCCACTGCATACCATTTGTAGCAAAAAATGTCCTCAAGTCCCATGGAAAATACTTTACATGCAAACACTTGCATGCTTTTTAAAGTGAAGAAACACTTGCATGCTTTCTAAAGTGAAGAAATGCCACGGTAAAGAAGAGTTACAGTTTTATATTTCTGATTTACACTGTTCACATCCAGGTTTTGTTTGCATCAGTGATGAAATTTACCCCTGTGGGAATGGACCTATACTTCACTTAAGTCCTACACAAATCCTCACAGCTATTAGCCCTTACAGCCATTGACTCTTGTAACTTTAAAGCAATTAGGATTTTTTTCTCCAGAGTTTGTTGGCTGACTCTGCACCTGAGATTTATACTACTATATTTTCTGAGTCCTTTCATGTCATTTAAAATTAGGGAACGCCGCATTACCAAAGTATTAGCAGAGAAAAAAAACAAATGGTTTAAAACATGTATGAAATAAAGATATTTGTGTGTGTCCTGGCCTAGTCTTGGGCATGAGCAGGAACTTTTCATCTTGCATTGGATTTAATGCATTGGATTTAAATAGTTTGCAGTAGGAAATTAATTTCACAATCAACACAGTTTTGAAATCTTTAACTTTCAGAAAACGTATTTGGGATATCTTTCAAAGATGCATGATACATCATGAAAAGAAAATGAGAGCAAACCTGTTCCACCAGCCCAGGTATTCCCACCAACATGAGGCATGTTGTCTTGATCTATCTTTCCATGCTTAGGGGAGCTCACATCCAAACCACTGTCTCTCTCGATGGTTATCTGTCAAATTTTAAACAGAGAAAGCTTTAAATATCACTGGATTTTAGAGCCAGCATGAATTCTATGGTTATTCTGATAATCTGTTGCCTTCTGTTTAGGAGCAGGGGACCCAAACTGAATCCAAGAGAGGCATTCTGGCAAAACACATAAAATAGAGCCCCAAGAGAAGGAAGATCAGACTCAAACCTCATCAAACAGGGAGAAGTCTTGAGGCTTGAACACACTATGAAAGAATGCATTTAAAATATAATTACTAAATTAGATATTTAAAATTCTAATATTATAAAAGCCTTTATCTGTCTGTCCATAACACTTTATTCGCATTCTGACTGGCTGACTGAAACAGATAATCAGAGTGCTCCAAGTGCTTGACAGGAGACTGCGCAGTGGAGAGCTGCCATGATGGCAAAGCAGCGCCGAGGACCGGATAGAGCGCGGGGGAGCTGAGGCCAGCAGCTTCCTGCAAGTGGCGCCAGCACTGGACCTCAAAAGCCGGCTGGGATGGGAGAGAGGGGGCAAAGTGGGGGAAAGCGGTCCAGTCCTGAAGCAGCATGGGGGGAGGGGGGAGGGAGCAGGCCCAGCCCTAAACCGGGGTGCTGGCATCACAGTGTTGGCCTCACTCCCCCCTGCCAACAGATGCAAAGTGAAAAAAAACCCAAAGCACACTTTACAAGCAGCAGGAAACGGAGGGACACAGCAAGGGGGGCCAAGGCCAGCAGAGGACGGGGGTGGGGGGTGCACACATGGAGCCAAACAAGGGAGGGGGGCAGAAGCAGAGCAGCAGCAGCACAGAGGTGACAGCAATCAATTTCCCACCCCCTTCATTCTTTACAGGCAATTGGCTAGTATAATTATAACATTTTAAGATCCTAACGTAGTCAGGCTAAATTGTCAACTTAAATTATAAAGTTATGGCATCCTGGTTGTTCATTGGCAGAGGTGAAGCTTGGTATGTATCTCACAGAATCACAGAGAGGTGGGGCTGAAAGGCCCTCCCTATTCCAACCCCCTGCCTGAGGCAGGATCATCCCTATCCAAACCACCCTATACAAAACCACTGACTAACCCATTAATAAAACTAAACAGTCAACCTTGATGCAACCATTAGAAACAGCACCCTAAGCTGCCACAGGTAAGCACAGGGAGAACAGTGGCCATTGTCTTGCTGCTATGAAGGTTGTTAAAATATGCTTGAGAGATCTCAGGAGATGGGCTACATGCCCAACTACAGAGGAAGGCAAAACCACTCACAGTCTGCACCAATCTGACTAAGGGGTAACACATATTAGTACTTCCTACAGCTCATTTCTCTTTTAAGAGGTGCCAGCATTGTCACAGTCCTGCAGACTGAACACGTCTTTCTCATAGCACTACAAGCAGCGGCAACAAACTCTTCCAGTGTACCTGAACCTTCTCGTTAAGCAAACAGTTAGTTCAAGTCACAGGTGTGTTTAATCCTTGGCTTCCCTGCTAACATTACCAATAAAGACAAGGACGGCATTGGTGGTTTTTCTTATATGAATACCTGTCTATTGTGGCTGGACTTTGTCCATCAACTCCCTGCCCACAGAGCTCACTAAACAACTGTCAGACGGTCATGACTAGAGTCACTGATGACTGGTGCTGTATTCACATACGTGACCTATTTGAGACAGAAGGACAACTCTCCTATTACCAATTCCTGGAGTCACAGAATGAATCCATTTTTACTTTATGCCTTGACTTTAGGTTAATCTTCTGTAAGTTAATATTATTATGTGAAACATAACTTTATGCCATGGATGTGTAAAGAACACTTATCTAGGTTTTATGAATGGTTGTTTCTCTCCTAGATGTTTATGCTATATCTATTTTACTATTAAATGTATGCATTGTTTTGAATATATTACATTTTACTGCTCATTCAGGAATAAGTTGAGTGGCACTATCAGGGTATCCATCAGAGCTGTGGAACAGTTTCATTCCTGATTTCAGTGTGTGCCACATTCGACACTGGCATGAATTCCACACATTTTTTTTAACTGAAAACATGTGTCCTAACAACAGTGTTTTGGCAACTATTCAAAAAATAATTTCTTTGTTCTTACAGTGCTAATATCAGTTCATAAAGGTACAACACACCCTCTGTGAACCTTGTCATTAGTGTAAAATCAAGCTGTAATCTGATACATTACATTAAATTAATATTTGCATACTAAAAATAGATGCTTAGGAACATAACTGTGTGTTTTAGCCCTATTAAAAAAACCCAAAACACTATCCACTGAAAGAGAAGCTTCCTAGGTTAAAATGCACAATCCTTTGGGAACCATTTGGTCAGTTCCCAAAGATATCAAAGTTACTAGGTAAACAAAATTTACGAAGTTGAGTTAAAAAAATGAATGCAGGCCTTGCAAAATACAACACAAATAATAGTCTTTAAAAAGGAACAAAAATATGGGAAATTCTCTGTGTTTTGGTCCTTCTGGGCCCATTTTTTAACACCCCCCCGCCCCCCCCCAAATTATGCAAAGTGAAGCTTTATAAGGTTGTTTAGCTATAGCCAGTGACTTTCATACTATACTTTATATTCTCCTAGGGTTTTTTTTAACTATTGAACGGTTTTTACTAAGTGATGATTATTTGGAAAAAGCCTTTTTGAGCCTTCTATTTGGGAGAGTTTTATGAAACAAGGGAAGTGTGTGCAATTGAGTTGTTCATGATTATGAAATTAAAACCAAGCTATAAAGTACTTTTTTGTCTGTAAGAGCTGCAGATCTCATAATGTGTAGTAATTCTATTAAAAAAGATTTCCTTAACACTGATATTCCTATTGGTAATGGAATGTGGCAACAGTAATGCTTTTATTTCGAAGAGCAGAGTGATTTATTGCCTTTGATATCACAGTGTAGCAGAACATTATAACTAGTCTTTAAAACAAATTTTAGAAAATGATTATGAAGGAGCAAGTTGTCCTTCTTACTAAATTATCTGCATTTAATTATCAGGTGTTTTTGTTTGCATACTTGGAATACTCAAAATGCTAGTATGGTATATAACAGCAACAGAGGTGCATATTTCATGCCCATGAACTTCAACTTTGTCACATATTTGCACATTTGAATAAATACCAGCCATGCACACAAAAGGAAAAAATATTGGTATTACTGAGGTGCAGCTGAACATTTTGATGAGAGACATTTTTATATACAGAGTGGAATTTTTCTTTTATGTTTATCATATATTTAGTATATGTATTAAATTGATATCATGTTAGTTCTCTGTGAAATAAAATAATTTGGAGTAATTAGAATGAATAAAGGTGAAATGCTCTGGGATAGATTATTTAATTTAGGTTTTATTTTGAGTAACTCAGGTCCTCTTACATTAAGTTAACCCTATCAAGAACCTAATAGATTTATCCAGATTTAAAAATAGTCTGATTTCCATATATGCTACGTTCCAGTGCTTAGTTTGGCTTTAGTTTAAAAATGGAGAATTTGGCTATTGTAGCCTGGTATCACTTGTGGAGCAATGACAGAAGTTGACCTTGTAATAAAATGAGAGAGGGTAGGGCTAAACTGTGGGCATCTTTGAAAGTTAAAAGGGAAAAAGGGTTGTGTGGGCTGAAGTGAAGGAGTGGGGGAATAAATGGAGGGACTTACAAAGAGGGGCAAAAAAGAAACGTGCCATTTCTTTATGTGCATATTACTATATGCAAGTGAAAAGCTTTACTCATTACTGTCAGGACTGCATATAGCATGCTGTGAGTATCACAGCTAAGTAAAACAATAGATGAATTCAGTAAAGCAGTCCTGAGTTTTAGCTATGAGGTAAAGGTCAGAGGAAAATGGAAAAGAATTTGGAATTTTTCTTTTAAGACTTCCTATTAAGAGGACTGATTTCCAACATGACCACTAGTTCCATGATGTCTAGGGCACACTATTCTTTTGTGTATTGTCTCAGTTTGTTTATAAATTGGTGACAGATTATCTAGAAATGAAGTTATTTTTCCATTTTATTTCTCTTGGTTTGGGCAGTACTTCTTTATGGTGTCATATACACAAAAAGTGGAATTGACATTCTCTATTATGATTCCATGTGCCTTTAGAAACAAAATCACCAATTAAAATAAGAGGCTGATGAGGGTCCTGAACCTCCATGTGTCTCTCAGTTCTAGTAGGTTTGTAGTTACGACAGTCCATTAAATAAGAGAAGCAAGGTTTTTTGATGATATCTTTTATTGGACCAGCTGTATAGCTGGGAGAAATATTACCCAAACTTTTGGGCACAAGGTGCCCTTCTTCAGATCTGAGCTTGTCTAACATCTCTCCCATTTTTTATTGGTCCCTTAAATGACATCTTCAAAAAACCTTGCTTCTCACACAGTTCTAGTTTTTCAAACATTTTGTGTCCTCAAGCAGGAGCATCTCCATTAGCTTGATCACTCAGTGGATGCCATTTAAATTATGGAGAATGCGTAGATGCTCTAAAATCAGGGGATTGAGCAAAATTTGCATTATAAATGTTTGCATGAAGGACACGAGGTTTTCAGTATCAATGCTACAAGCCAGGAAGATGGTGCTAGCCACAGCTCGCATTTGAGAACTGTGCCGCACTGTGGAACCCAAGTAGCTGAAGAAGCTGAGAAAGAAGGAAATGAAAAGTGAAATGTAAAAGCCCCTCAGAGTGATAAAAATCCTTCAGCTTCATCCTCTGGTTCTATTACTTACATCTGTGCTACCTATAGCTAAGACCGACAGTCCTGATTTGGACTTCCAAAGCCACTCACATAGCTCACATGGTATCTGAACTGGTCTGGTGCTCACATCATCTGAGATGGACAGATGTCTTTTAGTATTACATTTGCATGACTGCTCTATCATTATGCATGAAAACAGATGTAACAGTTGAAATGTTTTTGACAGTTGAAATAGGAGGCCTCAAAGAGAGAACGGGAGAAGGACTGGAGGGTTGGAAAGGGGGAAGAGAAAACAGAAAATTAGGGGATGTTGGGGGGATCTGAGGGGGACCCCTGTAGTGCTAGATAGAACTACACAGATGTTACATATGGTATTACAAAAGCTTCCAATACAAACAGTTATTCTTTGAAAGAGGGATGTTTTACTGGTGGATCTGCCATTTTTGTTGTGCTACAGGCAGCATGCCCCTATAGCACTACAGCAGTAACATCTGTCCATTGCCTTTTTCCCATATGAAAAGTTGGTGTGTCCTCAAAATTACAGCACTTCCTTTTTTTTAGTACAGAATGATTTTTCTGAGAATTTACAAGTAAATCAAATGTCAAAATAAATTTAATCTATTTTGGAACCATAAGTATTAAAACTGTTTAAATTAAAATTATGCGTTTATTGCCCAGTATCACTACAATGTAAAATAAAGGTTGTTTCAGTGTATTTCCATATCTTAACATGCTTGGATTTCTCCTGAGTTTAAGCTCCGTGTACTTAGGTTTATAATGTTCAGTTTGGGATAATGATAACACGACTATATAATTTTATCTAAAATTGTTGATATATGCTCTCAACCCCGACACTTTCTTTTTAGCAGATATTTTTGTTTGGGACTACATATACCATGCTTGCCAGCTCAGATCTTTTCTTTCACTTCCCAGTTTTTAGGTAAACAATGAGGTTATTTAAAAAAACTTGCAGCAACTGATTCACTGGAATGATATACATCAGATATTTTGTTAAAAAAACTTCAAGAGTCTGTTTACCTAATAGACTGTTTACCTAAAAGAAGTGCTCTGTGCCTTTTATCTATTTAAATGTACTACTAAAGTTATGAAATCACACGTTTCACAGTATTTCAAGTTCTGTACAGTTATACTGTTATGAAATCAAAGCAGTTAAATTATTCTCCCTCACATTCTGAGATGGATAAGAAAATTATCCATGATGACTGTTATATCTATTTCTTTTTGTTCCTTTGATACATAACATTCATAGCAATTTCTGCCGGAAAGAGAAAAATGTGGTGGAAGGGACTGTTAACAACTGAACTGAAGAGCCAAGTAACCTTTTCATGCTCCATAATATTAACTGATGAAAAATGAAATAAAAAATAACAACAGGAAGCCTAAAATTGAATAGTTCACAGTTATTCACAAGACAGCAGTAAAACCATCCTGCTGGCTGACTCTATAAACATGCATACAATGCACTGTTTAGGGTACTTTTAAATATGAATAAAGATTAGCATTTGAACCCTTTAATTGTTAATTTCTTTTTATAAAAGAACATATTTTAAGCAGTAATGATGACTGAAATGAACATCTATGAAACAACAGCATTTTTACCATAATTAAAATTTCTACATACTCTGCTCTTTCCCCTGACATAGACAGATCTCCACAAACATATTTTAAAGTCCATGATTATTTTCTAAAAGCTTACCCTTCTTGTTTTAATATAACACTGACCAAAAGAGAATCACTCACCCATTACTGAATGTTTCCATTCAGAACTTACCTATATCCAAGTATTTTACATTAAAGATGTAAACTGTACCTCTCCTTGTCTGAGAGGTCTCTGGCACTTATCAGCAGGGATCCTGGTTTTTGCTGATAAAAAAAAATCCCCAATTTTGGGGTTTAAAAAAGTAACCCAAAATTCACATTTTTCCGTGATCAAAATGAAACACCACATCTATCTATCTATCTATCTAGATAGATAGTTAGATAGATAGAAATCATTCTATCTATATAGATCTATTTATCTAGCTATCTAGATAGATAGATCTATACAGATAGATAGAATGATTTCTATCTATCTATCTATCTATCTATCTATCTATCTAGATAGATAGATAGAGATGGAGATATAGATATAGATATGTGGTGTTTCATTTTGATCATGGAAAATTGTGGATTTTGAGTTACTTGGTTTAAACTGAAAATTGGGGATTTTTTTATCAAAGAAAACCAGGGTCTTATATTCTACTGCTTTCCAACAAAGAGTGGGCACAATAATTGGGATTTAACAATAGATAAAAGGAAATCTTGATAGCTTGGCCAAAAAACCTTTGCTGAGACTTCTTATATATAAGATCTCCTGAGTATGAAGATACATCTAGCTCTTGGTTGGAAAAGCAAAGACGACTGATTGCCTCTTCATGATCAATGAGGACAGCTTTTAATTAAGTGTGAAGGATTCCTTTTTTTTTTGGTCACTTTTTAATGCAGACTGAGATGCATTCAAGATGTAGACTGATTTATCTATTGTAGCCATCACCTGTCACCCTTTCTAGATGAAATATTTTTGTTCATCACAGTAAGCTGCTAGAGAGAGTACATACTTCTATACAGCAGCTTGGTTTTTTATCTGGGTAACTTCATTAAAATTGCTGAGGAGAATGAGATGTCTCCATGCCTCCCCCACCAGAAATGTCTGCCAGAACAGCTCCTCTGCAATCCTAACATACATTAAAAGCCAGTCCTTAATGAAGGATGGTAGAGGAAATACTGGCTTCCAATAGAGATGAATTTCCACACAGGGAAATGGCAGACAAGACTATTTGGGGGAATCTGATATCTTTTACTAGACCAACTAAAGTGGTCTAATATATATAGTCAATATCTATTATGTAGATATAACACACATATATATATATATATATATATATATAAATAGATAACTATATTTATATAGATATCTATATTTTATATTGGTCTAATAAAAGATACCAGATTCACCCAAAGAACCTTGTCTGCCTATGTCCTTAGACCAACATGGCTACAACCTACACCCCCACACAGGGAAATATCACCTACAAATGCACTTGCTGGGCTAATCTCTGCTCCTTCTAAAACCAAAACATGTCAAATCTCTTCCTTTTAATGTAAGTAACAGCAAAATTTTAACAAAATAATTATTCTTAAAAGAGAAGAAAAGAAAACCGACAAGAAATACTAATCTATTAAACTTTTGACTTCCAAGCCCAGCTTCCAACAGGTACTAAGGAGCCTCTACTTGATTCAATATATTTGCTCACTTCTGTTTCCCAAAATTATATTCCTTCCTCCTTTCTGGGGAGGTAACACAAAGAGAGACATTCCTCACAGGATTTCTTCAATTCACATCTCCAGAATGTAAATGCGTGAACCTCTCCCTCATTGTATATGGTGACAAATGACTAACTAAAAATGTTGTAAAGCCTTTAATCGGCACCTCTAACACTCTGGAACACCCAAGACATGCCAGGTGCAGCACATTTGCTAAAACCACTGGAAATAACACGATTACATGCCTCTCTCAACATAAAATCCACACGCACAATTGTGTTAAATGATTTCTACAAAAAAGCAAGGGCCAGAACTGCAGTATATAGAGTTGTAGGAAAGATTTACATCTAGTGTATTACAAATGAAAAGCTGAGGTAGAGAGTTTCAATTGACTTCACCAGCACTCATTCAAGACAATTAGCGGGTAAATGCCTAACATTACTGCTGGGAAATGACAGGGGTGGGAAACTGGGGGCAGAGTAGAGCTGTTAGCTACATGTTTAACTACAGTCATTTTTGGGCAGAACTGATGTTGAAGGTAAAGGTGATGTATGCAGTCATACCCTCTTTATGGCTTTGACTTTCCTAACATTTGGTTTCCTATCATTGTCTTAACTATGAGATGGGAATCCTGCTAAGGTGCAAAGAGACAGCTTGTAACGCCCTTTTCTCTTTTAACAGTTGTGCAAAAGAAGGAAAGAATTAGCCTGATCATTTGACCTTCCCTTAATAAACAATATATGTAAAATGGACATAACTGTAGTAAAAAAGAATGATGTCTATAAAAGAATACAGTATTTTAAAAAATTCAGATTTTCCTTATTAATTACAGATGTAAAGATGTATTTTCTCCTGTTCAGCCAGCACTAAAAGGTACACTACTGGTGATATATTTGCTAAGAAGACTAAAATACATCGGCTTTCTGTCCCAGTTGTGATTCAGGAGATGCTAAACTAACTATTATAATCACTATGACAACTTTTATCATGAGCATATTTTAAAATTAGGGCCATATCTTTGGTTGCTGGGAAAGATCATATATGAAGGACTAATGTATGATATTCCATCTTATCACACTAATTATGCAAGAAGATTTTCCTGTATATTTCTATGGGAGTTAGATATTCTCCATGTGAAAGAAATAATAAACCATCGAAATCATGGTGTCTCAAAATGAAGTGTGCCTTTCAGTGTATGTGTAAAGGACTATGGACTTATCCTGAATTTATGGACAGTAGATAAGACTTAACAATGGTCCTGAAAAAGGTAATACTAGTGATGTGTTAAGTGTCTAAAGAGAAGAGCACTAAAGCTAGCAGGTAGCATTTGTCCAAGATCTAACTGACTGTATTTTCAGTCAAAGTGAATTTATAAGATTATGTGCAAAGGTTCCATCAGATGACTCAATAATGTCATATCTCCTTGAATAGCATATGGACTTTCCTCTCTCACCTTTAATAAAGTTTTCAGCATCCACCTACAAACAAACAAACAATCAACTGGTCTTAAATCCTCTTAATATCTCTGCTGGTAGATACGTCTTTTAATATTAGAGTTCATCAAATTTCATCAGGGGAGAAAGAATAGGTCATATTTTCCTAGTAAGTACACAGGGTTCCTGATACAGAATCACAGGGCATTAGGGTAGAAAGGGACCTCAGGAGGACATCTAGCCCAATCCCTGCTCAGCTAGATCATCCCAGCCAAGGCTTTGTCTAGCTGGATCTTAAAAACCTTCATGGATGGAGATCTAGGCTCCATGGATTTAAACTAGGCTCATGGGGGGAGGGGAAGATGAAGGCGGGGGAAGCTGTGGACCACCAAACCATGTGGCACCCACAAGGACAGCCCAGCCTGAAGAAGGAGAACATTGGGAACCTGCAAGCCATGGGGCGGTCAGCACTACAGCACAGGTAAGAAACGAAAAGGTAAGAAATAAGGGGCCCCTTGGGATTCGGAGCGGGGGGGGCAGCAAAGGCACCAGACGCAGGGCTCAAGTGCCTATATACTAATGCTAGGAGCATGGGGAACAAGCAGGATGAACTAGCGCTCCTGCTTGCACAAAACACCTATGACTTAGTAGGGCTAACGGAAACCTGGTGGGATTCGTCCCACGACTGGGCGGTACATATTGAGGGTTATAGATTGTACAGGAAGGACAGGATGGGGAAAAAAGGGGGAGGGGTTGCGCTCTATGTCAATGAGCAATATACATCAACCCTCATCAAGAAGGAATTGAAGGATGAGGAAGTAGAAGGATTGTGGGTTAGGCTACATGGG
>NW_005841878.1:1656343-1669036 GCF_000455745.1 Alligator sinensis
TGCCCATGCAGGGGGTCGGACTCGATGATCTATTGAGGTCCCTTCCGACCCTAACATCTATGAATCCTATGATCATTTTGGGTAGCCTATTCCAGTGCTTTACTACCTTTCTAGTGAGAAAGTTTTTTTCCTAAAATCTAACCTAAACTTCCCTTGCTGCAACTTGAGACCATTGCTCCTTGTTTTGTTATCTGCCACCACTGAGAACAGTCTAGCTCCATCCTCTTTGTTATCATCCTTCAGGTAGTTGAAGGCTGCTATTAAATCCCCTCTCAGTATTCCCTTCTCCAGGCTAAATAAGTCCAGTTCCCGCAGCCTCTCCTCATTAGTCATGTGCCCCAGCCCCTGAACCATTTTCACTGCCCTCCACTGGACTTTCTCCAGCCTGTCCACATCCTTTCTGTAGCAGGGGCTCAAAACTGGACCCAGTACTCCAGATGTGGCCTCACCAGTGCTGAATAGAAGGGAATAATCACTTATCTGCTGGCAGTGCTCCTACTAATGAAGCCCAGTGTGCCGTTTACCTTCTACGCAATAAGTGCATGCATCTAAAACCTGTATTGCTTTATCACTCCTTCCTTTTTTTAGTTCTTCCATTCTCTACTCTTTCCTTTGTAGATAGAAGGTATTATTTTCCCTTATCCTTATGATGCCAACAACCAAAAATACAGTGGTGTGGCAGTGCTGAGCATACTCATGCCTATGGTCTAGGCATCTGACTCCAGGAGTGTAATTTTCAGTCCTGAGTTGGATGTGAAGTCTGGTCTATGGTGAATGAAGAAAGTTAGGGCACCTAGAAATTGATTTCACAACCAGTAGCAGGCTGAGCAAGGGGGCACCTAAGTTACCTAAAACAGAGGTCAGCAACCATTTTGAGACAGTGGGCTGGAATGAATCGCTTTGGGTCCACGGTAGACCAATGCTAGGACTCTGCCACTGCCACAGGTACCTCTTGCTGCCTGGCTGCAGCATGGGTGAAGCCCCCTACTGCCTCACTGTGGTGTGACATGGGCTATGCCCCTTGCTACCAGAAGGCCACCAAAGCCCCCAAGTCTGTGGGCCAGATCCAATGGTTCAGTTGAAATCCCACCTCTCTGGAGCCTATCTGCCTCCTTGTTGGTCTAAATTATATACCTAAGAATGGGATTCACAGACTGAAACCACCCGTCAGATGTAGGTACATAAATCATCTTCTTGGGTACAAACTACTGTCTCACTTCTTTTAAAATACAGTTGGAACATCTTACACCAAACATTTGCTGGA
Organism: Alligator sinensis; assembly: GCF_000455745.1. Taxonomy (NCBI): domain Eukaryota; kingdom Metazoa; phylum Chordata; order Crocodylia; family Alligatoridae; genus Alligator; species Alligator sinensis. Next base: position 1,657,608 of record NW_005841878.1, read on the forward strand.
AAAAATACTGGAGTGGTGTTGGGTGAAGGACTAGAACCCAAGAATCTCTAACATCACGGGGCTACAGTGTCAGGCTCTGTTTTGCTCGGTCTCTTTCTGGTCCCATGAATCTTGCATTCCTTTTTGCATTGTGGCACTCTTCCACAAGAGTCTGATTAGGGCACTCCGGGAGCCTAGAAATGTGAGCTTGAATCCATCTCAAGCTGAAGAAGGCCTCGAATGAGGCCTCCCACTTTGTGAGCAAGTGTTTTAACAACTATTATGTGGAGGCAAGCTTCTCCTCCTCTTTTTGAAAGCAGTCATGGGTGCTGTGCTTTCTGCTATTAGTTTGTGCTAGGTATAGTCTTGACTTGATCATGGCCCTTAAGGAACTTAGATGTAAGGATACCTAGGTTGTGAATTCTAAACACTTTGCTATGACATCAGTACCAAGTGCCAACAGCACTTGGCTTGTGAAAACATAGGGGCTTACTGCCTCTCAGGCACCTAAGCAGTCAGGCAGGAGTTTGTGAATCACACACTTCTACTCAGACACCTATTTCTTCTTATGGACCTGGGCCTAAGAAGTTTAAGGTGAAGCTGCAGAAAGCAGCTTAAGTAGCACTATAAGTCCTTCAGTTACCCTACCTTACCTCAAGCTGAATAAACTGAAACATGTAAAATATACAAGATCAACATCTTGACTTCAACATGTTCTGTGGCATGGTAACACCTGTGTAAACTCCATTTTCATCTGTCATCACTAAAGGTTTTCTACTCATTTTTTTGCTTTCGGTTGAAAGATGTGAGGTCATGACTTTCCTAATTTGTTACTCATTCATGTAACAAATGACTACAGCATATTGATTCTGGCAGGAGTACTTCTCATTAGTGTAACAGAATCCTAATTAGATTATTATGGCAGTTTATGTTACTACATACAAAAAAACCGATGCTGAATTAATACAGTCTTTTTAAATGAGGGAGTGAATTTGAGCCTGGGCACACAAACTGCTGTTAAGTAAAAGGAAGCAGGGATTTCACATACGTCATCTCCTCCATAGTAACTGCCCATTGGCAAGCACCTACCCTGTGATAAATGAAAGCTAACACCTGGAAGCTTAGCCCTCTTATACTAAGGGATAAGGTAGGGAAGTGTGGCACCTTATAGATTAACTCATTCTATTTAGAGATGTACAAGCTAAGCCACTGTAGGTGGCAGCCTACTTCATCATGCTGGCTATAGCCCATGAAAGCTCATGACTCTCTGAATGAGTTAGTGTATACAGGAGACCCTTGCCATTCACGGGGGATACGTTCTCAATATCCCCGCAAATGGGGAAATCATCGAATGCTGTACTGCGTCGTCTGCGTTGAAAACTTGTTTCGGCTTGTGGGGGATAATCCCGCGCTGCTTCACGGTCTGCTGACGCTGATTGCCCCATCAACTTCACATTATGTAGGCTGTGCCTCTTTTTAAATTTCTCGAACCACCCCTTACTTGCGGAGCACAGTAACAAAGTGTCGTCATGCTGCGCGGGGAAAGTGTGTGGGTTGGTGCAGCGCACCATGAATATTTAAAACCGCGAATCACAAATCCGCGAATAGCGAGGGTTTCCTGTACAGTGACACACTGCCTTGACTTCTGCCTCACTTCAGACTAAAATGGCTAACTACCTCTCTTTGCCCATTGAGGAATAAGGTACTGCGCTTTAATTTCCATTCACTGCAGGATAAGAGCTTGCCCCCGGGCAGTTATCACGGAACAGCAAATGCCTTGTAAATTCTGTCCCCCTTTCACCTTGCAGTAACATTTCTGCGTGCCCATGTCCTTTGTTACCCTGCAAAACTGGAATGCCCCTGACAGATGTTACACTTACCAAAATAACATGTCTGGTTTCTATCATGCCTTTAACTGAACATGTGGCCACTACCAATCTTCTGGAGCACTGGGAGCTTTTCAAGACTCCAGTAGACTCCACAGGCTGGGAGCAGCCCCTAGCCTCCCAGCTGAAGAGTGTACACTATGTACTCCTCCCTTGGCTGGGAGCCCTATCAGCTGATCTGAGCTCTCAGCCAGGGCAGCCAAGGGAAACAAGCTTGCTACTTGCTGGTGCAGGGGAGGACCAGGATTGGGCTCCCCCTGCATTGGCAGCATGGCACTATGGGATCTGATGTGGGATCCCACAGTTGTGCTTCCTGCCATGCACTTGTGGCAATTGTTGTCATCTTGGATCAGATCCCATTGTGCCTTTAGTTTAACACCTTTCAGAAGCCAAAGAAACATGGGGTGAATATTTCAAAAGCACACGAGTGATTTATGAACCTAAGTTCAATTAACTCGCTTAATACTTGTAATTCAGGCTTCAAAATCACCCACGTACTTCTGAAAATGTTACCTTCAATGGAGAGAAGCTTTGTGCATATCTATCCACCTGCCAAAATACATCAATCCTCTCAGACAACATATATCTGCTATTCCAGTTCTCGGCATCTTCAGAGTGCAGACGTTAAAAGGTGATATGAATTTTAAAGATATGGTTGAATGCCTGGGATCAAACAAGTACAAACTTCTTTTCACTTGAAACTATCAGGATTTGAATTCAGGCTTTCAGAGGTGAAATACTCATATTCTTGACCTCAGCAAGGAGAAAGGAATATTAGTTTATTTGAAAAATGAGCATCAGATGTACTACATTTTGATACCCCAGAACTCAGTCTCCTTTGAATTAGCCCAGAGATTCATTAAATGGGGACAGAGATGAAGTGAAGGACTTTCAACTGGGATCTGATAGAAAACTAGAGGGAGATTTTACTTGTTAAATAGGGTTTTAAAGGCACTTGATATGAAAGCAGAAAAATACAGTTTTCCACAGCCCTAGGAGCCACAAACAGGTAAATGTCAAATGTTCCCTTAGAAATCACAGATATGAGGCACTAAAGATTGGTTTTGTGGAAAGGCTGAATTGCTCTTTTTATTTCACAAACAAGCCACCTCCATATAGTATTATTATGACATACTACGTGAGATAACATTTTGGCTTTTTGTGTTTTTCACCGATTACAGGATGAGTTTCACAACAGCTGATTTGTTTTTGGTTTGACAGCGGTGCTATCAGCAGTGTAAGGTGGTCCAAACTTACAAGCCCACAGCATATGCTGTTGCAGACACTGTGAACAACAGTGCTGAAGGAGAATTTGTTGAGATAATAAATTATCTCCTTTGAGAGCTATGGGCTTGCACACTGCCAAGGGAAAGAAAGAGGCACTTTGTGCTATAACTGCCCACCCTGGTGGAAAGCTGGAATTATTGTTTCTACTCCCACCCATTGTCTACCTTCTTCACTTAGACTGGAAAATCTTCAGAGCGGGGACTGTTTTTTTTAACAGTAAGTTTGTTTGTGCCATGCCTGCACTGAACCCTGTGTTCAACTGAGAGCACTGATGACAACAACAAAAATGATGAAAACAAAAGAACCCTGTAACAATAAGGAAAATGATAAAGAAATGAGGATAGCCTTGACCTGTGTCATCTAGCAGCAAACCTGGGAGACATGAACATCATTAACATCTTAGGCATATGATGAAGTGAACTGAGGCTCATGAAAACTTACTGCATCTTTAATTCAGTTAGTTTATATAAGGTGTACCCAGGATGGATCCAGAGGGGTTGCAGTGGTGTGGCCTCACTCCCCTTTTGGTTTGGAGCATACCACAGAAGCCTCTAGGGACTATTTTAGGTTCATCAAACAGGTGAAAATCCCCCCCTCCCTTCCCCTTGGTGTGCAGAGGCACATCCCTTCTCCTTCCATTTCCCCTCCCCTGCCTGTTATTCCTGTCTTTCTTGCTCCAGAGTTGCTTCTGCCTGCGCCAACCAGGCTGCATGGGCCCTGGGTCCAAATGGGGATGGGGACAGTGGCATTAGTGTGGTGGGACAATAGTTTCCCCCTTCCTTCCTAGTCCCCTGGGAGCAGACATGGGGATGGGAAACCCTTGCCCATCCCTGCTGCCGCTGGCTGGTTGCTTTACCCTGCAGAGCCCAGCCCCTGTGCAGCCTGGCTGGAGCAGGCAGAAGTGGCTCGCTTCACCCCTGGGACAGAGGAAAGCAGCAGCAGCAGGTGAGCAGAGGAAGGGAGGAGACGGGCCTCTAAGTGTGTAGGGGAAAGGAGGGGACATTTTCACCTGCTTCAGAGTCTTCAAACAGTTCCTGGAGGCTCCCAGGGATCCTGCACCGATGGGTGGAGGGGAGAAGACTAGACTGCTGCTCCTGCAGTTACCCCTCTTTCGGAAATCTTGGATCTACCCCTGACTGTACCTTTACCTTGCCTTCTGCCAGATTTCAGACTAACACAGCAAAATTGCTCCTTGGGACTGCTGACTTTCTATTCTCATTTCTCCCTACACCTCAGTGACCTGTTACAGAGGAATAACACTGTCTGCTACTTCCTCACTCCATTAGAGCCAATCATTTTGGACCAGGTAGTGTCATTCATCATTTCTGGCAAAAAAACCTCCCATCCCTGACAATCACTGAGGATACTGGATAGTTAGAGGTGAAGTATTATTTAGAGTTCCTGAAATTGAGACTTGCAAAGGCTGACTGTTCTGCCTCAGAACATAGGATGTGCTATACTGGGTCAGACCAATGGTCCTTCTAGCCTAGTATCCTGTCTGGGGATCTTCTGGACTATGCCAGGCAGGGATGGGCAGATTCTGCTGCACTGGCTTGGTTCATGGAGCTGCCTATGCTGCATGTGCCCTGTCACATACTCCAAGAGGTTAAGGCCACCCTGTTGGACACTGCCCTTGCCTTTTCCTGTACAAGAGCAGTCCCTGCCCCTTGGTATCCCCTAGCCCCCTGGAGCTTGTCATGGGGCCCCTGCCTTGGTGGGCCCCACAGTACTCCCCACCTCACCATCTTAGCAGGCTGAGGAATACCAAGTTGGTTTGTTTCTGAACTGCCACTGCCACCAGCTCTACATGCTCATGGTCTGCACCCTCCACCATCCCATCCTTGCATCCCGCCCAGACACCAAGTGGTGGGGTACACTCAGTGAGGATGAAGGTCTCCAGTGGACAAGTCTGTATTTCACCTTGATCCTGTGAACTATCTGAGACCTCAGCTGTTGACTCCTCCCATGAAGCTGTCACCACAGGCAAGTATCTGACATGGTTTACAGATGCCTCCGACACCTGTCCCTTCTGTGAGCAGAGGGAGACCCTGGTGCACACTTACCTTGTGTGTCAGGCTGCAGCCCCTTCACTATCTCCTCTAGCACCTTTTGCTGAGTTTCTGGCTGCACTATTTCCTTCACCTGTTTACTTATACACTCCCTATCCATGGTTCCAGCAAATCCTAGGACCTCCTGGTCAACCTCCTCCTAGACCTGGCTACATTAGCAATGTATCTCACCAGGAAGGAGAATCTGGCCAGGGAGACCCCCTGGGGACTTTGGGGCCATTTTCTGTCCCTGGGTCAATCCCATCTCCAGGCAGAGTTTCACTGGGCTGTGTCCACTGGCTCCTTGGACTTATTTAAGGGCCAGCAGGCACTGTCCAGTGTGCTCTGCTTGGTGTCCCCCTTGGAGCACTAGTTATAAACCTCTGATCTTCACTCCTGTCCTTGTTATGTTTTCAGTTGTCCCAAGCAATTAGCTGTTGCCTTTCCAGTAGCCTCCCTGTTTAAGGGAGGCTATTAGTTTACTTGGTGGGCGCTGCCCCATGATTCTTTTAAGGCAACAAACAGACCTGTCTCAGACAGTGGCAGAAATGGATGCTATACAGGGAGAGCACTGAATTGGATATCTCTAGAGTGCAATTAGGGAGTCAGTTAAGTGTCATTTAACTTAAGTACTGAATAATTCTACAAGTTGCTAGTCTTTGTTTCTTTCAGTCTTTTGCCTCTCTGTGCTTTAGACTTTGGAATAAAACCTACAGGACTCTGCAGCATTGTCCACTTATTCTCTTCACTTTGTCAGTTACTCATAAATATGTTTATTCCAAACTAATTAAAATATATTTCATTACAGAGTATTACACCTTCAAGTAATAATGTATTTTGTGCACATGGTTTTTAATAAACAAGAGAGTGTTATTAGCTCGCTGGTACCCTCATGTGGTCAGAATAAGCATTTATATTTGAAAACAGACAAACAGAAGTTTGTCAGGTACAAACTAAGAAAGATGACTAGGCTAGAAGTGGCAAATGATGACATTTTAGTATTTTCCTTTTTATCAGACAGCAAGGACTGCAACCATGATCAGCTCTGACATCAGATGCTACATTTAACATTCATGTTAAATGTAGCATCTAATGTCATGAGAAGACTCATTTTTCAAGAAAATATTTTGGAGGTAATATTCCACCCATCTACATTCACTAGAAAATACATCAAACAAGGGATAACATTTTCAAAAGTACCTAGTGACTCCAGTAACCTATGTCTCATCTTTACAAGTGGCTATAGGATCTAGGAACCAAGGTCTCACTTGAAAATCAGAGAAATCATTTAAGACTTCAGCTCCTAAATACCTATGTCACTTGTCAATAAAGGATTTAGGAACTTTTAAAATGTTTCATCCCAAATCAAGTATCTAGTTTCTAACTGAGAGGATGTATGTAGACAAAAAATTCTTTGGGTATCTATTTGGGTGGCAAGTATTAGGAATCTGTAACCATTGAAGTCTTGACCCATCAACTGTTTTCATAGCACCTTGCTGTAAAAATAAATTTGAATTCAACTCTTTTTGTGCTAAACCCTGGAGGAATACCGGACTTTGCAGCTGCAGGAACTCAATGGAAATAATGTACAAGTTGGATAAAAATAAAAGTATTTATCCACCTAAAAGGTGAATAATTTATCATAAAATTGTTTATCCACAACTGAGAGGAAGGAACACAAACTTACTGTGTCACTCTAAGCAAGGAAAACAAGATATATGAAACTGCCAGAAGATGACGGGGACTGAACTATTTACAACTTATCTGTTTTCAGATAAGATACAAGAAAAAGAAGATGTTTCAGGGTTGAGGGCAAAATGCTGCCATTAAAAAAAAAAACTTCCAAAGACCCCTCTCCTTCAGATAGATAAATTAATACTTTACACTTCCTGACCCTAATGTTACTCATAGGGCATGTCCATATGCGAATTTATGCGCGCCTAAACTTAACGTGCCTTAGCCTGCACAAGCACACCTTAAAGTACCTTAATGTGGCTTGCTGGAGAAACGTATTTGCCGCCAGCCCACTGGCAGCACCCTGGATTGCCCCCCACATGCGCAGCCGTGCCAGGGCCTGCAGGTGGCAGGCCGATGCCACGCTGGGAAAGTGGCTGGGGGCAGCACAAAAAATGAACGCATTCCTGGGGAGTGCAGAGAAAGGTGTGGGGTGCACCCAGGGGCTGCAGGGTCTGTCAGCAGCATGTGCAGAGCTAGGACTGCTGGACTGCAGTCATAGGCGGCTTGCCTCCAAGAGAGCAGAGGGTAGCAGTGTGGGGCTCTGTGGAATCGGCTCTAGCCCACTCAGGTGCCTTAACTATTCGTCTCTAAATTTGATACCTGCTTTATGCTGGTATCAAATTTAGATGCGATTAGCCTAAAATTGCCGTTTTTATTGAGCATTAAGGGAACATATGTGTAGACCTGCACCTTTAATGTGCCTTAAAAATGGCGATTTTAGGCCAATCGCTCCTAAAAGAGGCACATATAGATGTGCCCTTAGTTACATGAAAGTAAATCCAAATTAATGTCTTTGACATACATGGTAACTAAAGCTGTAAATAGATGTTGCATTTATCCTGGGAGAAAGCCTTTTGTCCTATGAACCTACAGATGTACAAATCCTGCTTCAAGTCCTCTGAAATAAGTGGGATAAAATGTGCTAAGGCTTTTCATTAGTGTCCAACCTATGATGGGATCAGCCATGAGGGTTGTGAGTTTTTTTAAATGACTTACCCTGCTGCATAGGAAAGAGGTACAGGGATGTTCCTGATTGTCCATGTGTCTTATTCTTTTTTGGTTACATTTAGTGTGGTTGGATGTAAAGTGGATGACTTTCTTACAAACCGGGTTGAAAAGCTACCATGGACAATAAGAGGGATCTGGTGAAGAGCTGCTCTTATGCCTTCACAGAGGAGCATGAAGGGGTGCAAGGCCCATATGTGCTTTCTATAGATATTACTACTTCAAAGGATTCTGAGCTTGTACACAAACCTACATGCTGAAATGTCCTTTAAAACTCTATTTTTCCACCCAACCCTCTAAAAGAAAAAGGTACCTATTTGGACTGATTAATTCACTCTTGCAAATATTCATGGTACTCAGAGCACAGAAATCATTTTGAGTCTCATGGGTAAGTTTTCATGATGTATTATCTGGATGAAGACTGTGAATTTCACTACTCTTCCTAGAGGATCATTTAACAGCATAGAGAATACTATTTAAAATGACTGTGGATTGGTCAGACAACTTCAGTAAACTGCCAAGGCCAGTGTGGTTCTGGATGAGTATAATCTTTTTATATAACATAAAGGCAAGGTTTGAATTACAGGGAAGCCTGTGGAGTTGTGTCATTTGGCCCATGGGGCTCCCCATGGGTCCAGAAATTTGGCAGTGGTGGCAATTAGCACCTCCCCTGCTTTCCCACCAACAAATTTCCAAGCCCTGTGGGCTAGATGATATGGTGCTGCATATGGGGCCAGGGCATGATCTGGTACAGAAATAATATTTTCCAGTGTGTTTAAATGCACACAAATTATTTTATTTTCAAAACCCTTTTCTGCAAACTCAGTGCCTCAAAAGTCTGAACACTGCTGAGTGAATATATAGTATAGAACAAATACTGTCTGGGTTGAAGGCTAACAGCAGATTATACCACTGGTCCTAATTATACATACAAAGGCTGGGGAGCACTTGTCTTTTTTGCTAAAACCTTTCCATGTTTAGCCCCATAGATTACTTTATCTGAAGAAAGTTCAGAGGAAGTACTTATTGGCATTTTATTTAAATACTGTTTGTTTTCCATTTATTTGTGCACACAGACTGTTTCTCATGTCTAATGTCTGTTTGTAAAGACCAAAGTACAGTTCCTAGAAGATACTACTAATAGCATGAACTTGCTTGGAGGCCTCTTTCCCGCTATCAGAATGTACTTCTCTATCTAAAAAACTCAAATCCTTTTCCATTAACATGCTTCTAATAAGGCTTATGGCCTGTTTTAAAGAAAGGGTCAGAACTTTCTCATTAAATGCCTTCGAAGGATTCAACCACAAAATCCCAGTATAAATGACCACATATACAACATACAACTTTCACATATGTGAATGAATAAAGAATCACATGAACCTTTGGCTGTACAGTATTTCTCTTTCAATATTGATGGACATTATACAATATTTAGTTTGTTTTTTTTAAGCAGAGTAGCTTATCAGGACTTCCTGAGGCCAAGGCTGAATTCACAGTTCTTGTTAAGCTTATTTTTAGACAGAGCAGGGTGTAATTTAAGGGCATATTTACATATTATAACACCATTCCTTAGTTTATGTAAAAATGACATAAACAGAATAAAACTCGTATCTTTGACCAATAAAGGGCTGATTTCAAATGGGTAAGAGGCCTTCTTGACTTCCCTCACCACATGTATGGATATTATACAGCTTCCCATATTGTGATTCACTGTTTTGGAAAAAAAATGTTAAATTTTAAATTATTTACTTTTTTGCTTTATAAAGAAAATACTCATGAAAATGAATTTTTCAGAAGTTTGACTTGTAATCTCTCAGAATCCTTCCTTTAAAAAAATTGCATAACATTGAAAAACAAGGTAATGAGTTTCCAGATCATAATCCTGGGTCTTCTTTCAGCCTTATACTAGAAATGAAGTAGTGTATCATTTTCTGATAGCCTCCTTACAGAAGGTATATTTCCTGCATTGACAGAATAAAGGAACAGAATTGCTAATAGATGTGTTTTTGCAACTCTAACTTCTAGACACTGATTTCTATGCCCAATTAAAAAGCATTAATGTGTCTAGTAATTAGAGAAAGATTCCATATCAGGAGTTAGAGATTCTATTACTAATCTTGTCACCGACATAGAATCATGGCATCATAGAGACACAGGGTTGGAAGGGACCTCCATAGGTCATCAAGTTGAACCCCTTGCCCGAGGCAGGATCATCCCTATCCAAGCCATCCTATGCAAATCCACTGTCTAACCTCTTTGCAGAAGTACACAGTCAATCTTGACACAACACCAGACATAACAACCTAAACTGTCACAGGTAAAGCAGGTGGACCATGGCAGCCAACATCCTGTTTCTGTAAAGGTTGTTAATATACACTCAATAGATCACAGGTAAAGGGCCACATATCCTGCTACAGAGGACGGCAAAAACCACCATAGTCCATACCGATTTGATTATGCAATGAAATCCCTTCCTAATCCTAAATATGGCGATCGGTCAGACCCTGAGCAGAGGGGCAAGACTCTTTAGTCAGAAACTTCTAGGTTTAAGTCTCAATAGAAGCACTGACCACAGCCAACACTCAATGCTTCTGGGCAAAGCTTAAAAAAACTCTGACATGTAGCAGCAGGGGAGGCCAGCACGGACAGGAGTGGTGGCGAACTCCCTCCCAGCTCTGTGTGGCAACCAGTAAAGCCCAGAAGCATGGGAAATACCTGTGGCAGTGTACCTTTGGGTGCCTGCCACTTCAACGGCTGGAGCAGGCAGTGTGCAGGTGCTTGACTAAGGCGGCCATTTTCAAACAAAGGCAAGCCAGCAGTTAGCAGCTTGTAGCTGAGGCAGCAACACCGTCCAGCTCCCCTGCTGCTCATGGATTATCCTTGGAGGTAAGGACAGGAGCTGTGGGGATGGCAGGAGGTTCCTGGTCCTGGGCATGACCTGAAATTGCACCCTGCTGGGGTAGGGAGGCCTGGTGGGACTGTCTGGACAGCCCCGATGAAACAACAGGACCATTCACCTCCCCAGTGAAAGGTGGACTGGGGCACCTTAGTAACCCCAGCCTCCACAGCACTGAGTCCCACGGGGTGTAAGACCCCGATGGAGGAGTGGGGCCAGGTACAGCTATGGCCATCTGAGCCCCACAAGGGTGTAAGGCCCGGAGGCCCTAGACAGGGGCAGTAGTGTCGCCCCAGAGAGGGGGCAGTAGGGCAGCCTGCACAGAGTAGGGTGAGTCTGTCCCAGGGACAACGGGACTAGAGGGAGACCCCGGCCCAGAGCCAGAGGAAATACTCACTTATGCTTCGCAGGAGGTGAGAGCAGTGGCGGCGTGCAGGCCGGGGAACCACCTGCGAGAGGACGTGAAGCCCGGGGCGAAGCCCGGGAGTGGAACCGGGCACCCGCAAGGGGCCTTGGCCGTGGGCTGAATAGGCTGCAGCAGCGCCAGGAGCAACAGAGGCTGGGGGAGGCGGCAGCCACGGGGAGAGCGGC
>NW_005841878.1:1669423-1701519 GCF_000455745.1 Alligator sinensis
GGTCGGGCCCCCGTGAGAGCCTGCCCAGGGGCGCTTTGGCGCTGGAGGCAGCAGAGAGGGGGACCCCCCCCTGCTGCGGGCCCAGCTGCGACCGCGGTCGGCGAGTTCCGGGGACTCCCCAGCGAGAGCGGGGCAGATCCGGTTAGCCACCCGCGCAAGAGTTGCCCGAGAGCGCCTTTTGGAGCAGAGGCGGGCACAGAGTCCTTACAGCCTGAAGGTCTGTGCATTAGGAGGGGCTGAGTAGGGCTCAAGGGATGGCTTGAAGGGCAGCACTGGGAGGCATGCTGAGTAGGGATGAGTAGATGGCTTGAAGGGCAGCATATGGGGCAGTCCCATAACAGTTGAGTGTGTGTATATGTGTTGTGTGTTTTGGTGTATAAAATAGCCTGGTGAGGGGCCAGGGCAAGCTTAGCCCAATGCCTGGTGAATTGGCTGGCCACTACCCAGATGAGGACCGTGGGAGAGGTCCAACAGGCTGCATGTCGCCAGACAAGGAGTGAGTCTGATAAGCCCCATGGCCTACAGGAGCCACTCCAAAATGGAGCAGGGCAGAGCGAAAAGGGCACAGTATCGTGCGGCAGGGGGGGGGGGGGGGGGGGGGGAGGGGGCAGTGTGAGTGTGTGTGCAAGAGGCCTGACAGAGGACTAGGTTTGGCTCGGCTTTAGGCCAGGATTACAGTAACATTCTGGATTCCATCTGCAAGGCATGGGCCATGGTGTAGGGGAAGTATGGAGCTGTGGATAGTGCCCCTGGCATCGGGGCATAGAATGGATTGCCTCCCACATTATACCACCAGTTATGGGAACAGCAAAGTCGTGGCAGGAGAGACTGGGTGGACTTCCCTATGTAGACAAGTGGGCGGGCTGGCTTGAGACCCAGTCCTGAGCTTGTCCCCTGTCACAATACCCATAGTAAAACACAGGCAAAACTACTACTAGATTGTCCCTGACCTCTTCTTGAACACCTCCAGTGTTGGAGAGTCCACAACTTCCCTCGGCAGTCTGTTCCACTGCCTCACTGCTCTAACAGTGAAGAAATTTTTCCTGATATCTAATCTAAACTTTTTAATCTAATCTAAATTTTTCCTGATATCAAGTATTTACTTGAATACAAGCAAGGCTCCCCCTCCCCCACTGGTATGGGGTTGGGGGGGAACCCGTGTCTTATAACTGCATACAAGGAAATCTTACAAAATACATGGTCTATCATTAAACTTCTGCCAAAAGTAGCATGTGCTCACAATGGAGACTAGCTATGAAGTTGATTAAATGCAGCCAACACTGAGCATAACTATAAAACACATGGCCCAGATTGGGCAAACATTCTGGTGGGAACCTACCCCAAGAATAGGTTACTGTAGCCCATCTGAATAAGATGCATGGTAGTGACCATTCAATGTAGTCCACTGACTCTTTTTCATGTCATGGTGAGCCACAACATTACATACCATTTACCCAGAATTCCTCTGTTGACCCCTCTCCCAGCCTGGTGCATATGATTAATTTCATCCCACCCTCCATGAGGTGAAGCCAGATCAGGTTGCCCTGTCCCTCAGCTGCATATAAATTTTTGGAGTATCCCAGGAATTGTGACAAGAACACCAGTCTAGAGTAGGACTAATTAGCCATGTTTAATTTCAAGGTTATTGTTTTTAAATTTACTCCTCACTTCTGTGTGCTCAGGAAGAGCAGGGTCTGACAGTAAGGAGAGGGAAAGGGGCTGCCAGAGGAAAAAGTTGGGGCAAAGCAGAAAGCAAAGGGCTACCTCAATTTATTTTCCATGCTGTAGCAGCAGGGAGGGGGAGACAAATTCAATGTAAACCTCCAATAATTATATTCTATACCTGGAAAATTATAACAAGTTAAAAAATGTTCCATATCTAAAATCCAATTACTGGGTGGGTTGTCTTCTAATCAGGGTAAGCTCCTATTTAAATAAATATGGTACTTTGCTGCCACATCAAGCCACTGGCCCACATCCTGCTCTCTGCAGCAAGAGAGAAAAGGTGTTCTCCCTCTTCTTTATGGCAGCCCTTCAAATATTTGAAGATTTCTATCATGTCCCCTCTTAAACATCTTTTCCACAAGCTGAACTATGCCTAGCTGCAGATTCACTTCATATCACTTGCTTTCCAAGTCCTTTATCATTTTGACACCCACCCCTGGACTCTAACTTCTCCATGTCCTTTATTAAAATGTGGAGCCCCAAACTGCACACAATGCTCTAGGTGAGGACTAACAATTCCCAAGTAGAGAGGCAATACCACCACCTTTGTCTTACACTTAGTGTTTCTACAGATGCTTCCCAAAACTGTATTTGCCTTTTGTGCAGCTGCATCACATTAGGCTCATATTGATTCTGTGACCTAAAAAAAGTTACAGAACAAACCAATTAAAGCCAATAAACCTGATGCTGCTCCTCTAAGATAATTACAATGTTTTTATTTTATTGCTGTTAAGCACATCAGAAGGCAGGACAGATTTGTACCTTATCACATCAACCAAATCATGCAATACAAACTGATTCCATTTGGCCAGTAGATGGTGCTAATGCTATTATATTAGTAATGAAAAGCCTGGCATTGATAGAGCAATAGTTAACAACACAAATGTGTTACTGGAAGACTGTTTTCTTCTCTCATGACTCTTATAAAAGGTGTTCTTGTTCTTGAAGCTCAACAAACATGTCAATGCTTTTACAAGTCTCTATAAATGCAGCACATCTCATAGAAAGGGATTTGGAGGATAAAAAGGAGACTGAGAGAAGAAGGATGCATTCTGCCTAATAAACACCATCTTCCTGTTGGTGTAGTCCTTGTAAATATTAATGTGGATATGATTCATTTAGAAAAGGTTAAAACTACTTTGTCATTCTAAAAGTGCTGGGGAAAGTAGATACAGAGATACTTGAAAAACCAAAGCCATTATAATTACAGATATAATTACAGATAAAGAAAGATGTACAATCCCTATTGAAGGAGAGAGACAGAAAGCCAGTCTAATAACATGTGGTCTACTGTTAAGCAACACAGAAAAACTGGAAACAGAAATTCAAAATAACAACTGCTCTTGTCCCCCTAAGGCTATAAACAGGTGCCAGTTGCAAATGTACTGGTGAACCCAAAATTATCACATGGAGAACTACAGGACAGCTCAGAGAAGATAAACAAGAAGGTATAGAAAGCATTTAAATAAAAGACAAGGGAAAATGTAAAAACCCACAAAATAAACAACAGCTATCATGACCTAAAAACATTAGGAAATCAATCAAGAGCAATATAGGACATTCTTCTAAAACCTGGTTTCCCCAGGGATATCAAAAGGTGTTTTCTATAAAGAGATTTCTATTACAGAACAGGTTTAAATATATACCTAAATGCTTTCCTGAATTGGATTTGGAATGGTTATACTCTATACATAAAATAAAGTAGGAGTTTACGGTTTGAGAACTATAGCTTTGTCCTCAATATTTAGGAATAACATACATACTAAACATATCTTCTATATAACCAGTTTTCAGCATCCCTACACTTAAAAATTTACTGTTGCGTGGTTGCAGACTGAACATCTGTACTGCTCCCTCTCCCAGAATTATTTCTAGCAGTGGAAATTTCTGACTGCTAGAAAGGAGCATTTGTATAAGGCCAGGAATAGCTAAAATGTGAGACCATGCCAAAGCATCCCAAAGTTTGGAACCACCCTCCTCCCAAGTTTTTGTCCTTTCCCAAAGCATGCCAGAGCTATATTTTTCCCAACTGTTTTTGAACATTTGAAAAATATATATTTTCCTTCAAAATTAATTCCTATAAATGGCTGAACTATGATTAGTGAAACTGTTCAAAAACTTCAGGATAAGGCAGAGAGCTAACTTAGGAAATTTCAGTCCAAGCAGGCAATCATTTGAAAACAATACAAAAACCTGAAAACAAGGGAGGTGGGATATGTTTGGCCACTCTGGGCACTTTTACATGTGCTCCGGGGTGGTGTGGAGGTGGGATGGGACAGCGCTTTAATTAGAATGACTCCAAGAACCACTCTAATTAAGGCGTTGCAGCATCTCCTGCAACAGCATCCCCATACTTAAAAATGGCAGTGGGGGTGCTTGAACTAAAGTTCATTTGACAATATGTTTAGTATGTATTTTATTCCTGCTGCCACTTTTAAGCATGGGGACACTGACACAAGAGACTGCTGGAGCATGGTAACTACCACACTCCATCAGACTGAATCAATCGAGTCTGCTCTGACAAGCTGTAATTCCAGCGTGTCAGAACAGCTTCTGCACTCATGTTCAGGTACCCTCTATACCAGATGTCACTACCAGCTATATTAAGTTTTAACATATCAAATGATTTTTCAGCCAAAAGACCAGCTTGACTTTTCTTACTGTTCTAATTCTACTTCAGGATATTTTTCACCACCATCCTTTTTTTTTTTAAGCAACCTGCAATATTCTGTTAATGTTTTAAGTTCCAGTTTTACCTGCATGGGTCTACCATCCTCTTGTCCAATCATATTTCTCCAGTCCTGCAGAGAGCGCTGTAGACTATCAAGTCCTGTCTCCCAAAGTCTGACACTGCCTCCCATGTCCACGGTAACCAAGCCTACTTTGCCCAGTGGTGCCAACAGAACATCTGTGTCTGAAATCTTTGACAGCCATGATGTATATAGTGAAAGAGATCCTGACCTGGAAAACAAAAAACAAGTATTTCTGTAGTTAAGGTAGCAATTTGAAAAACTGTTCTTGAGACCTGACCAAGGCTGCACAATGCTGTATAATAGTTCATTTGATCCAGCGAAATTCAAATTGAGATGAAGACTGGCCCTGGCAAATCCATTATTTTATTCTAAACTGCCTTCATATTAAAAGTGAATAGGACACAAGATACCTATGTAATAATGATAGATGAATAAAAGAAAGCCAGGATAGCTATAGAGATAAATATTTAGCCTAAACAACCTCTATAACCTATCTATATTTGCAAAAGGACAATGGGGAAGGAATATTCAGATCAAACTGGAAGTACAAAATCATTTTCCAGCCCATTTAGGATTGTGTTGGGGATTTTAGTACCCTTGGTGAGAGATTGGCAGGCTATTGCCTGTGAACAGATTTTTTATGGCATGCCAAATATTTTGTATGAAAATGTGCCATCAACTGCTGCCTCCAGAGGACTGAACTGTGTTAATTTAACCTGGGAAACTAACCTTGTTAGTGAAAGTTTGCTTTCCCCTGCTTTTGAGCATTTTCTGGAGAAAAAAGCAACACAGAAAAATTGGAAGGGGGCATTGAACAGAAATTCAGAACAACCACTGCACTTCTCCCCTGACAGTTTATAGCCTAAAGCTATAAACAAGTGGCAGATGCAAATTTATTGGTGAACCAAAACTTATCATACTGGGAACTACAAGGCAGCTCAGAGAAGATAAACAAAAAGGCATGAAAAATTCTACTGATTACAGAAAATATTTAAATAATAGGCAAGGGAAAATAAAAAAACATGAAATAAACAAGAGTTATCATGACTTAAAAACATAGGAAATCCGATAGCAATATAGGACATTCTTCTAAAACCTGGTTTACCCAGGGATATCAAAAGGTGCTTTTTATAAAGAGATTTCCATTATAGAACAGGTTTAAATATATACCTAAACACTTTCCTGAATTGGATTTGGTATGGTTATACTTTATACATAAAATAAAGTAGGATTTTATAGTTTGAGAACAACTATAGCAGTGTCCTCAATATTTAAGAATAAAACACAGACTAAACATATCCTCTATATAACCAGTTTTCATATCATTGGTACTTGAGAGATTTATTGGATCAAGAGTTACTCTAGCTTCTGTTGCAATTTATTTTGTTGTAAGAAACTAGGCTAAATTCTTGTACTAGGTTAATACTCGTGGGTACTGAGTATTTGTTTTGCAGCTCTTTGCAAAATGCCATCTGTGCACAGAAGAATGTTGGTCTCTATTCCTTCTAAATGAATTACTTGTATTTCCAAGTGATTGTATATCAGAGGTCAGCACATGAGTTACAAAAGAGAGGAAGCAGTGGGGAGTTCCAAACAGGGAACGGTTTGTTAAAAAGGGTGTTAAGGTTGAAAAAGGTTTCTGTAGAGTCCAACAAACACACAGACAAAATATTATCTTTCTTTATAGAGATTTTAAATATTTTAAAATGTATAAAGAATGGAAATAAATGCCAGGGGACTCGGTCAGTTCCTCACTGGAATATTAATTTTCATCATTGACCACCTTTGCCCCCAATTTCCACTGGCTACCTGACCAAAAATATGTCCATTTGGTTCATTCTGTAACTACTCTGTGTTGTTAGATACTTTGATTCTATGTATTGTTTATTTAATAAAAAAGTAAGATTTCAAGAGGACAGCAGGCACGGGATGCATTAAGTTGTGTCAAAATTCTTTAAGTGCAATGCACAGAGAGACAAGCATTTCATGAAAAACAAAATTGGACACACTGATCTGCTTGGCATTATGAAATGTGCTACTGATATTGTGGTGCCACAAGTTTGTAATTTCAACTATATTAACTGTATTATGTAACAACTAGGTATAGCCTAGGTATAGGTATAGAGTTTTGTAGTTAATAACAATATAGGCACCCAATAATGTTAAAGGCTACTGGAAGTGGCCCTTTTAAAAGGAAATGGAATTTTATAATCTCCAATTTTGACCTTTGCATACATTAACTTGGTAAAACTAATACTGAAATGAGATACACAGGTAAAATTTTACGGGAAAATATACCTTCTTGGAAGAATTTTTTAAAACAGAGCTTTACGGTGGTAAATCAGCTTCTTGTTATCAACAACACAACTGTCACTGGTCCTTAACAAAAAACAATATTCGTGGAGCCAAAAAATTCTTAATTTTATCCATTAATACAGACTTTGGAAGAAAGAACCAAAATGTACTGTTATGCAGTTATACCTTTGAAACTTATGTTTTGCAATGCCAGATCACCCTGACGAATTTGCTCGGTATAATGACAGGACAAAAGATTCAACTGCAGAATATGTTTGACTGAATACATTTAGACCCTTTAAGTTTTTTGAACCTTGAGACACACAGATGAACAATAATATGTAGATGTTGTTATTCTATACTATAGTTAGAAATGTAGTTGATTCTTTGCATAAGAGACACCATGAAACGCTGTTCTAAAGAATGTTAGTGTTGCAGAAAGCAATTAAGAATTTAAAAATCAGGAAAAATAATTCCACGTGTGCGCTCAGGTGGAATAAAACAATACTCATTTATATCCAAAACGTATTCAACAAATACCTTTAAAAATTACACGGTCTGAGAAAATGGTCTTTTTTTAAACAATTCAATATCAAAGTTCAGACATGTTCCATTCCATGGTTACGGAGAATGAATAAGCTAGGAGACTTTATAAATTATAATTATAATTTAAATATACCTTTATAATTATGATCACTAGCAACCATTCATGAGAAAAAATTGTTTTTTATAACTGACTATACTTGTGGAAGAAATTCATTAATGTAGGCAAGATGGCAGTATGGTGATAGAGGCCATATAAGCTCTTTTTAGGTACTTATGTGGCTAATAATTACTAATGTAGGCATGAAACAATACCCAATATAGTAGAAGTAAGGAACTGCTATTGTCCAGAAAGATAAACAAGGCCAGTTGTTTTTCCATGATTGAACAGAAGGTCTCTATTGGAGCAGGGATAGAAATTCTGAGCATCCGACCACTCCTTACTCTAGAGCAGTAATTCTCAATGTTTTTAGACTCAAGGCACTCCACAAAAAACACTAGTTCTTAGCTTTTACTCATTTTTTTACTATTGAAAATAACAGAGAAATTATTTTGTTGCAAAGAACTCAGAAAGACTGAAGCAAGGCAGAATGCCTTTAACACTAAGGACTTCCTTTTTGAAATCCTTAGGTTTCTCTTGTGAATCATGTTTTTACACATAGAAGAGCAATTATTATATGACACACTACCACACCCTTGAAAGGATCCCAAGGCACCCACCCCAGGTGCTGCAGCATCCTGGTTGAGAATCATTTCTCTGGAGAGACACTAAAAGGAAAAATAGAAGGAACAGACAGGAGAAAGGTAAAAGAAGGAGAGATTATGAAGAAAAAATGGGTGAGAAAGGGACACAGAGAAAAGGGGAAAAGAGAGAGGAAACTTTAAAATCTCAGTGTTTAACTCAAATATTTTCCTGCTTAATAGCTTGTACATAAATGCAACCTATAACAGAAAATATACCATAACAGACTGTGAAGAGTTCTGCATGTCAGAGTAAAAATTATTTTCACAGCATCTGGTAGGTGCAAGGACTGATGTGTCATGCCAAAAGGTAGAATAAAATATTTGCTTTTCTTAAGTGATAATGAATAATAAATAGACTGAAGCTGCTTTAATAATGAAAAGGACATACCTAGGAATAGGGATGTATTTAAGTTTTTTTGAGTTTAGGTCTGTTATTTCCATATACCCAGCTGTTGGTGGAGGAGTGACATCTGCAAATAAATAAAAATGTTAACGAAAACAATTTCATTGATGCACGATAATTACTACATTTGTATTTAGCAGATTAAACATTTCATTGTACAGAATGTATCAGAAAATTATACAATTTCAAAGTAAACAGGATTATAAATTGCAAGCACTGAAGTGTATTATTGTTATCATAATAAGAAATTAGAAAGCTACAATTATAGAGGAACAATGTTTATGTAGAGGATGTCAAAACTATGCACAGAATCTGATTTTAAAAATGTTAATAATGCATTATATTACAATCCCTACCTCACATCTTTTACCTGTCAATTAAGATAATGCACACTTTAGGCCTAAAAAGCAAATGTGATAAGCATTTCAAAAGAGTGCTTAAAAATCCTGAAAATCACTAGGTACATTTTAAGCATGTGCCAAGTGCGGTGTTAAATCATTTTTCCCCTTACTGCCATGCCCAACCATCCAACAAAACACTTACTTTTGTATTTCCCCAGCAGCCAGCCATAAATAGATGGCTAATGAATCTACCAATAATTTTGAGATGTCACCTAATGTATTTTGTATTAAACACTTTAGTTCTTTCCTCTAAGAATTCTGTGGCTGCACAGACTTTTAATAAATGGTTGAGATAAAACTATGCTGTATTTTGTGGATATAAAACATCATTGTCATTAGTAGGACAGAACTCCAAATGTTCTGCTGCAAAGACAAGACTTGAGCTTAAGCATATCCTTCTTAACTGGAGCTTTGTATTCTGTCTATTTACTAAAGCCTAACAGAATTGTACATGTTCAAGTAGACCTAATGTTCAAAGTGGTAGAGAGCAAAAGTATACACAAACATATATGCTAGCTATGACACTGCATGCTACCATACTTATAATGTATATTCTTTGTAAGATTGAAAGTTTGAGCACATAGAGGATAGAAAAAAAAATCACAGAATGAAACATAAGAACACACTGGGAAGATGTGTATTTGTGGGTTACTCAGAGTATTCAAGGGTGGGCAACTGGGGCATGAGCCCTGGACAATGAGCAAAGGGGCAGAAGTGGGGAACATGGAGAGAAAGAGCCAGAATGAAGGCAGCAGGGCCTGAGGCTCTGGCCATAGGAAGTAGAGGCAGTCTCTTCCATGGGAGACCCTGTGTTGCGGTGGGAGGTGTCGGCATGGTAAGCCTCCTGCCCCCTTGTACACCACTTTTTTGACTGTCGAATTAAGGTTTTTACTTGCTCGCTTGGCATACGAATGAGTGATGGTTACCATGTTAACCTTGCAGCTGCTGGCCATGCTCATAGACACCTCTCATCATAGCAATGGTTATTCCCAGCTGGATCAGGGCATAAATCCTACCAGGTTTGCTTCTGACAACATTTCAAATAATTTTTGTTGTATTTGAGAACATGCTGTTTATCTCAGTGAGAGGAAAAAATGTCAATTAGCTTATAACCTTTTTTGGATCACACCAAGGTGGGAGTGGTTGTAAACCCTAGAGAGGACAGGCTCAGAACTCAAAAATGATCTTGCTAAATTGGAAAGTTGGTTTGAAATTGCCAACAAAAAAAAAATCTGTACTTAGTGAAAATAAATGCATAAAAATAAAATGGGGAATAACGGCTAGTAAGCAATCCTACAGAAAAAAAACTGGGGGTTACAGTGGGTCATACATTATATATTTGGCAAGAATGCAATGCTCTTGCAAAAAAGGCAAATCTCGTATGAATGAACAGGAGTGCCATATGATGACAAAGGAGGTAATTATTCCTCTCTCTGCTCTGATGAAGCTTAGCTAGAGCATTCTGTCCAGTTTTGGACACTACACTTACGAAGGATGCAGACAAACTGGAGACAGTCCAGCTGAAATCAACAAGAATTATAAGAGGTTTAGAAAACTTAAGCTAGGAGGGAAGCTTGAAAGAATTGGATTTGTTTAGTTTAGAAAAGGGACTGTGCGGGGACACAACAATAGTCTTCCAATAAGTAAAAAGGTTGCTTTGTAACAACCTTGGTATGGCAGCTAATTATCCTCCTTGTCTCTTGGGGAAAGGTCAAGAAAAGATCAATTTAATTTGATGCAGAGAAAAGTTAAGTTGCATATAAAGAAACGTATTTTAATCATAAAGGCGGTGAAGCATTAGAGCAGACGACCAAATGGAGGCTTTGGAATCTTCTTCAATGGAGTTTTTTAACAACAGGTTTGGTAAAAATCTGTCAGAGACCATGTTGATCATTATCTAACATCAGTATAGGGGTGTGGACTGCATGATCTTTTGAAGTCTCTTCTAGCCCTACACTTCCATGTTTCTATGGATATCCTACTATTTGGCACTCTGGTTGCTGTGCTTCACACCACATTAACCAAGAGTATACAACTATAAGTTATTTTATATTAATATAAAGAATGTGCTAAAAGCCAAAGTCCATATTTGCTGTTGAGTAATTTTACTAATTTATTTATCTTTGCCTTCAGAGTAAATATATGAATATATTTATTTGCTGCAATAAAACACAGCCCCTTGCAAAAACGTTTGGACATAAGACGTTTACTAGGGGATAAACTGCCTTTTAATCCGAAGTAAAGCAAGAGAAGATACACAACAAACTCTATAATGGAGTAAGTCACTCCAATACAGGGTAAAGTTACCCCTCAGAAAGTGATGAATAATGATACCTCATAAAAATACACAGTTGTACCAGTTGTGTCTACACTCTTCTGTTCAGTTTAATGAAAGGATATCTATCTACTTTTTCAATACAATCTGGCTGCCCTTCCATTTAGTGGGCTGGTACTATAAGAGTGCCATGGCAATTGAAAGAGTTGGTCATGTGTCTGTTCCTTACTACAAAATGAATTTACTACAGAGTAAAATCTAAGGTAAATTACTCTTTAGTAATGGAGTCACATGCCCATACTTCGAGTTACTCTCTTGAGACCATAGAATCCAGCTGGTATTCTTTGGAAAAACTATTTACTTTTTTTTTTCTTTTTCCTTAATATAGTTAATAAGAAAATGTATTTTAAAGGGAACCATTTCTTTGCTTCCTGTTGCTGGAACAGCTTTAACAAAATGAATTGTACTGAATTAGTATTTGGTTGAAGTATTTGTTATTTATTAATAGAAACAGAAGCCTGTGTGCCAAAACTGACCTGTTGCCATGGAAGATGGGAAAAGGAAATCTGCACGCCAAATCCCAGTTTCCCTAATTTGGCTTGATACTTAAAGCAGTCTTTTTTATGCATTTCTTTTTATAACAGAAAATTTCAGCACAGTGGCCTGGTGTCAGCATTTTTCAGTATTTCTTTGCATAATGCCAAGATTATATTGACTTTGAATGATTGTTCTATACAATTTCTTCAGTTTCACACAACATAATTTCGCAGAACAAATGGTATGAAAAAGGTACCTTCTGTTTCACAAACAATTTAAAGAAGGTGAATGGCAAGCATGTTATTTGCAAATTTAAAATAACCTATTCATATATTAGAGCTGGTTCAGTTGGTCACAACAAAAGTGTTTTAAACGGTTTGTAAAAAACTAGTATTCTTACAAAAATGAAGAATGAATCAATTAAAAAAATATGTACAAGTATATATAGTTATCTGTTTTTATAACAAGTTATATAAATACTAATCTTCTCAGTGCCACCATCCATTTGTACAATATCATAATGTGATTTTCCTGTGGGGTAGGTATTTACATATAATATCACTTTTCTTTGGGTACATGCCGATGCAAAATGGAAAAGCTTTTGAAATTAAAAAATATTTTGTGGGTCTTCTCACAGCTATAGTTTACTCACTGACACATAGTTCAGCTAAGATGGATACAATTAAAATTTACTCCACCACTATTCGTAAGTGTCTATAAGGTTTGGGAAGAGAAAAAAAAGACACTGGCAATGATCTTAAATCAGTGCTTTTCACTTGGAACGGTCCCAAAACTCTTAATAAACTACATATTACACTTTTCCCACTTCCTAAATGCAACTAGCTGTTCAACAGTGCACAATAGAGTATATAATTTCAGGAGAGAAAATTAACAATGCCATATTCAATTTAACTGAAGGGGATCTCATAAGTGGGCAGAACATATGCCCCATGCTGGAATCTGCTTAGCTCACTAGAGCCATGTTCGTTCTTCTGTTAAAAATGTCTCATGCTTTCCAATGATTGTAATTATCTAGTACCGTATTTACTTGCATACCACACACTGTTTTCTTCAAAATCAGGGTGCCTCTTTTAAGTGGGAAAGTTATTTTTTCTTCACTGGAATAGAAATAGGGAGGAATAGAAGCAAGAAGACAGTGTTCTAATAATTGCCAAGATGGCTGTACTTCTCTGTGGCTCCAGAAAGCAGAAGAGGTAGAGGCAATGCAGGGCTGCAGGCAGTGCAGCCCCATGTAGCACAGGGCCAATCCAACACAGCAAGGGGGTCCACAGGGCAGGACCCAGGGCTAGATTATGGGGCTCTGCATACTTGACACCTGTAGTCTAGTGTTTGATAAAGGTTATGTTAATCCTCTCACAGCACCTAAGGAATTTGCAGTAGCTACGCCTGAGCATTGTAGCTTGTGACTGCTTGCAGCCAGTAGCTGCATCAGTCTATAGCATCATCATGAAGCTAGTGGTGTGGTAACAACATTTTATTATTCACAAGAATTTAGATAAAACATTCTATTTATAGTAAAGAAATGCCAGTTTTGCTACTGTCCCTGAAGGGTCTGGAGCCTAACCTTTTTGCTGTCCTGTCCAAGAAGTATGCTCCCTCACCTAGGGTGCTTCCTGGGATGCCACACTTCCTGGACACCTTATGTTTCCAGAAGGATTTACTCTATGTTATATGTAGTCAGCCATAATTCTGAAAAAATCTTTTTTCCTACATTCTGCCTACCAAAAGAAAAGAGCATGTGTTATTTGAGGGTGTGTGGTATGCAAGAAAATATGGTGTCACCCAGTACATGCATACAACAAAATCTTTTCACCTTAAAAACCTTTACATGTATCCATTGTTTTAGATTTCACTTGGAAGAAAATACTTGTTATCTCCCATTGCTCCCAAAATAGCAAATTGATTCAATACTGACTTAGAAAAAAGCCTCTCCTTTCTGAATTATTCTGCTATTTCTTTGGTGTCTACTTTTTCTCTCAGAGACCAGCTATACAATACTGACCCAGAATGACCCTTTATAGCTTATGAGATCTGACAGAATCATATTCAGACGTGGTACAGCTGCAAGCCATCTAAGCTACCACTGTGTTTTGTTTAACTTAAACATTTTAAAAGATAACTTTTTCACACTGTGAACTTTTTTTCTAGGTAACTTGATATTGCTGAACATTTTTATTCTAAAGTTTCTCTGTCTATCTAGGGCACTTTATTCAGATTAAGATAACAGGTAAATTTAAAACAGGATCACTACCCTGAAAAGTGGATTAAGCTCATTTGGAATAAGGCATTCTTATTCCAGAATGAGTGTCTACAAAGGGAATAGTCAGGAAATAATTAGTAGTCAGTAGTTAAAAAGGAACTTTTAGTCTGGGATAACTTCCTCTCTAGAGAGGTGCTAAGACCTGACATACCAATACCAAAAGGTATTAATAATGCCTTTTGACAATGATCTGCATTAGATATCTTCGAAGGTATTCATTAGATGATTCAACTTTGACTGGCAGACTTGTGGACAGTCTCAAGAAAAAAGCCGGAGAGACTGACATACCAGTATGAGCTTCAGTGCCTACAGCCTGTATATTCCCTATTCCATGGATCATTCCAGTGCTTACATTTATTTTAAACCTAGCAAAGTCTGTGCAGCTCCCTTCATTTCTCTCAAATCCAGCCAGGATTTCAAGTGTTTGCCTTCTGATTCTTTAAAGCACTTTATAAACTTTCAGCATGAGCAGTCTCAAATTAAATCAAGGTCGTCTCCAGTTGGTGTAGCAGAAATGTGTGAATCTCCTACCTTTTGGGTAAATCTCCTTCAAAGGCACGTCTCCAGGTGCTAAAATTCTGACTACCTGATTTGAAGCCAATAAAGCCATGCAATTGATTTGTTTGGGAGCTCCAGTTTTCCTGAGTCCTCCATAGTAAAAGGGATCAGAAGGAGAAGCATGCCTGCTGCCCAAAGAAGATCTTCTCCTCCAGCTGTACACCTCATTGGGAGACTGCAAGAGAGAGAGACACAGGACTTCAGTGAGCAAACAGACACCCCTTTAAATGAAGATTCTCAATGAGCTCCCACTTTTCAGCTGATTGCAGATAAGACAGTGGATATTTCTCATGTCACAACATCACAAGCAGAAAAGTTGGCCACCATCATCAGTAACGGAGCTTCTCCTGATAAGGAGAAAATAGCCTTGTTAAAAAGACTTCAGGTTGGTTTGACTCATTCAGACTTTATGAACAGTGGCATTTCCATTACTAAGGTGAAAATACAACACGGTATGTTTATGTCAACAGGCCATTCAAACAGGAACACAGTTTAAAAAATGGGTTTAACTTAAAAAATGGGGTTAATAAAAACAGTTTCCTCACCCTTATTATTTAACAAAGGGGTAAATGAAAACAGATATTTCAGCATGAAATTTAAAAACTGAAGTCGTCAGCAGCCATTAGGTGTTCATTACATATATCTTTTTCAACATTCAAAACATAACTAACACATGCATAACATGCATATGAAAGAAAAATATCTAATTATATGGCATTTTAAATGCACATCAGATTAAACTGAAAGTACATGTATTTATTTATGAAATTTACCCACTTTAGATTTCAGAATACCAGCCTTTTCTAAAATACATGTCAGTTAATAGTTACATTCTTTAAAGCATCTAAACATACTGTATGAAAAGGTATATGGAATGGTTAGATCAGTGATCCATATCATCTTGTTTCCTATTACCTTGGCTAAATCAAGATGCTTTAGAAGGAAAGTTAGGAATAATACTTCTATGGGTGAAGTTTCTTTCTAATTCTTGGCAGGTAGTGATTGGCTTATGTAATAATCCATAAACTGCGGGTGCAACTGTAATTACAGTATTTTCTCACATACAACACCCCCTCCTTTCCCCCCCCCACAAATAAAACACACACCTTATTTTTGGAAACCACAAGTTAGACTTTTCTAGAGTCATGGCTGATTGTGTGAAATATAGCAAGTCCCCCTGGGAATACAGTGTGCAGGAAGTGTAGCACCCAGAAGACAGTACCAGCTTCCTGGTGCCAGCTGCCTCACCCAGACTGTCTCCTGGAATGCCACATTTCCTAGACACTATATGCTTCCCAGCATATACTGTTTACTCATGTCTCAGAAGGTTAGGCCGCAGCCCCTTGCAGGGGTAGTAGCAAGACTGTTAGTTCTTTACTGTAAGTAGTTAATTATATAACTTCCTGTAAATATAGTATTGTTTCCACATTGCAAGACTCATCAAGATACCATCTAGCTAAGGCTGTGAGAGGGTTAACAGAGGACCCTGCCTTGTTAGCTTGCTGGGGCACATGCAAGCGGCACCCATCTTGGCAGCTGCATGGCATACACAGCATCTCCAGCAAAAAAAACAGCTTCTCTGCTTAATAGGCACACTCCAATTCTTGGAGGGTTAATTCTGGGGGAAAAGATGTGCTGTATGCAGAAAAAAAATAAAAAGAGTATTTATAGTAGAATCCAAACTCTCACTTCAGTCCTAGAAAGTGACGAGCAATAACAGAAAGTTCAATGGGTTAACAATGTTATATGCTATGCTAAAAAGTACGTCTAGTTTTCAATTTTCAATAGGCAGTTTAACTCTACCAGGCAGTTGAAATAAGGTATCCAAAACGAAATCCAGTTTTCATAGACAGGGACATCAACAGTTCATGCAAAGGCATTATTTTCTGGTATTATTCTGTGGAATTTTTCATTATTTTTCTTAAAGCAATCTTGATCACTATTTTAATTATTGCTGTACATTAAGCAAATGTTCACATTAGACTGTCCATAATGATACCTACATCATTATCCTGAGTAATTATACTTAATTTAAAACCTATCAATATATATGAGTAGTAAGACTGAACCTTCTAACTATCATTACCTGCAACTACCATAGATTGTATTTGGGGTGTAGGCTGTAGCTGTGTTGATCTAAGGACATAGGCAGACAAGGTTCTTTGGTTGAATCTGATATCTTTTATTAGACCATCTTAAATAGTTGGGAAACTGTTCACCAAAAGAACCTTGTCTGCCTATAGATTGTATTTGGCCTCCTTTGTGTTGCAATTTCCTATCATTGCAAAGATCCTTCCAAAGATCCCACAGATATTCCTTGAAACTTGTTTATCTTAACTAGGGATGCACATTCTGCAAATATTACCCTTGTTCACTCCTTCTTTCTTATCGATAGGTTAATAACTATTCAGCTTAACCGGTGATGAAATAAATGTTATCAGCATTATTTCTACAATCCATTAATATTGTTATTTACCATAAGATCTGGGAAGCCAACAACAATGGTAGCATAATTATGCTCATCCGAGATCATTCTGTTGGGAGAGCTGATCTTTTGTCCCACAGCCACACTTAGATTTTCTGAAGATAGCTGGTCACTTGATACTGCATGTGGCACACACAATTCTGATGCTATAGAGGGGAGATTAAATGGCAGGCATCAAATCTGGATAAACAGTTATTACTGTTCATTGCTATTCAATTACTATTGTTGTTACTATTTGTAGTCATAATTCCATAGCAACAAAATGAGCAACAAAAGCTTTTTTACTAGAATATATTAAATTTATATCATGTTATTAAGTAGGCAAAGAACAGAAATGCTGATACAATCTGGATTCTGATCTCTTATGCGTCTAAGCATTCCACATGAAAGAGTCCTGTGCTAAAATATGGTAGTAAATGACTGTATAATTAAAGGCCAAATTTAGCATTGGACAGATAACCATAAATTTGACATTTCCTAGTTTTGACTTTTTAACCTTGCAAACTCAATCACCTTCTTGTAACACAGCTTCCACATGTGCAACAGTAACAGCCTCCTACATAGTCAAGTATTACCGGCAAGGTTTCTGTCTGGAACTGTCAATAGAACAGCATACACTGGTGCTTGAACTAGAGGCCTAGCTATATTATCTGGCTGCAGAAGGAACATTTTTTACCAAAGGGGAGGAAAAGTTGCTGGAGGCTTATGTGCTGAGGCTCTGATTAGTGGACGCAAGGCCCATCCCGCACATGTGTGACACTCAGTTTGGTCTAGGACTCTTGCACCCCCACTCTCCAAGGTAGGAGAGCTCCTGCCACAGGTATTACACCAAGAATAAGTAGCAGCTCTGGACACCCTATTTTGTTTCTGGTTGATGATTGGAAAAGCTGGTTCAGTCTCTCTCTCCATTCCAGTCAGGTGGTTGGTAGTGGTCTAGCCTCTTCTGATACCCTTGGAGGTGTCTAAGTGGACAACTGAACCTATGAACTTGGAAGAAGAGGAGAGTGGGACCTCATCCCACTTCCTTATGCCCTCTCTCCCTCTGCTACAGTTGCTTTGGCAACTCCACATCATTCTCAATGTTATTGCTACTGTTGTTATTTTCGTGGCAGCACAAACCTATCCTTGGAATGTTCATCAGTCCTGGAAAATTATGAAAATTGTCATTCTACAGGTGAGAAAAAGAAACTCAATTTTAATCACTTAACATCTGAGGCAAATCTGAATGGGATTCCCTAGGACATAAAACAGCACTTTTTAGCTTTAGATCACAAAATGAACATGAGCCACCAGTGCGATGCTATATCCAGCAAACAACACTCTGACATGCATCAACCGATGCATCACAAGCAAGACTTAGGATGTCATCCTCCAGCTCTACTCAGCATTGATGAGGCCACAGCTGGAGTACTGCATCCAGTTCTGGGTGCCGCACTTCAAGGGGGATATAGAGAAGCTGAGAATAATCCAAAGGAGGGTCACAAGAATGATTAGAGGTCTGGAGAACAGACCATATGAGGAGAGGCTGAAGGACAGGAGAGGGGGCAGGAAGGGGGGGACTTGGTGGCAGCCTTTAAGTATGTAAGGGGAGAACATCAGAGGCTAGGAGAACATCTGTTCACCAAGGCACCCTAAGGGAAGACTAGGAATAATGGTCAGAAACTGATAGAAGATCGCTTCAGATTAGACATAAGGAAAAACTTCTTTACAGTTCATGTGTCCAAAGTATGGAACAGACTCCCCCCAAAGGTGGTACAGGTACCTTCCCTAGAGATCTTCAAAAGATAATTGGATGCACAGCTTGCTGGGGTCATCTCATCTCAGCAGTCTTTCCTGCCTTAGAACAGGGGCGGGGGGAAGGGGGCTGGACCTGATGATCTTGTGAGCTCCCTCCTAGCCCCTAACTTTTACTTTTACTGGATTCCTTCTTGTAGGCCTCGCTGGAGTATGGATTAATATAACAACTGATCAGTTCTTATACAAATTACACATAGGCCCTGCTAACAGTTTAAACTGAAGTAGGCTCCAATAGATATGAAATTAGGCATACCATAAACTTCAGAAATGCTGAAAAAGTAGCCTGTTAGTTTTAAAGACAAACAGATAGACAATGAATTGATAAGACCAGAAGAGAACACCAAAACAAAGATCAGAGTGATCTGGCAAAAAGGTGACCCTATCTGGGAGGAAAGTTGCACTGACTGGTGAAATGCAGGATGTGGATGATGCCACCTGAAGATAGTTTAGTAATGGGTGAGAACTAGGTTTTGTACAACACAAACTTGAAGTCGCTTTGATTAGTATATAAAAAAGGGTCTGGGAACACAATACCATATTTATTTAAATCTAAGACCCAATCAACATGGGGGAAAAAAGCTTTGTCTTAGATCTGAGTACCAAGCCAGAGATGGCAGCAACTCAGCTCCAGCCCCCAGTCCCAGGACCAAAGCCAGGGTTGAAGAACAAGGGGTAGGCACTGCAGGAGGGTAAATGGCAGGCTGGGGGAGAGATAGGAGGGGCAAGGGGTGGGGGTTTGGTCTCTTACCCCTCCTGCTGCTTTCCCCACCACAGCAAAGGGGGGTGGGGTATGAACCTGAAATAACTGGATTCTATACTAATGGAAAATTATAAATTTGTTGTAATTGTCCATGTATAGAATCTCATAATAGGAGAGTCATTTTAAATTCAAAGTCATCTTGGCTTTGGGTAAATGTGGTCCTTTGTACTGGACTTAAAGGTTACAGTCTTCCTGTACCATGCCTGGAAATGACACAGCAGGCACCATCGACCATGGTCCTAGGTATTAGTGTCTTGGCTTATTTGTAGACAATAGGCTTGGCCAAGCTTTTTGTCACACAGAAGCAAAACCTGTGGTGTCTTTCTTGTAACAATGAGGTGGTTAGGGTCAGGCCATCCAAAAAGAGGGAGCCTGACATGACTTAACCCCTGCGTAGCACTAATATAGACAAATAACAATATGAGCAAAGTCCAGCCTGGGAACACTGGTGACGCCCTGGAATCCTACACCTCTCCTGAAGGAACCAAACAATCAAAGTTGAGACTTCAAAGAAAAGGTTTGAAGAATGGTTTATATCGGACTGTCTGCCTATCTGTATAGATCTCAACATTTCTGAGATGTTTAATTCAAAATTCTATGTCCGTATTTGGAACTTGCCAGCTTTTGTAAAACAAAGTTACGAATCACATACTACAGAAGAAAAAGTCAGGTGTGAAATTACCCAGACTACTAAAATATAAAAGTCTTGTTTGTACAGGTGCAAACGCAGATACGATTAAAAAAAAAGATGCAGATTTGCATTTAGTACCTGCTGTTAAACCAAATCCTGTGTCAACTGGTTCGTCACTCAACACATGCAGCTGACAAACTCCACTCTCTTCAGATTCCATATGCACTTGCTTGGTTAAAAGAAATTTCCTGTAAATAATATCGACTTATAGTAATTCATTATTAAAAATGGTGCAACTGCAGATGAAAATCTTTAGTTCCCTTTCATAAATAGTGGAACTACATTTACGTGTCTACATTATCAATGTGGCTTTGCTTAAAATTAAATAAGCCCCAGCACGCACCTGTGATTAAAGTGGCCAGAGGTAGATTTGCCTTTGGTTACTATTTATACACTTTTATTTACTCTGAGAGAAAATAAAATAAAAATGATAAAGCAGAGTATTATTTGTTCCATTAACCTGTGAAGTCAAGCAACTTGGAAACTAGATCAATTAACCACATTTTCAAAATTGCACACACTAATATTTTAATTAAATTAATTTATGCAAATATAGACACCAGCTATATAAAACAAGTAACCCTGTGGACTTGGATACATTTGGTGTATACTTTCAGAGGCTCATTTAATGTAGGCTCATCTTACAAATTCCCGACTCTAGACACATAAGTGTTCTTTGTGTATGGGTAAATCTGCACAATTAATCACCTGGACTTTGCAGCCAGGTACAGATATTACACTTTTACTGGTATAAGTGATCGGAAACTTGTTTATAACCATGACAGAACAGAAGTTTGGCACCCAAAACGGGTCTATACTTGTAACTGAACAGAAGTTCAGCACACACAGACTGGTTTAAAAATGATGAAACCCAGTCTAAAATTTGCACCCCCCACCAAAGGATGAATGTGTGTTCTGTTTGTTACTGATCTAAGCTACACCACTTACAGAAAACTGCATAACTTTACTTGATTTTGCGTTGGGCTTTTTGAATGTCTGTACCCAGCCTGCATGTCTAACCATTCATTCAAGCCAATAAGTAATTCCTATGTGCACATTAGGCATCTATGCCCACAAATACTGATATGAAGCTACAAATACTACTGAATATTTCCATTTGATTTGCATTTGGACACTGTTATAGCACAATGGGATTCTGGCCCATGACCAATGATGTCAGAGACTACTGTAATACAAACACTCAATGTTATTAATGGAAATAAACTCTATTTAACTAACTGATTTGTATTGTTTTCCACCACAAGCCAACGATCTTCAGCCACTAGGAAAACAGATTTGAGATTGATAGGTAGCGAGATGGTATGAGTCTGACCCTCCAGTACATCCAGCACAGTAAGATGGTTTCTGTGAAATATAGGTCAAGAAAATAAAAATTAGGCAGAGAATGCACATGATCAGATTTTATTTTTAAGTAAAAACAGATAGAGTTAATTCTTACCCTCCTTCTTTGTAGAACACCAGCCAGTTTTTATGTGAAAACTCTCTGCACATTTTGTGATTGCTCTAAAACAGTTCATCAAAGAACAATTACAACTTGTCAAATCAGTCCCAATGGTTTACCCTCTACCTTAGGTTTAGTCATGCTTTTGTCTGATTAAACTGTAATATACAATACACACACCCAAGCACACTGCCATATATATAATATACAATGAAGAATACAATATACTTGGCCAACATTATCAAAAACAAGCACCTAAATCTGGAGTCCACAAATCCATGTTTTAGCACCTAAACAAGTGGCCTGATTTTCAAGAATGCAGAACAATAAGCAGCTCCCATGGAAGTCATTTCTTTTAAATATATATCTTACGCTATTAATTTTATCTTTGGGCATCTACCCACCAAGTCCAGAATCATATATCATAGTTACTTGAATCTAAAGTAAGGGTCTTTTTTCTCCATTCAACATGTGGGAGAAACCCTTTGTCTCGGATTTGAGTATAAGGGCAGGTGACTGCTATAGCTGCAACTATGACTGTGGCCCTGGCCCAGACTTGGGATTGAAGCTGCAGCTGCTGCCCCCTGCCATCTTCCCCATGCCACCTCTCCCCCACACCTCTGCTATGCAGGTCCCTGTTCCACCTGCTTCTCATTACCTCCCCTTGGCACCTCTGTTCCCCTGCCTCCCCCTACTGCCTCTGCATCCTGCTGGCACTTACCCTCTGTAATGGCAGGAGGCAGTGAGCATAGACACAGTGGGCGGGAAGCTGGCAGCAGCTGTTGGGGGTGTATGCATGGCAAGTGGTGGGGAGGACAGGTGGCAGAGGTCAGGTTGCTTGATTTCCCTGCCACCTGTCCCCTCTATCTGCCCCCCTGCAACAGTTGGGGGGGCAAATTTAAGATGACCCTCCAATTATTAGATTCTAATTTTAAATTTTCCATATACAGAAACTAAATTTTGGGGGGTCATCTTAAATTTGAAGTTGTCCTGGATTTGGGTAGAAAAAGTAATTACTTCACTTGATCTTGGCTAAAGGGGTACATAACAGCTCACTCTATTCGTGACTCAACAGACCCCTCCAAACTTCTGTCATTTGAAACAGCCTCTTCCTTCTAGATATACAACTGAAATATTTTTTGTAAAGAAATATGTATTCCTAGACAACACCCCTTATTTACTGTACTTGTATTCCATAAATATGATATATTAGGTTTGCACAAAACTAAGAATTAAAATAAAGTGATGAATGTCGGTTGGTGGGTCAAGAGAGGCTATAACAGAAAATATCCTACTATCATGTTTTGACAGCTTTGAGCAGCATGGCAAGTTGGGCATAGTCCACCAGAAAGATGCTCTTTCTCACCAGTTCTTCCTTGTTGCCCCACCAGGACATTCTCTTAGGAGCTTCTTCAGCTTCTGGTGAGAATAAAAGTCGACGAATGGTCCCATTGTTTGTATCCAGCAACAAGACTACATTACTCTGTAAACAGAAAGCAGAACTTAGTACGCAAGTCATATTATAAAAGCTTGTAGCTTTGGGTCTATATGAAATGCCTCTGCCTGCAACTACTTGAACCCAATATTGAATTTAATTTAGAAAATATAAAATGGGTTTTAATTTGCTGGTCAATTACAGATGGGACTAGCATATTGCCCGTCAAGAATGACGGGGAGGCCGGCAGGGCCGGAGCCCAAGGTCCGGCCCTATGCCCCCATTCCTCCCATCCATGTCGGGCCCTGCCCTCCCTCCCCGCTTTGGTCCCAACACCATTCCCCCTGGCAGTTCAGGTCCGGGTCTGGGTCTGCCCCCCCCCCGCCACCACCTCCTGCTGCGGCGGGCCCAACCCCGTTCTCCCCACCACTGCTGCGGGCCCTACCCTGTCCCATCTCCTCTGCTGTGGTGGCTGACAGTTCCCCTCCCCCCCCACAGCAGGCCTGACCCCGTTCCCCCTCCAGGCCACTCCCCACTGCAGCGGGTCAAAGCCCAGTTACCCCCCTCAGGCCGTTGCTGCCGTTGTCTCCAAGGAGCAGGCCCAGGGGGTGGGGTGCTGGCCTTGCCCCCCCAGCTGCGTCCCCTCTGTCCCTGCTGTCATGGCAGTGCATTGAATGCTATTGAAGCACTCTGATTAGCTGCCAAAACAACCAATCAGACTGCAGATAAAGTATTATGGACAGACAGACTAAGGCTTTTATATATATAGAATTGTCTTGCCACACTGCCCTCAATACAGACTAGGGTGGCCACTGATGCATCCCCAGAATATAGGACATCCCATTGGTGAGAGGTGGACCCCTTGGCCAATCAGCAGTGAAGGGTGGGACCACTGCCTCCTCAGCCAATCAGCAGCAAGGGCAGGGCCACCACAAAAAGGTTCTCCCCTTCCCTGGCTGGGAACCTTGCTCCTCCTGGCTATGCACTACTCTACCTCTAGGCACAGCCAATAGAATCGTGAGGACAAATGACTGACATGTATTTCTACCAATGAACTGAAAAACAAGACTTTTTGCAGTCAGTTCCTCATTTAGGAATGACAAAAGGTTTTAAAAACGGTCATTTAAAAACAGGACAGTCTGGTATAAAAACAGGATGATCTGTAATAAAAGGACTAATGGTCACCCTACTAAAGACTGAAGGAGAGCAAAAGCCCAGCTTCACTGTCAATGGTGGATGGAGGTAATTGGGAACATATTTTAAACATCCATTGTATTTTATTTTATACTGAAAAAGAAACCAAAATGGTTTAATAGTACAATGTACATTAACATTTATATTATACATTTAAGATTATAACATATATGATATAATTTACATTATACATTTAAGGCTAATGTTAATTTACTGTGGCCTAATATGATTTATGTACAGAGGGTGTAAACCATCTACAGCAGGTATTTTCAGTTCCTTGTAAGGAATAATGTTCTGCTTCTTCTGTCTTACTAGGAGACCTGGTTGTAACTTTCATGTTTTCTAAATGTATTATTCTAGAGTGGTGGACAAACCTTCTCCAGAATATTTAAGGTTATACTGAGGTTAAAAACTGGATGAATGAAAAAGAATAAGCTAACACTTGAAATTACTGCATGCACCTCTGGCAGTATCCCTTTAAAGATTTCTTTTTAAAAGGGACTAAAAAGTTGTTCATAATGTTGTAAACTTATGGACTCGAGAGAGCAATCAAGGACTTAAGAAAACAAATCACACAGCCAATCTTAACTGCTCTAAATTAAATTTAAAATCTACAAAAGAACAACTTAATTAAATCTTGCATTTTGTTACTTGATGGATGTCTTGGATCAAAATCTTTGTCGTCATTCAGCAAAATGTTAGGTTCATCAAGGACATTAGGTTGTCCAAGGATACATCTGTATGTCTAACATCTGGAGTAACGTGCAATGGATGATAAGTTTTAGAACATAAAGTCTACAAAATTCTCCTACATAAAATACGTACAAGCTCAATCTGAGTCAGAGTTTTTGCTGCTTTATACTTCAGGATTGTTATTTTAGGGGAATTAACTTTTCTTTTTCTGAGAGCCTTCTGCAGCTAAATATGGTAAAGCATTTAAAATATTACTATGAGATTTGCAGCATTTGGAAAATTCAGCTAGAGTTCAACAATTCTTCTAAAAAAAGAATTTGTAAATGCGAGTAATATTTCAACTGTGAAATTACAGAATATGGCTCAGAAACAAAATTGGAGGGTTTCTTTTAGATTCTGGTTTTCTGCCATATTCTATTTACCTAATTCTGCAACAGCATTGTTGATCTGAAGAAATACATTACCGTCCCACATGAGATAAAGAACACATATGAATCAATTACAGTCTTTCACTTAGCATTAAGTTTATGAGAGCAGTTGGCAGCATAAAAATCCTCTCTACTCCACCCCTTTTGATGTTAATGGTTTCCTTCTGTGCTAAGTGACTGATGGTATATTCTGTCTGTGTTTAATAATAGAATTTTGCGTCACTTGGGGACACATCCAAATGCATTTTTGGCAATTATTCAAGTAGGTTCGGAAAAGATGCTGGTGTGCAATTGCGTTATGTTTGTTCTTGACTGGGAGAAAAGTAACCTTTGGGTGACCTCACAACCCTGATGTCTGGAATTCCAAACTTTGGACAGATGTAATAACCAAATCTCAAGAGGTGGTGTTCATTTATTTTTAGTAAGTGCAAAGTTTCCCTTTCCTTACTGCTGTTTTCATTTCAGCTAGTATTTTCCTCTTCAAAGTCTTGAAACCGAAATAGGTTTGTGATTTCACTTTGCTGGTAGGGGAAGTTCGTTCTCATTGCTTTTGTAGATACAATGGAGAACAAGAGGAAGGGATAGAATTCAGCTTTGGGAGAGGAAAGAAACAAACATTTCAGGATTTAACAAACAAATGTTTCCTCATTTCTAATTATCCGTGTTGCCCAAAACCAAGTTTCTCCTTATTTAGCCTTTAAACCCATAGTCAGTTTTGTGTATCCCACCCACATATATAATTTTCACCAGTTTTTTTTTTTTTACTTGTCGTTTAGGCCTGCATCCCCTCTAAACATTATATAATCATGAATACATAAACTTTCCTCTCTGTTCAGTTCCAGTTATGCTCTTTGGCCTTTGTCGAGTTTTCTTCTCTCTACAGTGTCAGCTCCAAATGCCTCCTCTCTCCCAGGCAGCCTCTTTTAGCAATTCTACATACAGACCTATTCATTAGCTGACAAGCATTTAGCAACCCTGTAATTGTATATCAGGCAGAACAAAAAGGTAGGGGTCAAAAGGTATGCGTTGCTCTTTAGATTCAGGTGAAAGGAGTCTGTGAGGCACATCTGTAGGTTCTGGCTTCTAACCTGGCTGACCTCCCCACTGGGGAGAAAGTGTAAAATGGATATTATGATAATTATCATAATATAGGCTTCTGGACAAAGGCTACAAAGACAAACTGAAAATTTCAATGTTTGATCTCGCAAACTTAATGCAATTTTAAAGCAGCTTTTTCTTTTCTCTTTCTTTTAAGATAAAGTGTAAAGATCTTGCTACATTTCTACCTTTTAGAATAATCATTGCATTTTTATGGAGGCAAGGATTCTATGTAGGTCAAACATCATCTTAAAAAAGGGACAAGTAAGATACTACATAGAAAAAAAATAGATGTTTCCAACTCAGCTGGGCCTGATGAACTCCACCCCAGAGTATTTATCTTGCTTTAGTGAGTTCCTTAGGAGTCTCTGATAATTATTTTTTAGAACCTGCAAAAGGGCAAACACAATGCACATCTTGAAAAAGGAGAATGCATTGAATTATGGATCTGGAAAGATACTGGTACAAATAGTCAAAACCTGTTTGTAAGCACCTAGAAGAGGTAACCAGCTGACAGGGATTTGTTAAGAATAAGCCATGTCAAGCCAAGGTAATATCCTTTTATGCTGGGTTATTAGGCCTTGTGGAAAGGGGAGAACGAGTAAATGTGATATACCTTGTCTTTACTAAGGCTTTTGATACCATCTTACACAGCATCCTCTTATACAGACTAAGGAAATATGGCCACCAGGAAGCTACAGTAAGGCAGGTACACACCTGATTGGAAAAATATACTATAAAAGTATATTGGAAGGATGTATCCTTTGCAGGGATCCTGGGTCTGGTATTATTCACATTTTTTCAGTGAGTTAGCTAATGAGATTTAGAGAACTTTTATTAAATTTGAAACAATACCAAACTGGGAAGGGTGACTCTTACTGAGAAGGACAGGATTATAATTCAAAATGATTTTGACAAACTGGAGAGATAAACAGGATGAAATTCAACACGGACAAATAACAATAAGGATTTTTCCCCCTTCATTAAGGTTTTGTTAGCTTTTTTCCTTTCCCCTGAAGTATTGGACATTGGCCATGGCTAAAACTGGGAGCTCTGACTGGGGTGCTGATGCTCCCACTGCACTTTGAAACCTCACAGGAACCTGGTTCTTACTGTTCTGCTTATGGTTAAACCGACTGTTAAATATGGGGTCAGGAAGGACTTTTCCATGCAAGTTCAAATTGGTAAAGACTGTGGGGATTTTTTCTTTCCTCTATAGCATGAAACAGAGCCCTCTTTCTAGGATTCTCTGAGAGTATATATTAAGCAACTGCCTGTCTACTAAAGTAGGTAGGCATTGGTAATGCCCTCATAACTTTGTTTTTTTATATGTGATTTTCTGTGGGATCTTGTTCTTTCTGGTTTTGTACCTCATAGTTGCATATAAGATTTTGACATGGATGGCTTTTAAGAATCCTTGGGTAAAGTGTTACCTGAAAATTCTGGAGACAGGATTCAATGGCCCGGGAGGCCTCTTCCCAGTTCTGTGCTCCTAAGTGCAAAGTATTACACTTAGGTGGGAATAATTAAATGCACAAACATAAAACAATGAATGATTGGCTAGCTAGAAGCCCTGCAGAGAAGGACATGGGGGTTACAACTGATCAAAAATTGAACAAGTCAACAATATTATATTGTTGCAAAAAAAGCCAATACCATGCTGGGATTGAAACTCAGAGGATTGGAAAGGATCTGCAAGGGTCAGGTAGTCTAAACCCTGTATGAATTGGGAATGCTATTCCCCCTAACACCCCAAACCCCAAATGCAGGAATCTATTCCAGCCCTACTTTTCTATGACTCTAAACCACCTCTGTCAGGTATTTATCTAGTCTCCTCTTCAGAACTGCCAACAAAGGAGATTCCACATCTTCTCCAGGCAGTCTGTTCCACTGCCTCAGTGTTATAATAGTAAGGAAGTTTTTTCCTGAGCTCTTATCTAAATTTGCTTTGCTGCAATTTCTAACCATTGCTTTGTGCTGCGTCCTCTGCAAAACAATTATTCTCCCTCTTCTTTATGGCAGCCTCTTAAATATTTGAAAAGTACTGTCATGTCCTCCCTTACTCTCCTTTCCTCCAAGTTACACATACCTAGCTTAAATATACCTGTCCTCACACAGCTTGTCTTCCAATCCCTTTATCATTTTTGTAACTTGCCTCTGGGCCGTCTCCAAATTCTCTACATCCTTCTTAAAATGTGGAGCCAAGAACTATACACAATATTCTAACCAGCATCAAGTGGAATAGTACTGTTACATCCTGGATCTAATACCGAATACTCCTATTCATACAGTTCAAAACTACATTTCCTTTTTCTGGTAGTGTTGAAGAGATGCTGTTCCCATGATGGTCCAGGAAATAAGCGAGAGGCAACAATTCTTGTGGGTGATGTCTTTCTTCTTTGGTTGGACTATGCAGTTGGTTCAATAAAAGATATCACCCACAAGAATTCTTTCCTCTTGCACATTTGCTTATTTTTCGCAACTACATCACATTGCTGTTGAGTCCATGATCCACCACAACCCCCAATCTTTCTCAGCAATGTTAAAACCCAGCCAGTTATTCCCCATCATGTATTTATGTATTTGGTTATGTGTAATGCACCATATACATCTGTGGTGAACTTCATTTTCTATCCAATCTATCAAGATCCATTTTAATTCTATCTTTATCCTCCAAGGAGTTTACAAGGCAGATGGCTAGACTAGATGACATATCAAGGTCCCTTCTACCCCTAGTTTCTATGATATTATAATTCAATAGTTTGCATTTTGGTTTATGGGAGCTGTTGCTTTAGGAATAAGAGAGGGTGCTTGGCTATATACTATGTTTTTTAGGAAACCAAAATCAGAGTGTGGGAGATTTTGCTTTTATGTCAACAGAAATGTAAGTCCTATGATCCTACACCCTCCCCTTGTATAAAATCTCAAAAGGTCAGAACATTAATGAGTTGAACTTTCAGGAGAACAAATCTCATTCTTGAAGGTGCACATTGGAACGTATTGGAGAGACTGGAAACCTCAGGGCATTGACAGTGAGCTGCAGATTACCATTTCTTGTATCAGGCCCCCAATCCAGAATTCTAAGGATCAGAAACAGACACACCTAACAGATATTTGGTGGATGCTAGCTGTGGTGAATCTGGCATGGGTAAGTTTCAAATATAAGAAATATACCACCATATTCTATTCTAATTGGCAAGCTTAGCACGAGGTAAAAAAATCACATCAGCTATAGAGTCTGAATGAGAAATTTTTTCTCTAGCTGCCTTTCAATCAAGATTGAAGTATGCTGGCCTGATAGTATAGTGGAAAGCTTGCCCTGGTGTTCAACACAGACACTTACCTTGACCATTAAACGAATGCCTTTCACTAGTACTGAATGAACATTTTAAAAATGAGTTTCATTGTTATATGTAAATTATCCCTGAAATACAAATTTGTTTATTAAATAATTTGCCTACAAGTTGCACACACAGCTGCACAAAACTTGATTGCTCTGTACCTATTACCATTCAGAATGGCAGCAGTATTAGGTGGAGGCAGAAGGGAAAAAAAGAACCAAGCAGTCTTAGAGGGACAGGTGTTCCCTAAGGGTGGAAACAAATGTCACCTTCTGTCACCTTTATGCCACCATAAAAATTGTTATGGGGACACAAAGGCCAAAAAACAGATGCCCATACCCCTTGTCACACCAAAAATGTCCAAAATTTGTGGCCATGAAAATCTGTGCTGCCACTTGGCAGTGCACATTTGCTTGCTTTATGACATGAGAGCGTGGATAGCCCAGAGCTGCCTGCACTTTGTAACCACCCCAGGTACCTGCTCTGGGGGCTTGAGGAGCCCAATCCTGCACACTTTAGGAATACCCAGACAGGCTGGGGCACCTCAAGCCCTGGGAGCACTGCCTGACTTTCCCCTGTTACAGACACACTCCCTGGGCTATCTCGGGGTGTGTGTTCCATAAGGAAGGAAAATTGGGGTTCCCAATTTACAGAGACATATCCCCAGATCTCCCAGGGTGCACAGGACCAGGCCCCTTAATCCCCAGGAGGACATGTCACCTGCTGTCCACCAGCATCAAGCAGGACAACTGGTGACATATGCTTCAGTCATTGAAATGGATAAGCTAATTTGCTTCATTTGGTAATGTCTGTTTCTACCGTGAGACTTAAATGCAGTGGCCAAAAGCACTATCATGAACTCACTTATCTATACAGCTGAAGTCCTGTGCTCAGTACTCTGCAATCCTTCTCCATGCATAAACCACCACAAACCTACCATTGATATTCAGGTGGAAACTGTGAAGTACCTCACAGGCTTCTAGTGGAGGAGTTAAGACTGAAAGGAGTATAAAAAGGCGGAAGGGGTGGAACATACCCACCACTCAACCCAGAGGCCACCCAGAAGAATGGGACTCTTCCTTCTCTTTCCACAGGAAATATGTGAGTGACTCTAAAATTTGGTAAATCCCTGTGATTATAGAGTGAAGTTAAAACCCCCAAAAAGCATATTTTATCATAATTTTATCTAAAAGAGGAAGAAACTACAACCTTTTATCTTATTTTACTGCAAGGTTCTTTATTTAGTTCAGATGGATATTATATGAGAAATAATAAATAGCAGCAGCTTCCTCATCTTTACCAATATAGTTATATATTTAAGGCTTTTAAAAATATAACTTAGTTATAAACATTCAGCTCAAAAAACCTTTAATAAAACAGTGATTTGTCTAATTACCAGAATGCCTTGCATTAAAAACAGCAAATGGCCAGCAAGCGCTTAATTTTTTTTAGTGGATTTTGAGTTATAAGGATTTTGCAAACCTTCTGGCTCTTTATTCAAAAACTCAGTGGAAACCTCTGACAGACTGGAGGCCTGGTTTACATACCTGTGATTGGTATTCATTATAGCATTTTCCATTTTCAAATCATGAGTGCTTACAACATCTCCCCCAAGTAGAGATGTTATCACTCTATGCGCTGATATGTGGAAAATGCAAAATACAGAAGTTAAGGCACTTGTCCATGGCCACAGGCAGTCAATGGTAAAGCTGAGATTAAAACTCAAATTTCACGTCCTGTACTCAGTTCACTTTATTTTCCCTTCTCTGGTGCTCATCACTGTAGTAAATGATTACTAATTATTAATTAATTTAACTTGTATACAAATACACAGACACCAAATGATTTTCCCAGTGCCACAAAGCACAGCAGAGCTGCGATTAAAACCTAGATATTGTGCTTTTTAGTAATCTTCAGTGATGTTTGAATTATCCAAAATTCTTGCTTCTATTAAATTAATCTGCACTGA
Organism: Alligator sinensis; assembly: GCF_000455745.1. NCBI lineage: Eukaryota > Metazoa > Chordata > Crocodylia > Alligatoridae > Alligator > Alligator sinensis. The sequence continues at coordinate 1,701,292 of NW_005841878.1, forward strand.
TTTCCCAATGCCACACAGAACAGCAGAGCCGAGACTAAAGCCCAGATTTTGTGCTTTTTAATCATGATCTTCAGTGATGCTTGAAATATCTAACATTTTTGCTTCTCTAAAATTAACTGGCTTCCTGAAAACCTTCTGAACAACTGGCTTGTGATTGGGATGAGAAATACTTCATGATCTGATAGATTCTCACAATAGTATTACATTGGTATCTCTGGATTCAGCAGG
>NW_005841878.1:1701529-1704533 GCF_000455745.1 Alligator sinensis
AACCAGAAGCATAAGGATCCAAAAAAGTGGGGGGAAAAAATTAAAAAGTACTTGCTCTTGAAATTGAAATAAAGATAATTCATTTCAGGTTAAAGTACAAATTGGATAAAAGTACAAGCTGGTTCTTATGTTGCCTGAACCAAGTGACCCAGTTTCAATAACCAGGGGATTTGTTAAATCTGATGGCTTTTTGGGGCGCACCTGCCAGTCCTTAATGCCTGGAGCTGGTAATACTGACTTTCCAAATCTTGCACCAAAAACTAGGTGAAGAAATTGCCACCACAAGGATTTTCTTCATTGTCATGGAAGTAACAAATTTATCCTTGGTCTGCCTGATGTAAAAACATGGCCAGTTCAAACCCTAAACTAAGGGAGAGGCTAAATCAGGGGTGGGCAACATTTTTGGGAGTGCCAAAACCCCCCACAATCTGGACTTTACAGATGTTGGCGTGCCATGGGTGGATGGCAGCGGAGCCATGAGGGGCCTGATCCTTGTGGCAGTGCAGTCCTGGCCTCTTCCTGGCCATGCTCCCCGAGGCGCGCATGTAGCTGCTGCTGGAAATGAGCCTGGCCAGGGCTGTAGGCCCCTGCCTGCTGCCATGGAGCCCAGGCTGCTCACAGCAGGCAACTGTGAGCCTGCAAGTGGCTGCACTAGGGTCTGGAGTCCTGGCTTAGCTCACTGTCAGCAGCAGCTGCACATGCACCTCAGGGTGCACGGTAGGGAAGAGACTGGGGGAGTGCAACCAACCTCAACTAACCGAGAGCTTCCATCCGCTAAGCCCTTGCCCTCTGCAGCCTGATGCTCCATGGTACCGCTTCACTGACCCAGGCATACCTCCCAGGCTGCACGGATGGCAAGGACAAGCCCTGAGGCACAGAAATGGCACAGTCCTGAGCCCCCCGAAGTGGGCTGTTGAGGATGACTGGTACTTCTGCTAGAGCTGCAGCTGGCAGGAGGCAGCACCCACAGCTGCCCCTCCTTCTGTGTCAAGGATGCCAGGCTGCACTACTCCTGTCTCATCCCTCCACCAGCCCCAACTTGATGACGTGGTACATCCAGCTCTGTGTCACATGCCCAAGGTAATGCAGCTGAACACACTGCACTCCTTGCGGATGCCCAGCTCCTCCAGCTGCATGCTGCCCGCCCACCTGTGCATGTGCTGCTGCTCAGTCCTTTCGTGGCCGTGTGCCCCAAGGTGCACATGCAGTTGCCACTGCCAGGAAGCCTAGCTGGGGTTCTGGAGCCCAGTGCAGCTACTGTCTTGCATGGAGCCTGGGCTGCTTGCAGCAGGACTTGTATCCTCCCAGCCACCTGCTGCAAGTGGCTTGGGCTCTGTGGCTGGCGGCAGCTGTCCGGAGCCCAGGCCAGCTGTAGTATAAGCAAAATGGTCTCATGTGCCATGCTCTGGCACGTGTGCCGGGGGATAGGGGGGCTTGCCAACCCCTGGGCTATATTAATGCTCTAAGTCACAAAGCAATGGGGTTCAAGGCTTGGTCAGATTCCTGTACACCAGTGCTTGGCATTTGCTGTTGAGACATGTACTAAGCAAAGTGGCACTGTTATCAACAAATACAATGTCCACAAGGGGATCATATTCTGTATTGTTTCTGTGTAAGAAACCACCATTACAGGACTCAAGGTATTTTTAACAGGGCCTTAAATATATGCTGACATTTTATAACCAAATTATTAGTTTAATCAAGTATATTTTAAGAATTGATGAGAAAGATCTATTTTAGTATTAACTTGGTAGAAGAAATTCCAAGATATTGCAAAACCTTCAGTAATATTACTGTTAGTATATTATTTTCCAGCACTGTAATTAGGTTTATTTTTAGAACATCTTTGTCCAACTGTGGCACTCACTAAGAAAGGCAAGACTGAAGCTGCCAGTATTCAAAATTAAGGTCAAAGGAAGAAAAAAGAAGGTTACGGCTGAACTGAAGTCACCACAAATGGGGCACTGAACCATAACAGCCTTCCCACAGCGCAGCCTTTATTTCTGATTTTAATCCAGACTGTAATTGAAAAATGTATTTCAGGAGGACAGGCAAAACCAGTCACTAAGTTAACTGCTTGATATTTCACAGACGAGCCTTTGATAAAATGTACCCCTCCTTTCACTGAAATTGAATACTACTGTGATTTGGTTAAAAATAAGACTAATACAACAATTATTTTCATTTTAGGAATTCCAGAAGTTTAAAAATACAACAAACGAATATTACTTGTCTTTGTATTCAGAAAATGCCCAGCATTCTAAACATTCTCAGACACTCAGGACACAGGGTTAAGGGCCATCTCTTTTACAATTTACAAACTTATGTGCTTCCTAAAATTGTTCAAAATGGCATTTTTTTAGCTGCTTGACACAATTTGGCAATCAAGAATGGCAACTAGGAAAATGGGATTCTAGAAGTTCAAGTCAAAACTAATACAGACAGATGAAGTCAATAGAGTAGTACTTGCTTATACAGACATTGAATTTGGCCATAAACTTTAGGTCAAAAAAATTTGCTTCTATTTTGTATATGACAAAGTGCATTGTTTTCTTGGAAGCTAAGTGCATGAGAAACACTTGATGCCTCATTGGCTGCGCTGTTGCTGGAAATTTCTAATTCTCTACTCACTGCAGGAAAGAATCTTTCGAGTTAGTAGTGACTACAAATTAAGAAGGAGACAGACCTATTAGAAGAAGGAAGAAAAATTAAAAAAAAAAAGAAAAACAAGAAAAGAAATAGGACAAATTATGACCAAGAATTCACAGAATCATAGAAAATTAGGGCTGGAAGGGACTTTAGGAGGTTGACTAGTCCAACCCCCTGCTCAAAGCAGGACCATCTCTAACTAACTGGGTCTAAAAAACCTCCAGTCATAACTACCAAACAATTGTGATAGTTTGAAATGTCCCAAAGTCTCAGACTGAATTATTAATATCACATCATTTTTATTTTATGTAATATTTCCTCTTTAGTATGTTAACATCTAGTTGACTGATTTTTT
>NW_005841878.1:1704564-1709299 GCF_000455745.1 Alligator sinensis
AAAGGTGTTCAACTGAAAATGTTCTAATCAATTTCTAGTAGTAGTTCCAGGGAGAAATGTATTGCTACATTATTAAAGAGATGGGCTCAAACAAAACCAAGACTAAAGAAGTTAAAATCCTGATCTAGACCTTGCAGCTCTGACACCTCTCTCCACCGTGGTTTATAGTGCCTTCTTATCAAGACTCTTTATTTCACCATCTGTCATAGTCTCAATTTTGTAAGCTTAATATGTGTTCACATATTAAGGAAAGAAAATATCACAGTATTTAACACAAGCAAACAAAAAATAGTTGCATGAAAAAAACTGAAGCAACATATCTTTTGTAACTCAGAAGACATTCCTCTTCTGACTCAAAGTTAAAAACTAGAAAAGCTGAGGGTAGATTTGGATTCATAACCTAAAAAAGCTTAACTTACACTTTCCAAAATTACCAGTATTGTGCTTATTGAAGACTCTAAACCCAAAATTATAATATCCTTTTCTTCCTCAAATAGTTCATAGTCTACTTTTACCACTTAGAGGAACTGGATAAATAGGCAGAGCTAAGCATTAATAATGCACAAGGACATAAAAGGATAGAACCAACCAGCTGAAAGAATGCAAGAAAAAAAACACATGAAAAGTAGAGCTGAAAGAATGCTGAAGGTTCAGAATGCAGTTAAGCTAACCATCCAGAAGTGTGCATATTTGTCTCAGAGCATGAGGCACTCCAGGGATCCTACCCCGTGCAGTACTACTTTCCTCGTAAGCATGAAATAACTGCATCTTGTTTACCTGCTGTTCATGTAGAATCACTTGACCTTTCAGTGGATTTCCCAGTGGGGCCACAGTCACAAAGGGCTGCCACATACTTCCAACTGTTCTTGGGAAAAGGTCATAAAAATCTACAAAGTATCCATTTTTACTGGAAACATTCATAAAATATAAAGAAATCGGATTGCATGTAGCCACATAAAGAATATTGTCAGCCTCTTCTTCTGAAATAAAATAAGACAAAATTAATGAAAGTATCCAAAATCATATTACCAGTCAACCATATTATGTTTTTGTACACTAAAAAAATGTTAAAAAATTACTTTAGAACAGGACATAATATAAAAAAATGTATACACAGAATGGTGTGTAGTGCTCTCAAACTACAGCAGAATGATGTTAAAGGCAATATCAAGGATGAGCTACGGCTTGTATAAAGTAACTAAACTTTTAAAAGACAGATTCCATTACTAGTCTTACACTGAGCAGCAGTTCCCTTCACAAGAAGTCTAATACACTTTTGTGCACAAGACAAAGATATGATGATTCCATCTAAATCAACTGTTATAGATCCCAACATGCACAGCATACACAATTTTACTTATAAAAGAAAGGATGTTAAGGAACACAAAAGCTTTTGGATCTAATTTTTTTTAAGTGCATGCTTCCTACTGGAATCAAAACACCAATGCATTATTTAATAATTCAAAATAAGAACAAAGGAAATTGTACAGGGCAAGGTTTTTTTTATCTACAACACTTTGATTCACTCAAGACATTTCTCAGGAACAAACTGAAATTGTAATTTCAATTTCAAGGTCATTCAAAGTTTGTGAGCATTTTAGTTAGTGAAACGACAAGCAGAGAAAGGCAGCATTGCCTTCTTTTATAATGAGCAATATTCAATAAATTACAAAGGTCCCTAGAAATGCATGCTGTATCTCACCATAAGTACACACACTAGGTTTTTTATTGTAAAGTATAAACAGATTAATCAGCTCTAATCAGATATTGCTCTCCAATAATTGAAAAAGGGACTACAAACAATGCATGTATAATACAATGTATAATATATTGTATGCTGTGGGACATCTATGTTATTTGTCCAATTTGCCATTATATATTTTACATAATATAACAGTACGTTAATTATAAAAGTTAGGAATATTTTCCCATACCTTGTGCTACAGCGATGTCACAGACTAAGTTCACTTCATTCAAAGGCAGGGTCCAAAAAGCAAGTTCTTCTGTGAAACTGAGGGACCTAGCTTCGTGCCGTTCCAATGGAAATCCCTGAATGTTTAAATATACTGGGCCCTAAAAAAAATTGTGAATAATGACAACTACATATTATAATATATAATATCACACTAACAGTTTTCCCCTCACTGCATAATAATTACTAAAGTTGACCATAGGAACGGGGGCTCTACAAGACCCCAGATCATGTTCGGGGTTAGGCTGGAAGCTCAGATTGACATTTGAAGGAGCCAAAAAATCTTAGAATTCAGAAGCATGTGAAATAAAACTGAAAACCAGATTCCTTCCAGTTTTCCATGTCATCCCAGACTGAACAGTGGGATGGGTTCAGATCTGGGGAACGAAACTGGACATATTTCAAACATTTACAAGGATTCCAGGCTTCCTTAAAAATGGCATTGTCTCAAAAAGTCCACTTCAAAGAGTTCTGAATTTAACCCTAAAAAGTCCTCCCACCCCACCAGACTCTTGCTGATCTTAATGCATTTTCTACATATGCAACATACACAAAACTGTCTATTTTTAAGTCTATTATGCTACTGGATATACTTAATATGGTTCCATTATTTCATTCGTCTACAAAGATTAAAGATTGTAGATTTTTAAAGGAAATATATATCACATTATGTAGTTTTAAATCCTGATCAGATTTGCATTATACTGCTCTGAAGAACTGATGACTACAGTCAGTATTTTTCATCGTTAAAAAAAAGACACAAACCTTTACATTTACATGCTGAGTTTCTGTTGGGCACAGCAGTTTTTGCTGTGCATTCCCTGACTGACCAACTCTCCAGTAGCCCATAAATTTATGATCTGGCAATGGTAGCCTGTCAAAAAACACATGAACAAAAAACTTAAGACCCTTTGGAAAGGAATAAGTTTAACAACAGATTTCTTTTTTTAACAGGCCATTTTGAAATTCTCATGTTGAAAACACTTTTTTATGTACAACTCTTCATGTACTTCTTTTACATTTGATAGCAAAAATGTAAGTACTCTCAGGATCTAAATGACATCATAAAAGAAGGAAATGTTCACAGAATATGGTCTTAAAAGTCTGAATTGCTGAGGCTATATAGTGAAATATATTAAGTGGTCTTTGGATTTTATATTCAGTTTGGGCCAGGATGAAGGTGAGGAGCTCTTCTCAGTGATATGTACACATTTTCTAAAAGAACAAGTGCAGTAAACGTATCAAATTATTGGTACAAGCAGCTACATTAATTCCCTGACACAGAGTTGGATGGGACACACAGGACATGTGAGGTTAGACAGTGATGATATACCAATGGCCTGACTGGTACTGGGAGAGGAAGGGAAGTAGGGACAGGAGGTGAGTTTCCTTCTCACCCTTAGGCAGTACCCAAAAGTCATGATGGTCTTGTTCCCCATTGTTATGCTACGGCTCATCAGTCTACTTTTTCTACTACTTTTTTCCCCCTTGTCTACAGCACAACTTATTGTCAATCCTGCAGAAAGGGTAAGGCAACTTGCATTAAATTTTGATGATTTTCTTGGCCTAATTCTCACACCCCCTTCCCCCGTGTTTTCATTAATGAAAGATTACTGTGAAAATGTATTTATATAATAATTGAATATACTGGTGTGTTATAATATTGTTTCACAGAAAATAATAATCACACACGCACACAATTTTGTCTTCCTCTACTGCCTCTCAAGTGACTTGCAGCAGCCAGTAAAATGCTTTAACATTGTTAATTATCAGAACTAAATTAAAAGTAATGAACTGATACTCTGTTACAGGATCAAAAAGTTTCCCTTTGATCTCTTCTAGGAGTAGATGCATCTAGTAGGTCTGCTACCTGATTTGCATTTTGTACAAGAAAGCAATAGTGTAGCAGTGCTGTGAGACTCTTAGACCCCTTCTTGTATAGCTACAGAACTTGGCATGAGAATAGAAGACATCCCTTCACCCACCTTCTAAAAATGTCTCTCTCAAGTATATTTTAAGAAAGGTCTCATAGACTGTTTGTTAAAAGTCTGTGCTTGGTCTCTCTCACTCTGTTTGTCTGTGTCTGTTCCTACTGTTAAAATTATTTTACAATAATAGCCCCTGAAGTTAGAAGAGACTCAATTCTTCTTGATATTTTGCTCAGGGTCAGAAGGAAACCCAAACCAAAAGAATAGGTTTGAATGCACCTAAAACTCTCACTCCTCATTCAGAGAGTAGGAAAAAAGGTCAGGAATGAACAAATTATGTTCTGTGCTCCTTCTGAATAATTCAAGAAAAATAAATTAGTGATTAGAGATTGTTCATTTATCAGTGATCAATGATCAGTGGCTAGGCAATGCACCTTGGTCAACCTGGGAGGGCCTCTGCTTAGGGGAGAAAGTAGTACAGTCTTCATGCCCATTTAATCATAGTTTCATAGATGGTAGGGTTGGAAGGGACCTGAGCAGATCATCAAGATCGACCCCCTGCCCTGGCAGGAAAGAGTACTGGGCTCAAACGACCCCATCAAGGTGTTCATCCAGCCTCCTCTTAAAGACCCCCAGGGTAGGAGCCAGCACCACTTCTCTCAGAAGTTGGTTCCAGATCCCAGCCTCCCTGACAGTGAAGTAGTGCCTCCTGATGTCTAGTCTGAATCTACCCTCTGCCAGCTTGTGACCGTTATTTCTAGTCACTCCTGGTAGTGCTCAGGGGAACAGGGACTCCCCCAGTGCCTGCTGGTCCCCTCTGACTAGTTTGTAAATG
>NW_005841878.1:1709342-1729695 GCF_000455745.1 Alligator sinensis
GACCAGTGTCGCATAGAGGGGGAGGATCACCTCCTTGGACCTGCTTGAGATGCATCTGTGGATGCATGACAAGGTATGGTTGGCCTTTCTGACCGCGTCCCCACACTGTCGGCCCATGTTCATTTTGGCATCAATAATGACTCCAAGATCCTTCTCTGCCTCTGCACTGATGAGAAGGGAGTTCCCAGCATGTAGGTACGCTGCTGGTTCTTCCTCCCCAGGTGCAGTACCTTGCAGTTGTCAGTGTTGAAACCCATCCTCTTCTCATCTGCCCACCCCTGTAATCTGTCCAGGTCTGATTGCAGCCTATTCCTCCCTTCTAGTGTGCCCACTTCCTCCACATCTTAGTGTCGTCTGCGAATTTGAACAGGGTGCTTTTTACACCCCCGTCCAAGTTGCTGATGAAGATGTTGAACAGTGAGGGCCCGCGGACTGAGCCCTGCGGAACCCCACTGCCCACATCCCTCCAGGTCGAATAAGACCCATCCACCACCACTCTCTGGGTGTGGCCCTCCAGCCAGTTAGTGACCCACTGGACTGTGTAGGCATTGACACCACAGTCCCCTAGTTTTTTAATGAGACTGGGGTGAGAGAGAGTGTCGAAGGCCTTCCTAAAGTCCAGAAAGACTACGTCCACTGCTACACCTGCGTCTAAGACTTTTGTGACCTGGTCATAGAAGGCCACCCAGTTGGTCTGACAGGACCTGCCTCTAATGAACCATGTTGATTGCCCCTAAGCATAATCTCCCCTGCTGGCCCCTCGCGGACATGTGCCAGGATAAGTCTCAAAAAGCTTACCCAGGATCGAGGTAAGACTAACGGGTCTATAGTTTCCTGGGTCCTCCTTCCTCCCTTTTTTGAAAATGGGAACCACGTTGGCCCTTTTCCAGTCCTCTGGCACCACGCCAGAGCACCATGAGTACTCGTAAAGCCGTGCCAGGGGTCCTGCAATGACCTCTGCTAATTCCCTCAGCACTCTGGGGAGGAGGTCATCAGGACCTGCTGATTTAAATACGTCCAGTCCCTCCAGAAGTTCCCTGACTAGACCTCACTGACCCTAGGTCTGGGTGTGCCTCCCCTGGGGCCTATGGGGGCCCCGGTGGTGGGGGTGACCCGGTCCCTGCTCAGAAAAATGGAGGCAAAGAAATTGTTAAATAGGTTAGCTTTGTTGTCTGGAGTGATGACCAGATTTCCTAGCATGCCTTGCAGAGGCCCCACATTACCCGGTAGTATTATCCTTAGCCCATTTGCTGAAACAAGCAGGAATTTGCCAAAGATATGCATCTTGTTATTTTCAATTAAGAAATGGATTGACATCATTAAATCATTTTACATAAGTCAACATTCAGCCAGCAATGGTAATGACTTTAGCTCACAGAATCAGGGCTGAATTCAAAGTAGGTTGAAATTATTTAATTACCTCAAATTCTTCACTAAATCAGCAGATGCAGCTTTTATGATCTTTACCTACTAATAAACACAACTGATTTCAGGGTTTAAGACTTTTAATCCTTTTAAAAGTTCCTTTCCTAATTTTCCTATTCAATTCTTTCGAAATAACCATTCTACCCAGTTCCTTCCCAAATCACATATGGGAGTTAAGCCAGAGTGAAAAACAACACAATCAGGAAAATATCTTCAGGCTATAAAGTTCCAATGCACGTGTATTTCTGCGATTACGTATTTATGAACAGAGAGGAGTGTAAGTCAGCTAACTGAATATTTTGGTTTATTCATGAATATGAATTCCATACTAGGAATTTTAAGAGGAATTAAACATAACTAACAGAATTTTTGGCCATTTTTGATGCTTATGTGTAATTTTGTTTTGTGTATTGTTATAAAGAAAATATGGAAAATACTTAAGTTTTTCTATGGGTACTATGAACTTGGTAAGTTCTAACATATCTGAAGTGAACAATGACTTACATTAATTCCTGCCAGCACAATGTAAGATCCATTTCCACAAGGATATGGACTTTAGTTTTGAATTCATTACACATTATACCCAACTGCAGTGCCCTAAAGATCAACAGCCACACAAATAATCATACATATTTTAAAAATTAAAGAAATAATAGATTTCTCCATCTGATGGAACAGCTAAATGATCCTTTCCACACACGGGTCTTTAGCTCATAAATTATGAGCCAAAGATCCATCTGAATCTGGGTTATATCCTGTACGAAACATCAAAGATTAGAGCCCTTACTTTGGATGGGCTACTTTGACCCTACACAAAATATCAGGAGTGCATAAATTCTTTGTTCACATATTTCCTTAGAATGAATTAAATGAATGAGAATCTATTAAGATCATTCCACAGCTAAATTCAAGATTAATTCCTCCTAAATACCTTTTATTCGTAGACTGAAAGCATGGCAACTAGCTTTAGGCAAAACCTCACAACCACCAGCCCTCTGCACATTTATCTTTATATCTGTAAGAACAACAACTCAGACCCATCTCCAAGGCTCTTTTCTTACAGACATAATAAACAGAAACAATGACAGAAATTTAGAATATCACATCTGTCACTGAAATTTTATTTTTATTGAAGTTCTTGAGCACTCAAAATTAGGGCTGGCACCTTGCTCAAAAACAGACTTTTACTTGAGAAATACAAAGTCTAAATAGGCATATGACTAGTAAATGTCATATACAGACATGTAAAAACACAGGGCAGGGAAATACAGGCAGGGAAAAACAAGGAAAAGGATAACATCATATGATTACACAGCAACACATATGTATGTTGTGAGTTTCATGAAGCATCTGTGGCCACATCCAGATGTGTGTGGCCATGCAGTATGTGGCGCCGCAGACAAGTCTGTGGTGCCACATACCACATGTCCTGTTGTTCTCCGCAATGCAAGGGAGCAGCACAGAGGGATTTTTGAGCCCTGGATATCCAGGCTCAAAAAAACCTGTAGAAAAAAAAAGCAGTGTCACATGCAGCAGCAGCATGCGCTGCCCAAAGCCAGAACTTGGCCAGCTGGAGCTGTGCTTTGCTGTTGGCCAGGCTCCACATGGCAGGATCGCTGCTGCTGTAGCCCCAGGAGTACCCCAGGTAAGACTTCTGGTCCCAGCCTCCCCTACCCCACCTAAGGTAACTTGCCATGTGCCAGAGCACACGTGGCACAGTTGTTCCCTCCCTGGGGACAACTAGCGATGGCACAAGGTGCGCTGCCTCTAGCTGTCCCTGGGGAACCAAATGTCCACACTTCTGGATGCAGTCTGTGTGTCTAAGGGAAGTTATTTTCCTGTCTCAGACTTCTGACAGGCAAAGAATAAGTTTTAAGATTCTTTTCAATGAAGTGAGACAGGAGGGCTAAGCAAATAGGTGTAGGCAGGCATCCCTGCCATTTTGGAGCAAAACGAAGAAACAGAAACTTTTATGAGAAGGGGAGACAGCAAAATATTGAGTACATGGACAGAGAGATGATTACATCACCTCAAAGTGTGCGTGTGTGTACCTACTGCTTGTGAGCGTGCATCAGCTGTAACAACTGTTCACCTATCCTGCAGTAGTGAAATGAAACTATGATTATTCACCTTTTACTGAAACAGTGGCTAATTATGCTGGTTTGGTTCTTGCACCATACAGAAGAAACAGCTGTAGTGGGTTCAGCTGAGCCACAGTGTGTACCATCCCTCTATTTTCAATTAGTAATAACTGTTATTGGTAAGTGTGTGAAAGAAAATGAGACCTGGTCAGCTTAGTGATATAGACATAGCCTGGGTGAAAGCCTTACTTTAGCATCATCATCCTATAATTTGCAGTAGCAACCTAGAACTCTCATTCATGCCCTTCATTAAAAAGCTAAAACTTACTTGTCTCTATGTCCCTACAGACCTCCTATACTATAATATGATTGTAAGAAGGGCCAAGACTTAACAACAGTAAATCCCACTGAATGATTGCCTATTCAGTGTTTTGATTGTGGATCCATCTGTCATGCTCTGTAGATTAAGAGCACTTAAATATTTTGTTCCAATTGTTGCTTTCCTTCTATTTTACCCTGGGGCTTTACACTCAGGATTCACCACAGGACATGAGACTGTTATGTAAATAATGATTTTGTGCAGTGAAGGAGATGGTCCCAAGACCTACAGTTGACATGGCAACTCCACATAAAACAGTTATTTAGTTTGACTTCCTTCGTGTACCATATTCTAAAAGGAGACAGTCAATCTAGTTGCTGAGAAGGTTTTTAATGACATCTGCAATATGTAGTTTCTTTTGACTCATTCCTTTTTTCATTTGAAAAAAAATTAGCTGGCTTTATATATTTTGGCATCTAATTTAGAAAAAAATACATATGGGAAGAATATGATTGCTATATTGAGAGTTGTTTTCTATTTCAATTTAATGTTTTGTTGAATTGTGGTGAATATTACAAATGGAATTCTTGAAACCACCAGAATGATGAGCCTAAGTCGATAAGAATAAAGTTATTTGGTATGCAATTTGTGTTGTCTGAAGCTAGTTAACATAACTGGCATAGCCTCAGGCAGGAGTTATGAAAAGTGACTAGTGTATTGAGAAAAACTCATCCTGGTGAATCAAAGTAATGCTTTATTTATGGACTTGAATTACAGTTGTCGTCTGTTTGACAAAGAAACTTTCATCCCATTCCACTCAAAATATGATTTGGATCTATGAATTCTCTTTGATAATCTAATCTCTGGTCTTCATCCAACAACTGTCTGATTGAAGTATTAATAGAGGGAGGGCATATGGATTGTAGAAGTAGTAATTGAAGTATTAATAGAGGGAGGGCATAGGGTTGTACTCCCCTATGCCTTTACCTGACAAGCAATGCAGAAAACCCTCTGTTTAGCTCAAGTGGTTCATAGGAGCCATGCCTCAGTCCTAATTCATTATAGGGCACTGACAGAAGCAGAAAACAAAAAACAAGTGCTTTACCAGAAGAGGAATCGCATCAGTTTGACTTGGCTCCCCAGCATCTGTATAGTTTGCATGCTCCAGCAGCACTTTTGGCACTTTTATGTAATAGCTGATTGAATCTATTTTTATCAAATAGCTGACTGAATCAGCTATTAGATAAAAGCACCAAAAAGCCCCGCTGAAGTGCGTGAGCTGTACAGACACTGGGTGAGCTGGGTCAAACTGACACAATGCCTCTTCTGGGCATGCATGGTGTGTGGGCGCACCAGAAAGCACTGCTTCCCCTCATCCCATCTGTAAGCAGCCTATTGTTTTTACCCTTCAGGAGACAAAATTTAGCAGTCATACTTCCATGAAAAAAGCAAAATAATCTTTGCTGTGGAAACACAACTAATTATAATAAAAATCACCACAACAAACATCTGTGGGCTGGGGGGACATGGGCAGCTAGGTGGTTGAAGAAGGAGCAACAATATTACTGACAACATAGCAAATAAGATATTCTTCATCTTAGTCAAATTACAGTTGAATGAATGCAAAATTTGGTGCTCCAAAAGGACCTAGTATATAGGACAATTCCACAGATCAATGGCTGATTAAATCAGCAAACACAAGGTAACATGCTGACAGGCAGGTATCATTTAGCTGAATAGGTTTTGAATTATTCTGATATATTTATTTGTATCATCATAGTCTCTAGGCAAAAATTGGCCAGGACAGTGAAGCCATAGGCTTGAATCAGAGTAATTGTCAAAAGGCAAATAAGATGTTAGGCTGCTTTTAAAAAGGAGATATTAAACAATACATTCCATACTTTGAATAGTGGTCATACGATCTCAGAAAAGACAAGGGAATTGAAAAATGATTAAAGTGAGAAAATCAAGATGATTAAAGTGGGAAAGCATTACTTAATTGAGAAAACAGGAAACTGGGATAAGATATGATTAAGTAAATGGGCAACACAGCAATAGTGTGGTATTATTTCTTTTTCCACACTTGCTAAATGAAACTAAAGAGACCAGCCAAATTTAAAAAGAGAAAAATGATTTTGCAAAGCAACAGATAATTATTGGTACTCACTGACACTACTACATGATATTGTATTGCCTTTATGCAAGACCTTTGAAGCAACGAAAACTATTCATTCAATGGCTGGATGAGAACAAATTAAAAAAGAACAAATATGGTAAGCATTGCCAAAAGATGTTTCTCTGAACACACACTCAATTTCTCTGAGGTCTCTTGATTCCTTCAGCTTGAAAACCTGCCTCAAAATTTTACAGCAAATCTGACACTAAGGTAGGGGGATGGAGAAAGTGGAGAGGAGAAACAAAATGTTTACAATTAATTTAATTATATTGATAAATGGAGTAAGAGTCTATAAAGCTATGCTGATAACTTCTCTCAAATGCCGCTGTTATAGGATTTTTTTTTATTGACTGCTAGGGCCTTCCTAACTTTTTTATGAGCACGAATATATTTAATTCCAGAGTCCTAGATAAAATTCCAATATGGGTAACACTGGAGTGATGCTGTAGCCATGATGGTCCAGGAATTATAAGAGAGAAGGATTTTTAGGTGCTACCTTTTATTGGACCAACTACATGTTCAGGATAAAGTTAGACAAGCTTTTGAATGCAAGACATTCTTTAACCAGGTCTGAGAAAGGAAGCACGTACAGTGATGATTAATATCAGTACTCAGAGCTGTGAAACTGTAGGGGAGAAATTTACATGGGGATTTAATAAAACAGGCTTGATTACTAGGAGATCAAGACCTATGACAAGTGGGGAGTTTCATAATAACCCATAGTGTGCAAGAATTTGGGGAATTGAGTAGATTAGTATGCCATAACTTTATGGGTAACCTCACCCTGCTTACTTAAAATTGCTCCTACCCTTTCAATTGGATACAACAGTCGGCATTTCTTGTCCTAAACTTCTGTCTAGTATTCCTATGTGCTACTCATAAGCCTCAAATATTTTGGTTTCCCTAAATGATAAATAACAGCCATCACATTCCACTGGTGGGTGAGATAATTCCTGTTTGTATATATCCTTTGTGTGATGTTGGAGGTCTTATGGCTAGTGCCACCTGTCGGTTAGGTAGCCCCTCCCCTCGTCCCGCCTGCCACAACTTTGCTGGTATATTATTGTGAGAGGGTTCCAGTGGAGTTCTTATCAGAGGGGTTCCCCGACACGGGTGTACTCACAGCTGTTGCCTACGGTGTTCCGCAGGGCTCTGCCACCCCTACACCCCGTCCACTCACCAACTGATCACGTGCTGGTGGGATGGTGACCTTCGGTCCTCTGCGGGCTTTCCCACCTTTGGCTTCACCAATGCAGTGACTCGGACTTAGCTGTACAGCTCTGCCAGCCTGTCCTCTTGTCTCTCTGACTCTCCTGATATCGCTTAGCATCCTTCCTTCCTAACTTCCCTAGAAGTAATATTTCCTTTCGGTAGGGCTGCTCCCAGAGCTGCCTTCCCTTACCCAGTGGATTCCATGGGATTCTGCACCTGTCCCTGCCTCTATTTCTCCTAGGGGCAGTGCTGGCAAATGCAGGGTGCCCTGTCATTCCCCTTGCTTTCCTCGGCTTGTGGTTTAGAGGCTTCTCCTGCCTCTTGTGCTGGTGCGGCACAGCCTATCTGGTGCCTTTGCCCGGCAGGAGCCTCAGCACGCCAGACATGCTGTCTGCTGTCTGCTCTCTCTCTCTCTCTCTCTCTGGCTCCCCCTCCCCTCGGGTGCTGCTGGGGATTTTAAACTTTCCGGCAGCAGCCATATCGGCCGCCACGATTGGCCCAGCTGTTTCCCTTACTGGGAACAGCTGCTTAAATAGCCGGCATAATGCCGGCTGTAGCTGCGGCTGCACTTGCCGCTGTGGTCTTGGCTCCAGCACTGCCGGGTCTCCTGGAGGTAAGTTACCCCCTCTGGGGTTCTGTTCCGGGGTTTTGTCTGCCTTGCAGCCCTTCCTCACCTCTCCTTGTGCCCGTGACGGCAGCGTGCTGCCGTCACACTTTGGCTTGAAGGATTTAGGTTAGATATAAAAATTAACCTATGCTAAACACAAACAATTTAGCATATTAAAATAAACAGCCAAATTATGCTATCCAGTATATATATGTTAATGCACACAGTAGAAATCTCATACAACTCAGATGGTATATCAACTTTCACCTGTCAACCAACCAAATTCTAATAGTTTATAGATTCTAACTGTTCATAATTACAGCAAAAATTGTTTCCTAATTTGCCAGGATTGTCAGACTCTTGAATATCAAATGGATAGGACATGCATGAAAAGAAATTCAGTGGTCTCATCCTAGCCTCTACCTGCTTATTTCACAAACCATATTGCAATTTAATCATATTTACCAGTAGTCTTTCACATCAGGCCTGAGGTACACCTGCAAAGCTCTGTGGAGATATTGCCTTATTACCTAGACGTATTTAGCCTGACTCTAACCAACATCATTCGTTCTTTCTTAATTTCCTGTACACTTTAAAAACATAGGATGGGCCAAACCTAAACTCTAGACATGTCAGTTGCAAGCTCTGTGGAAGAACAGCATAGGACAGGATCTGAATGGGTGGTCAGACCTTTTTATCCATTGTGGGCTGAAAACCTGTATCCAATCACTGCATATAATCCATATATGAACATTTGTGGATAATCTCAAAGCCCACAAGAACAAACCAGGCATGTCTACACATGCACATTTACTGTGCAGTAACCAAAATTACTGTGCAGGATGGGGACGCATCTATACACAAATGCCTATACTGTGCAATAAATATGGTGTCTTAACCAACCTGAGCATAAATTGATACCTGTGTCATGCAGATATCAAATTTACGCCCAATTAGTTACTATGCAGTAATGCATGTGTAGACACCTTACTGCACAGTAACAATATGTGTGTGGACTGATTTGGGACTAACTTTAATCTCAAGTCAGTCCACACACAGCGTTAATGCTCTTTAATGCCTGCATATGTAGAGGTTGGCCTATTCCCATTTACTGTGCAGTAAATTTAAGTTGGTGTAAATGCATGTGTAGACACGCTCACTGTAGATTTAATATTCTAAATACCTTGTTCAAATCTGAACCAGCGAACTGAATTGCACTTGTAAGCCTTTGAAATTCAAGTCAGTAAATGATATTAAGGAAGTAAATTATGGAGTCATTGACAACAGTTTCAGGAATACTGTACACTGTCATCTTGCAGTATATGGTAGTTACTCAAGCATCAGTTCCCTAAGCATGTAATTCCTCAATCATCAAGATGAAAAGTTTCGACACAGTCATTATATTGCCAGCCTTCTTTCAAAATGTCTATGTAGGTTGCTAAGCATGATTATAGTTTATAGTGGTGCCCCTACATGAGAATTCTGTACAAACACCTGATATCACAGCATTTTGCCAAAGGAGTAAATTCAGCTGCTTCTTAGCAAATATAAAAAAACCCTATCATAAGTAAAGCAAAGTTTTCTTAAAATATAGCCTATGTTTTCATCATAAAAGGGAAATATTTGTTTCCAGATTAAGAGTTCTCAAATTAGTTTAATGGCTTCATTTTTCTGACAGAACCCTTCAAAGATATTACATTTTCAAAACATCACAAAATAAGATTTAAAAACAAAAACTACTTTATTAAATATGATTTAATCATCAAATAATTTCCACCTAAAAAGAAAAATACATTTATCTATGTGAAACGTAAAGGCTTAAAGACCAAATCAGTTGTGATTTCATATTTTAGTTTCTTATAATGACTTGGCTATTTTGGATCTAACCTCTCCAAAAGTACACAGTGTAACAAGTTCAGTCAACAGCTTTGATTATTAAAAAATAATTGTTATGTAGACAAATAAATACAACCATTCTTGTTGCCTACTAAGTATTATGTTATACAGAACTGCTGTTATGTTGCCGTTTGAGAAGATTAAGTACTAATTTCTGCATCTATCAGAGAAAAATGGAATTTGTATGGTAAATAACAGAAAAATGAGCAGTAATTCAATAAAAACACAGAAGGAGAAAGAAACAAATATTTCCCTTTATTTTGTTGTATCTGTTTATCATACAAGCTATCAAAGTTTACATGGATGTTAAAGATGAAATATTAGTAATTAATAAGCACTTCATTTATCAGTTATATCTGACTGTCAGGCATAATTTATTTCTAGAAAATAAAACTTCAGCCAAAATAGGATTTATCTTCAAGTATCCCAGGATGTTCTTAATCAATTAGCAGCAACATAACAGTGTGAAAAATGGCTGAGAGATCAGTCTTCTTAATTTAAATTATGTTAGTCTTACTCCTTAGCCAGCTGTATATTGGTTGGTTTTGCTCCAATAGGTATTCCATGTTTGTGCAAAGTATTGATAAGAGTCTCACGCATTTCATTGTTGTAGGAGTCAAAGTCAAATACATTTCGTACCACATCTGCAAGCCCTTCGGTTGGAAATTTCTGCAAAGAAACAAAAACCAAAAATTACTCTAATTACCCTCCTAAATTACTGCATATAGTAACATGCTTTGTTATAGCGAGTCTGTACAATTAAACTGCTAAAGATCAGTAGAAAGAAATGATAGGCCTACCTGTCATAAACAATAGGAAAAATGGTATACTTATTTCCTCAAAAGAACAGGTGGTTGATTTATATCAAAATGATACAAGTAACTGACCATAATCTTGAATCTTTACATCAGAAGCCGTGATTTAAATAATCATTTTTAATCTCATGTTGTATTCATACCTTTATCATTTTCCTAAAGAAAGAGCTTTTTTTATTGGCTGGTAACCATTAAAACTTACTGATTTGAAGCTAACTATACATTAAACCTGGTAGTTTTTTGGCCTAACCAGGAAAATATTTACATCAATACTATGTTTACATAATTCATTTGATCAAATACATTACTCAACAGATTATTCCTAATTTTATTATTCCTAATTTTAACTTCTGGATTACAAAGTACTGAATTATGCATTTATTTACTAGGGCATTACTTTTCTTTCTGTAATTCATGCCATGCTGTAGATATTGCAGGAAATTAGGCTGTACATAAGGAAGTTTTAAATACATATTTTAAAAACCTATCCTTTGTTCTGCATTTACAACAAAGAAAACACTGTCATTAGTGATCTGAACCTTAACAGACTGTTTCAATCACTGTTTTTCTTGTTTTTTAAGATAGTCACATAATAGTAATGTGACGCAATAAACTGTGGCGCAGTTCACGTCCAAGTTTATTGCTCCCAGGCACAGCATTTTGCACATGCGCCTAGGACCTTAGCGTGTTGAGCCACGTGACACAGCCCCAGCTGGCAGGGGGCCCTGAAAGCCAGCTTGCCAACCCAGGGATGCTCCTACCCAGCACAATGTGATGCAGAGGGGCTGGCTGGGGCATGAGAGTGCTATAGGGCGGTTCTAGACAGCACTGTAGCACCCTCGTGTCGCAGCCAGTCCTGTAACTGTCTTCCAAGGGAGGTGGTACTCTCACCTACCTTGGGGGTCTTTAAATAAAAAATGGCCCTTCAAAATTTTAGAAACAGTTGATCTCATCCTTTTACTCCTCAGATTTACTCATAGATTGGAACTTTCCAGTTGGTAGTCCAGAGTCCTTATGTGGCCCATAAGGGGTTAATTTGTGGATCCATGGGCTCCTGCAGCAGCCAGGGCCTCTGGGCTCCCCCCTCCCTCCTCTGGCTTCTTGCCACTGCCCCAAAGGACAGGGCAGGGCAGAATGAAGCAGCATAGCCTATGGTGCCAGTGAAGCACATGGTTTGGTGCACTGGGAGAGCCCAGAGCTGGGGAGCTAAGGATGAGGTGAGGACATGTATGCAGGGCAGCAGAGGGGACACCTGGGCAGTGGGGAGCCTGGGCGGTCCATGGCTTGCACTAGTGAGGCCCATGTGGTATACAGTCCCTGCTGGTGCTGCCTGTGGGGTACGTGGCTAGCCACTTAAAAGCTGGACAAACCTGGACTGGAAAAAGAAAACAAGCTCTTTGCTTTTCCAACAGCACTGATTTCCCAGCTTTGACTGTGTCTGCCACCAAAGTGCATTAGTTGAATAAACTAAAATAAAGATGGTATTATGTCTGTAACTACAAAAGTATATTGGTTCCAGGTGGTTTGCCAGTAAATTTTGCCAGGTCATTTGTGCCTTTTTTAAAAAAACCTCTGGCAGCAAACAAGCATGGTCTAAGCTACGCAAATCAAATTTTTAAAAAATGTACTAAATTATAGTAAGCTTGGGCCATGATACAGGTTATCATAATTTTACATATAATTTAAATTTTAATTTAATTTAACAGCAGTGATGTGGCTAAAATCACAATTGGCCATGATTAAGTAAATAAAACAAACCACTCAGCTAACATGAAGGGATTTCTCACATTTCCCAGTCTTTCTTTATTTGCTGTCTGTTTCAGCTGTAAGGTCTTTGAGGCAAGGATCTAGACTTTTCCCCTCAGTGCATGTCTATCTAGTAGAATAATTAAGCATGTGCATGCGCTTTGAAGCGTCAAAAACTCCCAAGGGCCAAATTTTGAACCCTTCAAAATAGGCCTTAAATTTGACATGTTTGAAGGAAATAATTTCACCATACTAGAATCTGAATAAGTATTAAATAGCATAGGAAATAAACCACAGATTTATCAAAATAAGCAGCAGAAACATCCACTGTACATACTGTCAACAGTAAAAGCACATAGAGGTATTTAAGTTATTGCCATTTATTATACAAATGTGAGGTACTACACCTCAGGAAGAATAATAAAAAAAAATACAAAATGGTGACATCTGATTGGAGAGCTGTACTACAGATAAGGGTCTAGGAACCCAATACAATGATTTTATGATCCTTTCCTCTTTATCACAAAGTATACCCAACACACTTGCACTAATTTATTTAGTAATTTTCCAGAAACGAGTACACTGAAAACTGATTAGCCTTCTCTGTTAAACATATATTGATTCAGCTATCTTATTCTGGATTCTGCAAAGGCCATTTGACTCAAATGTTATACATCTTTCCTACTGGTTCCAAGTATTTATTTAACCTCTTCTGTACTATTTTGTAACTTCTGACATTAATATTTCTCACTTCAGGGAAGCAAACTGATATCACAGTGTCTTTTGTACCAATATTGTATTATACGGTTTGCATGTACTATACTACATGTTTTTTTAGGGACAGATGTTCATCTCTGTCACAAAAACTATTTTAGACTAGAAAACTTGCTAAAACATTTTCAAGTTAATTGCATTTTTAACAACTGAGCTCTACTGCTTCGAACAGTACAAATCCAGCCAATTTTTAATATCTGGATGAAAAAATTGTTTACCAAAGACTGGCAGTGACAGTTTACCTGAAGCAGTGAAGTTGAATGTCTTAATAAATCATTTGGTTTAAATTGATTTTTAAAACCAAATTAGTGGAGAAAATACTGACTTTCCATTAATGCATCTGGTTCTCATTCACTGATTCTTTCCTTTACAAGTAACACATTTGTGTGCACCTTTTAAGACTTTCATATTTTACTCCTAGATTCTTGATTATTTTTTAAAACAATCAATAACATAGTTTTAGCTTTTAACAGCTTCCTACAGAGTATCTTTGCTGCTTGGCTTGATACAAAGCCATTACCAATGGTGACTTGGTTAAAAGTTCTTATGGTTCTAAGTTTTTATGAAAGGTAAACACATGAATGACTAATTTTATAATCTCCTTCAGAAGGTCAACAAGCAAAAGAAAAATCAAATTGAAAAATAATTTGCAGGTATTACAAATGTAAGCAAAGCCCCAGTTTTCATTCCCTCAACTAGAAGGAAAACCGTAAGTGAGTTTTGCTCTTTAAATCAGCTGTTATAGGCCCTGAAGTTTGCCTTCTTACCTAAACTTATATTACAAATGTACAACCTAGCTACTAATGTTGCACTCCATCATCCAATCTGTTTTACCAGAACGAGCATGGTAAATAGATTCCAAATCTATTTGATTCCAAATAGTCAGCAAAGCACTTTATAAGTTTGCTAACACTTCTGTGTTGGAGGAAGGTGGAAGAGGTATTAAAGTGTTTCATTTTGGTTTAAGCCCCACTCCAGGCACATTCCAAAGTCTTCCCCCAGTCAAACCAAATGGTACCCAGTCATTCAGCCACCACTGAAGGTGATGGGAAAAGCTGGGAGCCTCACTACTTCTTTGTGTGCTGTTGGTTACATAAACTGATGTGTCTACACAATGTTAGCCTTATGAGGTGTTAGGCTTGAGAGGTTCTCTGACTTTCTGGAAGAGCTATACAATTCTATGCACTCTGATTGGCTTACATATCAGTATATGATTACGACTCAATTACCATAAATGCACGGCTTAGCTTTAACTGGCTAGCAACCATGTTTAATCAGACTGCAAAGATTTGAACGATCAATTAATATGCTCAAAAGCTTGCAAAGAACTTTTTTTCAACTATTCATTTGGTCTAATAAAAGATATCACATCTACCCAAAGAACCTTGCCTTTACAGTGAATACAGAATTCTCTCTAGTCTGACTGGCTCTGGTACTCAGAAGTTATCTGTCAACAACAAAGATATTGCCTTAGCATCTAGCTCCTTTCTGCAGAAGCAGAAACTTTCCAAAATTACATGAAAGAAAACACCAATAATAGTACAAAGAAAGCAGGGCTGTGGAACTGCTGTAAGGAAACTGTTTAACAATATGACTAATTTCCCTCCTTCCTTCCTGCAAGTCAGCAACGTTCATTGACTCATTTCCCTCCTTCCTCTCCTTCTAACCCTTTCCTACCTGAAAACCTGGAAGGTTGTTGCTCTAGAATAGCTATTAGGTTTATGTTTACACGAACTGTTTACATTTGGCTCATCCTTCTTTAGGTGATTGCTGTAAAAACAATCTACTGTAAACAAAATATTGTTGCCCTCCTGCCAAAATGTTGGGTTTTCAAAGATTTGTGTTGAATGAAAATTTAATAATCCAAGATAGGGCTTTGCTCAGTCCAGACTCTTTCCACTAAATACACTAGTCTTTGAACAGAGGTGGTCACGAACTGCAGGCCGCCAAATTCCTTTTTCAGAAATAATTTGATAATGGTACTCATTACTTTGGTAAATCTCTGTGTTCTGACTAATGCTTTGCTCACAGATCTTCATTCATAAATCTTTATACTTCACTTATTAACAATTCAGTTACAAGCTGCTTTAGTATGAAACCTTAGCTTTTATCTCCCTAGTTCAGGCAGCCCAGTATACTGTTATACTGTATACTTTTATGTTATCGCTAGTCTAAATCAGCAGTTTTCAACCCAGATGCCATGCACTCTGACCTTCCGCACTTTCCTGGACCAGAGACTGCCTGATCTGGGGGAACAGGCTGGGGGTTTTGCCCCATTCCCATTCTCCCCTATCTATGGGAAGGAGTGGTGCATTGGGGAAAGACCCATTCTCCAGACCTAAGTATCCGTAGTCTGAGGAGGTTTCCGGAGTCTTTCCATGCCTCTCTAATACCTTCCCCTCCAGGAATGGGAGGAGTAAAGCAACCACTGCTTCCCATGCCTTCCCCAGATCAGGATTACCCCAGTCTCAGGAAGACACAAGAAGCAGGGGAGAGGGGGAAGTTCTCAGAAATTGCTACTGCTAGAAATGAAAGCCTGTTCATGGGCCAAAAATGAAAAAGGAGTGTATAAACCTGGATTTGTTCAATATCTTCAGTGACATGGAAGATGGGATGGAGTGCACCCGCAGCAAGTTTGCAGAAAACACCAAGCTGGGGGGAGTAGTAGATACACTAGAGGGTAGGGCTAGGATTCAGAGAGACCTCGACAAATTGTTGTGAAAAAGGCCAACAGCATACTTGGCTGCATTGGTAGGAGTGTTACCAGCAGATCAAGGGAAGTGACTATTTTCCTCTATTCAGCACTGGTGAAGCCATGTCTGGAGTACTGTGTTCAGTTTTGGACCCCCTACTACAGAAAGGATGTACAAATTGGAGGCAGTCCAGCAGAGTGCAACAAAAATGGTGAGGGGGCTGGGGGACATGACTTATGAGCAGGGATCCTGGTTTTCTCGAATTTAAAAAAGTTATCCAAAGTCCACATTTTTCCATGATTAAAATGAAACAAGGGCATGCTTGGCTCATATTCAGCTTATTGTCTGCTATAGCCCCCAGGTCCTTTTCTGCAGAGCTGCTGCTTAGCCAGTCAGTCCCCAGCCTGTACCAGTGCATGGGATTGTTCTGTCCTAAATGAAGGACTGCACTTGTCCTTATTGAACCTCATGAGATTTCTTTTGGTCCAAACCTCCAATTTGTCTAGATCTCTCTCTGAATCTTAGCCCTACCCTTGGGAGAAGGGTGGGGGAGGGACGGGGAAGAAGCATAGACAGGACATAGAAGGGGCAGGGCAGGAAGCTGCTGTGGGTCTCATTCTGGCCATCTCCTTCACCCTTCTTTGTAGGCAAATCTAAGCCAAGGGGCTTTTTCCCTCCATGCTGACTGGGGAAAAAATCTTGTCTTAGAATCGAGTAAATATAGTACATCAATATGAATGATGCATCAGACTTTCAATTTCTCATCCTCTTACACACAGGCTTTTTTAAAGAATAAAAACATGCATACTTTATACACCCACAAAAAAATTAGCTACCTAGGTACTGATAAGACCCCACCAACATACTATCTGACCAGGTAATATACAATAACAGGTATGCAGCTGTCAGATGAATCCTTTAATTCAAAACTTTAATTTTTTTTTAATCCTTAATCTACAACATATGAAGGATTTTCAAAAATTATATTTCACTATTACTCATTTAATTTGTTTTATTGTTCTGAATTCCAGATTATGTATACTTTACCTGCAAATGTTTTACGATATTCACAACTTCTCTGGTTGAATAAGGATAGTTAATAATTCCTTGGTCAGCCAAGCTCCTCAGTTCTCCAAAAGCAGCTACCAGTTTCTGAAGGACTTGCTTGGGAACATCAGGACCATACTGTTTAAGCATAGAAAGCTCTGACTGTGGTTTGGGATTGTCAACAGCATGGCAGCTAAAAATATCCCCTAAAATAAAAAAAGCACAATAACATGCATTAAAAACATTCGAAAATGATGGCATAGTACCAATACTACTTAAAGTTTATATACCATTCACTTTATAGAGCTCATATAACTGAAAAAATCCTGGAAGCTTGCAGAATGTACTGAATCCTTGATCTAATGGGAAAAATCAGGTCACTTTTAAGGTCTCTGTTTTTCAGACACACAAAATTGAGACAGTCAGAGTCATTAATCACTTCTGAAAGTTTTAGCCTGAATAAACCATCCTTGGAGGTTTTTAAGACCTGGCTAGACAAAGCCTTGGTTGGGATGGTCCTGGTCGCCCTCCCCTGCTCCCTCCTCCTTCATTATGTTACGGACAAGAACTGATCTGGAGGTAATAAAACTGCCTAAGATTTCCCCACTCTTCTTTTCATGAAAAGGTTTAGGGAAAAAAAAGAAATCTTGGATCTTGCATACCAATTTCATTAATAATATAATTTAGGATGCTCCCCGTTTCATGCAAATCACTTACCTAGGGTGCCAAAAAAGTCATTTCCCAAGAAAGGAAATCCAGGTCTATTTGCTAGAACTATCATTCTAAAATCCGGATGAATTACTATTACATTTTCTCTCCCATCTACAGTAGCAGGATCTAGAAAAAACACAAATATTTTAAAGAAAATATTTTAGCTTCGAAACCAGTAGGCAACATCATCTAGCAAAAAACTCTTAGTTTATTAGCATGTTGCCAAACTACAAGGGTCCTCATCACCTGACTGTAATTATTTTTTATCATAAATGATGGAATCTGAATCTGTTGGTAGAATGTTCTACAGTCAAGAATGCAATCAGTCTCTCAAGATCACAGCTACCCATGTCTGCAGTCAAATGTGTGAGGAGACAAACTCAGGTAAAGGAAATAACCCAGGGAAAAAGCCTTTATGGACACTTCTACATCCTGCTGTATCTGGGGTAGCAAGAAGAGGGTCAGAGTTTGCCCTCCTTCAGAAAAACCTGGCCATCAAGGTGGAGATCATCAGGAATCTGCAAGAAGCCACAGCCATATGTCACAGGATCCATATAACAGGAGTGATCCAAGCTAGTGTCTTTGCTCCCAGTTTCCACGTAACATTTCTCCAATGTCACTCTACTATTTCTCCCCTCAGCTACAAAACTAGTATAAGTATCAAGACAACTAGACAGCATTATTTTAAAATGCCAACTTAGTGTTTTGTAATGTCACAAAATTATAGAATTGCAGCATTTGGATTCAAAAGATTACTACACTCCTGATCTGTAAAGAAAAACATGATATAATTATTTGCATCACACACCATACCCATTAATACTGAAAAGGTACTTCAAATATAGTTCCATTTTGAGAAGTGATTCTAAAATGACATTACGTTTCATGTGTAATTTTCTCAGTGACTTTCACTGGATGGCATATTCTCTCTCTCTCTCTCAAAAAAAAGAGAGAATTATACACACAAAAGATTTCTCTAATTGCCAAATAAGAGGTAAGGATTTGCCCAGGACAACAGAAACACATAGATGGACCTGAGAAGATAATTTGGTTGTCTAGATCTTTAATCCCAGGGGTAATGAATAAGCAGGAGGAAACTTGACTTGAGAAATAAAATCTCAAGTGAAACTGTAGGGTTCCTAGTTAGAAAAAACAAACAAACCCCTTTTAACTCATAAAATTAGTAATTTTACAGGTGATCTTTAAACCACAAACATGGTACCTCACAGGCGTTTTTACACAAGTATTCTGTGGAGAAGACCCCTCCCCCTTTAAACTTTTAATAACTGACCTTTTAACGGCAAATATTTTTCCACTCAGACTCCTCTGTGGTTATACTTAGATTTAACTGCTAAAACAGTGCAACATGCTATGTTTTACTGTAAACGATAAAAGCATTTGATATCTATCTACTTACTGGCAACAAGGCGCCTCCCATCTGACAGAATCATTTCTCCACTTTCCACTAAAGTTTTTAAAATACAGGTAACATTTGTTGGAGCTTTGTCTGCCTCATCAATAACCAGGATATGCCCTGACTTGACTGCTTTCACCTAAAAGACAGAAAAACCATCATATGGACACCACAATATAAGGAACTGCATTGCTGATTTATTAGTTCCTTGTATTAATGTTGTGCACTCACCTTCTGCTAGTTAAAGCAGTAAAATTATGAGAAGGAAAAAGATAATGAATACAGTTAGGTTAAAAAAGAATTAATAAAAGTTGCTTAAACTTGATGGAAAAAATGGACAGTGGTAACACCTAAAATACAGCTTAAGAAATGCTCCAATAAAATTATTTTAACTGAACTTAATTTAAAAATATATTTCCTTTTAAGAAAGTAAAATAGATTAATGTGGTAATCATATCTTTGAGAAAAGTATTGTATTGTTCTTTTAGTGAGCTTCAGCCCTACAGCTTTTATTCTGAGAAATGATGCATTGAGATTATATCCAATTGTCATCAGTTTAAGTACAAATAGATACACAAGTGGGAGTGTCTGTATTTTATGTGTGTAGACATGACCGCAAGGAACTGAAGTAAGATACATGCATTAGTTCTGTGTATGAGTCACAACCTCTTTCTTCTGTTTTTGATCTACTTTTCAACTGAAAATAGGTAAGTTATATATGGTAGAAAAGGTTTTCAAAACTGAATGCCTAAATTAGACTCCTAATGCCAAATTCAGAAACCTAAATTAGTGGCTTGATTTTCAAGGGCTGAGATCTCAAGCAACCACTTTGGAATTAGTCGCTCTCCAAGATGATCATATCAATAGAAATCATTGGCTGTTCAGGATTTTGTTAAATCAACATACTGATTTTGGCAACAGTACAGAATGTTTTTTTAAATCAACATATTTTTGTAAGCTACATTTGGATTTTCTCTGGCTAATGGAACAGAGGCAGATCTAGATGCTGCAGAAAGAAAAGAGTTTGCTTATCATGGCAGGAAATTCGACAAATGATATGAAATGCGGAAACTATGTAATGTTTGGTGACTGGTGATTGCCTCGACACCCATGAACAAGACTTGGCCCACAGGCAGTAGCACAGCAGTGTTAACAGAGAAAGGACAGCACAGACTGGGAGGGAAAGCAAGATTTAGATAGCAACTGTAGTATGTGTAGAAGGGAAGGAGATGGTACAACAAGAAAGCAGGACTACTGTGTTCAAGCAGGGCTAAACGGGAAGACTACTACACCTGAGAGGCAAGTGAGGAACTGAGAAGGACCAAAAACTACTGGTTGGAGGTGAGTTGTAGTTCAGTCTTTAAGGAACATAAGTAGTCTGAGTCTGGAGTGCATAGGGGAGTGACACAGAAGATAGTAAAAAGTCAGAGGATAAAA
>NW_005841878.1:1729705-1778746 GCF_000455745.1 Alligator sinensis
ATGGCATATGTTTAGAAACCAGAAAAGAGAAATGGGGAAGTGTCAGTGCGCCAGTCAGAATGAGCTTCAGCTTATTTCAAGACGAAGTCATGGGCTTGCTCCTTTTACATGGCAGGTATGCCAGAACACCAAACGCTATACTGTATGATTGGTGACACAGAAAATGTAAGTATAGTGTAAGTAGGGACCTACACAATCTGTGATTTTACAAAATTGGGAATTGTCCATGAAATCCATACTAAAAATAAAGTGTTGGCTCCCAGATGGAGCCACCAATCCTGATGGCCACTCTGACCTGCCCATGCAGCCTGCCAGGGTGGGGAAGGAGAGGAGGAAGACTGCCCACACAAAAGGGAGCAGCCAAAATGGCTGCCTCCCCCCCAACCCTAGTGCAGATTGGCTGAGAGAGCTGCCTGTTGTGAGGCCCTGCCCATCTCCACCAATCAGCAGTGAGGAGTGTGGCCACTGGGACCCTTTGGCCAATCAGAGGCCTGGGCATTCCTTGCTGCGATAAGCCCATGAAAATCACAGTCAGGCCCGTGATCTGCCCACAAAATCAACTGCCTGCCTACTAGTTCTGGGTCAATTCCTAAGTACAGGGAGTCCAAAATGGCCAACAGTGTCTTTGCACATTAGGGTTTGTTGGTGCTGTATAACATTCCCATTAAAGGTATAGTGTCAAGGGTAAAAAGATAAAGATTTTCTAACCAGATTCGGAATATCTTAACCTTTTTGAGACCCCAATATAGTTTAACATAATGTTATAAACGGAAATTTATTTTCAAATGCATAAATATAATTGAAATACTGACCAGTGGTGAGTCTTCATACATAATAAGACCATCTTTAACTGAAGGCTGCTGGGTAAGGCTCTGTACAGTAGTATCTCTGAGATTAAAGGGGAAAAAGGAAACAAAAGAAAACTGAATTTATCATAAACTGAAAGAAAAAACTGAAAGCTCTATTTGAGATCAACACCGTAGAGTTTTCTCCCTTTAAGAAGAAAAGGAATTATAAGTGTAAAGCTCAGAAACAATCAGCTTTCTACAAAAATTCAGGGAAGTAGTATATAAGGTTGCAGATTTATAACATACCGTATTTACCTGAATGCAAGGTGACTTGGAATTTAAGATGTCCCCCAAATAATAAATTCTAGGCACAGACAATTATCAATCTGTGATAATTTTCCATTTCTAATTATTGGACAGTCATCTTAAATTAGTTGTCCCTCCCCACCCCCCTGTGGTGGGAAAGCAGTGGGGCAAACAGAGGCAGAGGAACAGGGGGGTGGATGGTGGGGGAACAGGCAGCCTGACCCCTGTCCCTTCCCCCCGTGGCACCTCCCCCCCCAGCACTTATCCCCTGCCACATGCCTGCCAGCACATGCCTCCCTAGCTGCTGCTCTGCCATCTGCCTCCCCTTCTCTCCACTGCTTTCCCCAGCTGATCCAGGAGGTAGGGAGGGAAGCAGGCAGCCTAACCCCTGGCCCTTGCACCTCTTCTACCAGCCCTCCCACCACTTACCATCCACTGCCTGCCACCCTAGATTTTCCTCCCCAATTGACCCCAGTCACCTGCCCCACTCTTCCACTGCTTTCCCCAGATGCAGGTGGAGCCCCAGAGCCCCTCCTGAACTGCTTCTGTCCCACACCTCAGGAGGCAGCTGTGCAGGGAGCTCAACTTGGCAGCACACAGGCTTCTCCTTCCCTCTCCCCTGCTGCTCAGGAGGAGGCTGGAAGGAGGCACCTGCATGCTGCCACAGCTGCTTCCTGTATTGTGGGGCAGGAGAGGGTGATGAATGGTTCTGGGCCTCCCTCCGTGTCTGTGTCAGCTAGGGGTCAGACTGCTCCAGCTAGAAGCTGTGAGGAATGGCTGTGCAGGGAGCCTGGCTTGGCTGGAGACTGCAGCAGCAAAGTACAGATTCCTCCTCCCCTGTCCAATTCCCTGCCAGAGAGGGAGGCTCAACGAGGGGAGCTGGGCACGAAGCAGGAACCAACATGCTGCTGATGCTGTCCCTGGCCTGGCTGAACTCCCTGAACAACCAGCTGAAGTGGTCTGATACTCCATTCTAAATGAAGCTCAATGGTGAACGAAGAAGAAAACCTTGTCTTGGAATCAAGTAAATATGGTAGGTAAAGTCATGGGGTACCACATTATTAGCTGCATGGAAACATTCATAAAGTCTCACATTTTCCACTTTATTTTCTAGGACTAAAAAGAGAACTAAACTGAGGATTTAAAAGATGATCAAACTGATCTTAAATTGATATGGAAATGTTAGTGTTTGGCAATACTCACTGTCAACCTGTTTGAGCCTGGGAAAGGAAGAAACTAAAAACTGAACCTATTTTTTCTCATATGGAAATGTAGTGCACTACCATTAGTTCCATTTTATCTGTGCTTTACATGAAAAACAGTTTCAAATGGCAAAGAAATCCTGTACAGATGAAGCAATCAGGAATTCATATTGTTAAAGTGAAGCTCAATTAATATTTTAATGGTGATATTCCACGTTATTATTTCTGACAGAAAGCAAGATTATAAACAGTCCTGAGAAAATGCATCATCTTTATACATTCCACAAATATATACAAATGTATGTATATGATTTGATTCAGTGAAAATTCCTCTCCTTATCACAGCTATCTATCGTTACAAAACTGTTTGCTCAAGCTAAGATTATTCAGCACTCTAAAATTCTACAATAGTGTCATCTTTAATTTTGTAACACTTTGTAAGAAAACAGAACTTAAATAAACTTCATATGCCCAGAAAAGCAAACATTCTGTTGTTTTCAGTAACTTGTTAAATGGCCAGCTTCCAACTTTAACTGAAATTTAACATCCAAATTTCCTTTATTTAAAACTACTGTCAGTAGCATTCTATTCCCAACGAGTAATACTTCCTTGTTTGTCTTTACAGTCATGATTGATCTGTCCCAAAGTCTCCTGTGCACATGATAATACAGGAAACCGAGTGAACTATTTTCTTATTTAACCACTTAAAAAAAAAAGAGGAATATGAAAAAGTTTTGAAAGGAGGAATGGGGGGGGGGGGGGGGGGGAGGAGAGGAGGGGAGTTGAAAAAATCTAGGTTTGTATTGCCCCAATCAGAAGGAAAACTCTGAACAAGACTGTAACGAAAATATAAATACTAAATTAATTTTCTGCAGAACAATGTTTTTTCTAGACAAGTATAATATGCAAAATCATTTCCCCACTATCTTAAACCTACTATGACAGTAAAGCAATTTGTTTATTGTCCCCATTCTGTCATCATTCTTGTCTTTCACAGAGAAATTAATACTGGATGTAGCAAACATATAAACCCAGACAATGTTGTAGCTACCTTTTTCATTCTTTGATTACTAATTAATTACAGTCTGCTAACTCCCCATATAGTGTAAATTAGTATAGCTCCATAGAAGTTATAATCTTTAAATACAGGAGCACTGATAACACATAAGCCATGCCAACCAAAGACGAGTGCATGCACACAATGGTCAATGGACAATTAAATCTAAAATAATTCATGGGACAAATGGGCTTTCAGGAGACATTTGAAAGCTAAAAGAAGATGGGCCTATTCAAAGCAGAAAGTACACAGACAAGTACAATACAGAAGGACAAAGGAAGCCATCAGGAGGGAAGCCTGGGTAGAGTGCAAGGCACAGACAGGACAGGGAATTGTATAATATTTTGAAGATTACAAGTCTGAACTTATTAAGAAGTAGGAAGAGCGACTGTAGAGACAACAGAATGCAGTTTAACCCAATGAAAAAAACAAAAAAAAATCCTTCTGTACCCCAAAACAAGCAATTGTAGACCTCAGCATAATGAAAGGAAAGGCAGGATGGAGCAAACAAATTGCTCCATGATCAAGGAGAATGAGGATGGGGCCACTGGATTTATACAGGGTTTTCAGTTTTGCCGGGCTAAGAGAAATCAGTGTAGATCATTCATCTGAACTTAGAAGAAAAGGAGAGGAAAGAAGCTTGGTCAGGTTTAGAGTTGGACAGAGGATTTTCTGACTAATGAAGGATTTTTTTCAGTTAAAAAAGTAACCCCAAATCCACATTTTTGTGACTGAAACAAAATGCCACTGATACACACACACACACACGCATGCATGTATGTGTGTGTAATACATATTTATACACACACGCAAATACATATTTATATGGACATACACACACACATATAGTGGTGTTTCATTTTAATCACGAAAAAATGTGGATTTGGGGTTACTTTTTTTTAGTCTGAAAATTGTTCTGTTTTGGTTTTTTATCAAAGAAAACCAGGATCCCAGATGAAGACAAAGGCACATTTTAAAGATGAAACAGAAAGACAAAAGGGAAAGGCATGAAAAAGAGAAGAAGCAACAAGAGAGAAAATGTATACAAGAAAACAGTGGGAAGGAGCAGAACTCACTGAGAGCGCAAAGGTGTTATATAACTTCTATCAACGTGCAGAAGTTCCTGTGTGTGCACAGCAAATTCCAGGACATCTCAGTAAGAAGAGCAAATCTGAGGGCATGGTATTAGAAGGTTCCTGGGATGGTGAATAAACAGTTGTGAAATCTCTTCTCAGTTCCCTAATCTCTATTCCTTCCCTGTAGTTTCTGGTTTTTCACAATATTTTTATGAAACTTCTGAGGGGTGTTCAACTCATCAGAAAAACTGAATATGTTGTGTAGATATATATAATTCTACTAGTCACCCTCCTGATCTCCTGACAAAACAGACCTGAGTATTTGCTTAGCATGGCTGTCTAATTTTGCTAGGGTTAATAGGCATAATTTTAAGTCTCAAATAACAAATACAAGATATGCAGTTAGTTTTCATTAATGTCTCTCCATCAACAACTTTAACATGGATTAAATGCTAAATGGAATTAAATTCCATTCATACAATAATGGAAAGTTAATAAGAATTGACATATCTTTTGGAAAATCTCTGTATTTATCTGCTCTACAAAAAAGTAAGGGGAATAACAATTAAATGACTGAGAACTGGCAACATTCTAGTCTGAAAGACTTTGGAATGCTGTAAAAATCTGAGTACATATTGTAAGACCAAACTATAAATGTCTGGAATTCTTGTCACCAAGATGAAGAATTTTGCTCCCAACAGCAAATGACCTAAAAAGTCTCGGTTTCCTAGCCCATGTTTACTAATTAGATACCACCAAGCCAGACTCTAATATGGACATGAACAACAGAGCCTTTGTAGGTTCATAACACTTGGTATATAAGATCAAGGCACAGCTGACGTAGGGAAGAATGGATGCAAGAATGTAAAACCAGGTGAGAAAAAACTGGCTGACAAATTGTCCTCTTGGTTGAGCCAATTAGTTCTGTACTATTCTTAAAAGTGAAAAGTAAGGCTCAATGTCTGGTTTATATCTACGTAGAGACCACCTTCAGTCCTACCCTTTTCCCCCAGGTCAAAAAATGGCAGGCAACAAAATCCAGCAGCTCCTGCTGCTCCTTGATTCTTTGCAAGGATGTATTGGTCATTTCTCTCTCTTTTTTTTTTTTTTTTTACAATACTTACAGAGCTATGGATTGGCATTACGTTTGTGCTGAGAGAAAAGTTTTTCATTCAACACAAAAAGAGAGCATACAGTGTTCAAGGTGTTTGCATACAGTGTTCAAGGTGTTTCTTGTGGAACAGAATTGGCTCTTCTGGAAGAAAGTTAGATCACTTCTGACCACAAAACTCTCTCTCTTCCTGCACTAACTTGAACGGATGCATGCTTGTCTTGGATGGCAATGATTTCCAATATCTCACAGTCCCCTGCTTTCCCTCCCTCCCTCCCTCCCTCCCTCCAAAGGAGGCACTGGCTCCATGAAAGCCCACCCAGGAGTGTTCTGTCAGGAACTTCTATGGGATCTTGCTGTGGGTGCCAGTGCCCCCCAGGCACTGAATGGACCCAGGTAAAACGGGTGGAGGGGGCATTTCTCCAGGTTGTAACTTCAAGCAGTCACCCCCTGCACAGATTGAGGGGTATTTCCCTGCAGCTAGACCTGTCCTACTGTAGTGTGAGCTCAGCTGCATTTTTTCTGCCTTTTAACACATATAGCTGTCTGGGTTGACTTGAAGAGTTGCATGAAGTGGGAAGGGGAGAGGTATTGACTATTCCAGCCCCAAGAGAACCTGCCTTCCAGCCTATGCACCCTTCTGGGGTGACTAGAAGTGGTGCAAAAAGCAAGATGTATTCTTCCACAGACTGATAGGACAGGTAGTTGGGGGGAGCACTGTCCTGCATTCAGAGGTCTCCCCAAGTCCTGGGCCAGTCCCAGCTGTAAGAAAATGCCTCTCACTCCATGGCAGCTCTCTAGCTGCACCCTGTCTGTGCCAGGGCCAGAAGGGGTTTTCTGCATAGATCAACCTGTCTCTGGTACAGACAAGTAGAGCTGCACTGCCTCTGCTCCCTGCCCTGAATTATGTGAAATTATTAGCACTAGAAATGAATGCCTGTTTATACCCTATACCTGTTTTACCTAGGAAATATACATGCTTTCCAGCTGGTATTTTATTTGGACCAATTTTTTTTTTTCTTTCAGTTTTGTTTAATACTTTTTTTGATTCACAAGCCTAAACATTTACTGTCCCCTTTGACATGCATGACTCGTATTAACGTCCTACTTAATGAATACATTCCTTGGTTAGAAACTGGTGGTGCCAGAGAAAGGATAAACAGCCTCTGTTGATTCACTAATTTATTTCCAGATGTTCAAGTCTTATAAAATAATCTACTGTAGACAAAGATACTTTTTAGGATATATTCACTTTAACTCATGTACATGCTATGTTCACTGAAACTCCTTAGCGACTTAAATGTAAAGACTAAGCAGGTGCTAATCAGCGTCAAAAGCAGCAGTAGTCCACAGTTCATGTATGGACTGGAGCAAAATCATAACTCATTTCACACGGACAACCACACAAATGATCCCTAGTTATCAGCCTGGATCAAAAATTGGAAAACAAGAGAATTAAAACTCCATTTTCCTATTGCCAGTTCCCAAAACACAAAGTCTCCTGAAACAACTTTTCTGAAAATGAGATGTGGAAAAAAATCTGCTTTGTGGTATTTTACTTTTGGGACTGAATTCTCCCTTAGTGCAAGACCATATAGTTGAACCTCTCATATATGCAAATGTTAAAGGCAGTTCAGATTAGTCTATGAGGCTCTGGCTTGGGCACATTTCTTCCACCCTCACTCCAAATGAGCACTTACAAGGCTGTTTGGAAACACTAGAATCCTTGTTTTAATAGAGATTAATAGTTGGCCAAAATGCCTTGTTTAACCATATAGATAGAATCTTAAAAGCAGAGATTCCAAAGGGAAATAACTGATTTTTCATTGATCTCCCCCACCCACTATTTCTGGATCTCAATCTTTCCCATACTGTGAGGTATATGAGGTGTAATTAGCTGCAACAAAAATAGTTGGGATGGAGGGAGAAGCTGGACAATAGAAAGTTCCTTCTTCCCCAGAATTAATAGACAAATCTATTCTGAGCACCTTCTTGCTGAATTTTTTTCAGTGGAGGAATGAAGTGCAAGCCTGAAGTGCTTTAAAAAGTATTGGTAATGTCTTAAATGGGTTTACATTTCCTCTGCAGTTGCTAGCTCCCTTCCATCCAGAATGTTGCTATGGGAAGTATCTGAGTGGTTCTTATTGATTTTATAATCAGTTTAGGCTTAGGTAAAAGTGAAACAAGCAAAAACTATAATTTACTTTAAGATGCAAGATGAGACCATGGGAATTTTATAGCCAAGTCTAGGATATCTTACCAGGAATCCAGAAGAGATGGAATAAACATCTCAGGCTGTCTTGAAACCAGCAGAAGAATTCTGTACAAACTCTTGTGCAGTCTGAAAGGATGAAAGGCTAAGAGAGTATTTTTCAAAAACTGACCTACATTTTTAAGAGACTTCACTTTGTTATCAGACTCAGGTACAATGGACTCAGATTCAGGTTGCCATAACTAAAAATCCTGCCTACTGGGTAAAAATGATAGCTGTCTTCAGCTTAAGGCAATGAAGTTAACTACTGCATCTACCTTTTTTTTTTCAAATCATATGTTTTAAACAGGGAGGGAAGGGAAAAATCAGAGAACTTCGTTTGGTCATCTACTGAGTCAGAATGTATCTTCCCACTGTTCTTGGTTCTGCTTTCAGGGTTAAGAATAGTCTCATTCTTCTCACAAGAGGGCATCTGGAGGAATATTTATTGGCTCAAGGACCATTCTCAGTAGTCTACCCACTGTTAGCTTAGACTTCCCTCTATTTTAAATTCTATGCCCCCGTTTTTCTGGATTATCCTGATGAGGGGTAGGAGAGACCTTACTGTAAGGAAAGAATCTGCATTACTTCTAAATTTACATTCAAACTTTCTGTGCATCTCAGCCGCCATGCTGCTTGATTTCATCTGGATACTTTTTTTCATTCTGAAATACCTGAGGAGCTAAGAAATCTTCTTTCTTCTCTAGTAAGTTGATATTCTGGAGCTTTTAGGACTGGAGTCACATCTTCTGTGTATAATGGTAACTGCATCCCTAAAGTTCTTTAGCTAGCCTATTTTCACTATTTCAAACAAACATACGTTTCTGAAATCTACAGAAGTATTGTGGTAAAAATTACTTCTCACTGAGTGCATCTACACAAGACACTTACTGTGGAGTTGCCTAATTAGCTCCACCACAAAGTGTCACCCATCTACATAAGTGGTGCTATTAGGTAAGAGTAAATTAATTATCTCTGCCATAGGACTGTCCAATACAAGTAGAGTTATTTACTCTGCCACAACACACATGTAGATGGCAATTGATGCTGTCTGGGGCACAAGGGTGCTACAGTGCAGGGCTGCCTGCTGGCTAGCCCCTCAATGTAGCACCCTCTTGCCTCAGACTGTAGGGGTGTACAAAACAGCCTGGCTGATTTGATTTGGATTCAGATTCGGCCCAAATCAGGGACAGTGATTTGATTAGTTCATTTGGATCACTGTCCCCGATTCAATTCAGCTGAATCCAAATCTGAAGATAAAATGCTGATTTGGAGAATCAGTGATTTGAACATAGACACAGCTTTAAATGTTTTTTGCACATACCTCAAGGTACCAGCATGGCTCATGAACACAGTGATGTTGGGGCAGATGGAGTGTCCCACAGAAGCATGGGGGGCCCCCTGCATGCTTGGTGATGAACCCAGAAGTGGACCAGAAGCCTCCCCACACTCCCCCAGCTCAGTGATCGGCCACAGGGGGACCCCAGGTGCTCCCCCCAGACCCAGGAGGCACTAGTCATCGAGCCAGGGTGGGCAGGGCCCCCCCGCCATTCTCTCTGGCAGACACAGAAGTGGACTGGAAATACTTATGGTCCACTTCTGGGTCTGCTGCCGAGTGCACTGGGGACCTCCCTGCACTCCTATGGGATGCTCCATCTGCCCCACCATTGCAGCATTCATGAGCCGCCTGCTACCTAGAGGTATGTAGAAAAAATATTTAAAGTTGCGTCTATGTCCGAATCACTGAATCTTTCCGAATCTCTCCGAATAAATTTGGAGGGTTCCGATTCGATTCGGAGAGATTAAAGGGTCTCCTGATTCGATTCAGATTCAGAGATTCGGCCACCGAATTGGACCAAACCTCCGCTGAATCAAATCAGAAACCAAAGCTTTGCACAGCCCTATCAGCCAGCTCCTCTGCAGCACACTGAGCTGGGAAAGAATAGCCCCAGGCTGGCAGGCTGACCCCATGGACCCCCTGCCAGTCAGGGCTCCACAGCCCTGGCTCAACATGCTGCAGTCCAAGTTGCATGTGTGAACGCTGTGCCCAGGAGCAAAAAACTCTTGTCCAAACTGCCATGCAGTTTATTATGTCACATCAATATTCATGTGTAGACACGTCCAGTATGAGTATAGGTGGCAGAAACTAAAAAGTAACTACACAGTTCAATCAAATTTGAGTTATTATCAATGCTCTTTTAGAAGGAAATTACATTGTCACACAATTTTAAAGCAACATAATCATAGTCTCTCCTAACTGCTAATTCCTTAAATATGGGAAAATGGCATTCTACAGCTTCTGTACTGTGTGCAAGAACACACTTCACTTAGTACACAGTTACATCAGCTTTAAAGGAAAATGAAATTATCAGGCTTTCTATCCTAATTTTATTTTTGCATGACAGATGCACATAAAAGAAAATGCCAGCTGAATTCAACTTCTAAAAAATAAATGAGTTAGCTCCCCAACACCTAGAAACTGACATCCAGACTCAAACATACGGATTATGAAAAACTAGATTATGAATAGTTTATGACACAGGAAGCACTAGCTTGGATGAATTTTTAGAAAACCTACATTACAACATTCCAGTGACTGAAAATGAGCAAAATGCTCTTTAAAGGAAATGGTATACAAATATTTCTTCGTTAATGTTTATTTCCCATCCCATACCTTGCATAGCAAAGAATAAAGTGCAATTTTTAGCTAATTTGTTCAATGATGTATGGAAAAGCTAATGTTTTAGATATGAATTTCTATTACTCAAAGCCCAGGTACTTATTTTATATGTCTGCCTAGTGAACATCAACTCGATTTCAATTGGTCCATCCTTGCTCAATATTTTCTCCTTATTTCTATATAAGTCTATAAATGCACATAAAAATATGAAGAGACAATAATTAAAGAAATTCTTGTGGTTGTAAAAGATAGTGAAACAGGTTTTCTATGACTGACTCTTTACACTAATCTGCAGATATATTTTGACATTTAAATTATCCCGTTATCCTATGTTCTTGTTACTCTATAAGAGAACAAATGACAAACATCTACTTCAAGGCCAGATACATCTTAATTTTAGTATATTAGCTGCCCTTTCACATTTTGGTCCCTTAAAGCTCTTTTTTCTTAAAGCAACTTTTCAAAGTTAAAAGTAAAATTCTGAAGTCAATAAAATTTAAAGGGTAATTTTAAATGATCCCAGTTGGGAAAGCAGATAATTAGATTGTATAATGATTATGTGATCTGTAAGGAAGGGAAAGAAAATCAACATCATAAGATTAACACACAATTTGTACTAAGTGTTGCTTGTAGGGATACCAAAAGCTTATTTTCCCACCCTAGCCCCACCATTCATTTGATTGTTAAAGATCTCAAAATAATTGTGTTTATTTTGAAAAGGATAACAGGATAAAATCAATCTTTTTTTTTTTTTTTAACCGGCACACTACAATACTTTATCAGTGAATGAGAGAAGGCATAATATGCTTTATACAGCTTTTCAAAGCAGGACATATCATTTCTTTAATAGGTAATGACTCAAAACAAATATATGTGGTACAATGCAGAGATGTAGTAGCATAACCGATTCTCCATAAAAAGAACGAGACCACAAAAATTGGAAAGACCAGCAATAGTTTAAGGGCAGTGGTACCCAACATTTTGGCTCCATGGGCCAGATGAAGAGCATAGGTTTGGTCCACATAACAAATGGTGCCCTGGCCCTGGCTGTGACCCCATGTGCAGGGCCATGTCATATGGCCCACAGCAGGAGAGGGATGGTTAATTGTTACTGCTTCCTCCATCACCAAATCTCTGGATCCATGGAGAATCCTGTAGGAACTGGTGCAACAAGCAGCGCTGGCACCCAAGGCAAAACCTTCAGGAGAGCAGGGGGAGGGGAAGAGAGAACACATGATTCTGAAAGGAGGGTTGGAAGGGGTACAGCGGAAGTGTGGCGGGGGGGCGGTACAGCCATCTTACCCATGCTAGGAACTCCTAAACAGTCCCCAGCTGAACTCTGCCAGCCCCAGCTGTTGCTTTTAAAGCAGCAGCTACTGATGGGGTCTGTTTGGAGTTCCCAGAATGGGTATGCTGTCAGGACACTGACTTTGCAGGGATAGGGGATGATTCTGAGACCCCTTTTAACTTGGTGCCTGGCACAAGTGTCCCTCTCACCCACCCCTAGTTATGCTACAGGGTTCCACAAGCTGGAGGTTGAGCACCAGTGGTTTAGGGAAAACCCTTCTAAAATAACAGTAAAGTAGTCATCAAATAACCACTAGCACGCCTATGTCAACCTAGTATTACTATTTTGTTACCAGTGATAAGCAGGGATCCTGGTTTTCTCTTATGAAATAAATCCCCAATTTTCAGATTTAAAAAAGTAACTCCAAATTCACATTTTTCTGTGATCAAAACAAAACATCACTAATATATAGTTAGATAGAAATATATCTATTGTAGCCCAGGTAACTTGGGTATATATACTCCCCTTCTCCAGTTGAAGGGAATTGTTCTGTGGTAGGTGTGCTATGGGGGAACTGCAGACCGCTCAGTTTCCCTCTGTCCCTACAGAACCAGACCAGGACAGTCAGGGGACTTAACTATATACACATCTATTTACATTTAATTATCACAAGGAAAAGAAACATGGATATAAACATATGTACAATATATATATATATAGGATATCTAAACAAATAACATAAAAATATCCTCTGGGTAAATGCTTTAAAACCTTACACCAGCACTCCAGATACAGGTAAGTATCTGATCTAAAACAGATAAACTCCAAAATAAACATAGATAGCCAACAGATAAACTGTAGATAAGTATGGGTGAACAATAAAAAAAGCCATGAATAAATACAAATAAACAACAGGTGAAATAATAACAAGAGCAGAGCCCTAGGACTCTAGTCATCTACTAATTTAGAAACATGAGAGGTCACAAAATATAAGGCACAACATCACACCACTTATGGCTCAAGAACCCCAACAAGGGGAAACCCCAGTGCCCTCAGGCTTTTCCCAAGCCCTACAAGGAAGCTGGTAACTTTAGGGGGGCCCTCCCAGTGGGACCTCCGCTTTCAGGAGCCCTTAACTAACCAGGGGGGATGCCCCCTCCCCTGTGGGAATCCTCTTTTCCCTGCAACTCATGGCTCCCAGGCTTGGAGGGCGGCCCTTGTCCTCTGCGCCAAGCCGCTCTCTCGCCTGCGGTGGGCTTCGGGTGGGGTCGGTGTCCCCTGGAACAGGGCTCCGCTCTGCAGGGCTTCTAGAGCCTCTGGCTCGGCCCTGTCTGCTGGCTCAGTAGCCTGAGCACCGCCTGGCTCCCTGGACTCAACCTTTTGCTATGGGTTGGAGGCCTGGGCTGCCTCATGCAACACCAAGCTCGGTCTGCTCTCAGACCCTCCATGCAGCGCCTCCTGCACCGAGCTCCCAGCCTTGTTCCAGGGGTTGAGGACCCGAGTCACCCAAGTGCTCCAAAGATCCTGCTCTTTGCACTGGCCTGTGCACTGTGTTTCTGGCTGCACGCCAGAGGTTGCAGACCCAAGCCGCCTCACGTAGCTCCCAGAGTCTGGACGCCGTGCTGCACATCGAGAGCCTAGCTGCTGGAGCCATCTACCGTTCCCTGCTGATGAAAGTCTTCAGGGGTGCTTCTGGGCTACTGCTTCGCCCTGCTGAGCAGCTTTCCTCACTCAGCTCTTCTAAACCCCACTCTTCTCTCTTCTCTGTCCCGGATGTGTTCCCCTCATGCTGGGCACACAGCTCCTTTTATACTCTCCAGGGCTCCGCCCCTGAAGTCTTCCAGACCTGAGTGTTGCAGTCTTCAATCCCGGGGGGGGGGAATGGGAACTCCTCTCCCCCTTCCCTCAGGAAAGGGGCGTGATTTAACTCCTCTTGCTGCCTACTGATTGGTGGATCAGCTTCACCAATCAAAACAGCAAGATTTCAAGCCTGGGACTCAACCCAAGCTCCAAAAGACAAGCCTGCTACACTATATATTAGCGGTATTTCATTTTGACCACGGAAAAATGTGGATTTGGGGTGTTTTTTTCATCCAAAAATTGGGGATTTTTATCAGAGAAAACCTGGATCCCTGGTGATAAAATGGAGTATGTGAAATCACTTACCAACATCCCCCATCTCCGTGCTCCCCGGACGAGCCACTTGCAGCTCTGCCCCATGCTCCACCCCAGCTGAGCAGCACCTGCTCCTGCCCCACTCAACAGACTCAAGAAACTCCTCGGAAAATGTCAGGTCTTTGTTTTTACTTGTTTTTTGAATACAGAAAAAGAACAGAACAATTCTTTTGTTGGAATGAACTAAGACCATAGCAGGTCACAATGTTTTTGATGCTATGAATTCCTCTTTCATGTCTCTGGGTTTATCTTGTGCATGTTTGCACACCTAACAGTGCTAACAGTGTGTGATACCCCATGGCATACTTGAAAGGTTCTTAAAACACTTCACTGTGCTGCGGGACCCTGGTTAAGAATCACTGCTCTAGAGGAAGGTGGGCCTGGAGAGCAACTGCTTCCTGAAAACTGGACTCTACAAGTATGACTGTTTGTCAGGTTATAGATGGAAAAGCATAGCATTAAACTTCAGGGGCGGGGGGAGGGTGGAAGGATGGAGGAGTATTTCATCTATTGGGCAATGAAGGCATAATAACAGAATCACTTTCTTACCATGGCAGAATTATTGGAGTATCCCAAGTAATAGTCCTCCTGCCAGAAATATGTTTCTCTGATGATAAGGCACTGCTCTATGGAAGGGCATTACAAGCTTCTTTGGCCACTGAATAAACTACAGGTGCTGCAAACTGGAGACCTTGACCTCCCTATGTGGGGTAAAGGGTTCTTGCTACTTGTTTTTGAGGGGATGCTGTAAACCTTAGTTCAATGGCTTTAAGTTCTGCAGTAGTGGCACCTAACTGCATGGCCTAATTGCATGCCTATTCACGCACTTCCTAGAACTCAGATTATACTTTAAGGGCTTCTCAGTAGTCCAAAAGATGAGCTCCGTTTCTGACTGGAGCTACATCTAGGAATCAGCTGAGAAAGCTGTTCTCTTAACAGCAAGGTAATTCCAGGTAACATAGAACATGAGATCTCACAGTAAATTGTTTGCTATATATGTATACCAAACTTTGTAGAGAAAGTATTGTTACTGAAAGGGAAAACTGCAATTCTCTGAAACAAGAGCTATTGCTGGATATGTAGAATTTGTTTCCATACTGCATTAGCCTTTTCTTTAAGGGATTACCAAGAGAGGGATGTTTTAGTTTAATGTGAGAGCTTCTTAAGAGCATGTCTGGAAGCTGAGAAAAACTGAAGTGGTCCATCATAGCTAATTGCTTTCAATTTCTGGATTGGCCTGGCCTTCAGCCAACGTGGTCTGCCAGAGGTGAGATGACAGCCATCTTACAGTATTGCAATTTCCTTCAGTAAATGTCTTCTGGCAGGGCCAAATAAAAGCAATCCAGGGCAGTGGATATGTAGTATATGGACCACTACTACCACTCTGCCTGCATGTTGTTGGTCCACTTCACTTTGCAGTGGCAATAGTTTCTGCAGTCTATCAGTTTTATAACTGCCCTAGAGCTATTCTGATGATCACCTCTGGATCATGGGTTTGCTTTATCAAGCACATTTATAAGGGCTAAAAATATTTTTTGAAATGGAGGCTAACATTTTCAACTCATTTATAAGCCAGATCTAGGCATGATGTCTAACAGTACCTATGCATTAATGAAGCAGCTTTGTTGCCTGAACCT
Organism: Alligator sinensis; assembly: GCF_000455745.1. Lineage (NCBI taxonomy): Eukaryota > Metazoa > Chordata > Crocodylia > Alligatoridae > Alligator > Alligator sinensis. The sequence continues at coordinate 1,745,277 of NW_005841878.1, forward strand.
TATTTGCTAGATTATGCTGGCAGAAACCAAACTACAAGTGGTGAAGCCAGCCATAGCCCTCAGTTATTAAAACTCTTTAGACCCTCTCATGATCGATTAATCATGGCTCAATTATATAGCTGACAATTAGACTTCAAGAAAGCACTTGAGCCACAGTTCTATCTATAAAGGAAAGAGTTTGTAATGAAAATGGAAGGATAACAATTGTACCTGTACACAAAAATGGTAGCTGTGTAACAGAGAGGAGGAATGACTATCACAAGAGAAACCTAAAAAGCAGCTGGATGGCAGAAATGAATTCCAAACCAAAAGATGCAGCACTGCGTGCTTAAATAATAGATGAAGAAAAGTGAAGTCTTTCTCCATGTGTAATTAGTTACTAATGTGATGGTAAAAGGGAAGTAAAATGACCCTTTTCTATTTTATTACAACAAGGGAGGTAGCAGACCAAACTCCAGAACACTTTCTTATACTGGTTTTTGTAGCACCTGGGAGCTAACATGATTACATTTATCTATTACTGTGATCAGTGCTAAGACAGATTTTATGGTCTAACAATGCACATTTCTTCCTGGTGTCTTCTGAAATGCTTTTACTATTTTTTTCCTATTTCAAAATCTCTTAGCCCCAAGAGGCTTTGTGAATTTTAAGTAAGTGCTGTCACATTGATTTTTCTTCATCCCTCAGAAGGTTTTCAGTTTGCCCCCAATCTAAATGGAGCTGTTCTTTTAAAAAGTCAGATTCTTTCTAGTAAATTTGGCTTTAAATGTTTCTTTAAATAACGTATTTTCATTTCTCTTGTATTGGAAGGCAGATGTTTTACTGTTTCTACCAGAAAAGGCAAATGTTAAAGTTAGTAAAGTACAAAGTGATGAACCAGATTTAAGACTAAAAAGGAGGACTATGTACCCTTCAAATTTCTAAAAAAAATGGGTACCTTGAGATCCTTTCAAAGGTGCTGCAGGGTGCCAAGTAAATGTTAGCACTGTTAGGTGTGCAAACATGATTCATAACAAACATGGAGATTTCAAATAGGAATCCACAGTATTAAAACTAGTCTGACCTTTTCTGATTCTTTCTGAGTTCTTTGCAATAGAAACACTGCTCTATTATTTTTCTTATTAAAAATGAGTGGATATTAAGAACTGTCATTTTCCAAGGGATGCCTTAGATCTAGGGAGGTTGAGAAACACTATGTTAAAACCCATTTCTGTGTTTATTTTTATATACAGTAGCGCCTTTTATTCAGAAGGACTCAACATCCTTTTCAATCTTTACCAATGGATTTTCAGACCAATATGTAAAAATTACTCACAACTGATAGGTACTTGCTTCCATAAACTGTTTGCCATTAAATAACAATAAATAACAATTTCAAACAGAAATTAAAAAAATAAAATATGCAATTTTCGCCAGGAAATCTTAGGACTGACCTAATTATCTGAAACAGAATTCCACCAAAATTGTACAAATACACCTCTCATAGGAATAAAAATACCATGACAAGTAACTGTATTTTTAAAGTGTGATTCTTTCCAATCATACTTCTTAGTTAATAGCTCAGGACTAATTTGGAAGGAACAGTAACATTATTCTATTCATCCAGTCTATCGTTCATTCTTCCACTTATCCAGATCAACTTATGAGGCATTAAAAATAACCTGAATGATCAGAAACAGCTTACACAGAAGGCAAGATCCCACAGTATATATATTTTCTTCGCAAACATACATCTGAAGGCCTTCCCTTACTACCTTTACTCACACCTTCATTGTTAGTGACAAGTATACAAAATGTGAAAAAGATACCCAGGAAATGAGTACATTCAGCTAAGAAGTGTAAGAAAGGTTAGGAAGAATGATGTATGGCCTCCCTGAGAAGATTAATCCTTAAGGTCAGGCTGACCCTTGCATGTGAATCCTCAGTAATGCAAATGAATCCAGATGTCAGAAGAGATGTTTTTAAAAAATCCTGCTTAGTCTGCCTTTCAGATCCTCTCATCATCTTCATGAACAAACATTCTCGTAAAATGTGATTTAAAAATTGCTTATGCGATTACCTCACTGACTCTTCAGCGAAGTGATAGGATAATGTAAACACTTCCTTAAAAAATTATCTGAAATTGATAACTAATCTTCAGGGTATTTATATTGAATAAGCCATTAAAAGTCCTTATGCTACTGACACAAAAACAATTCTTTAAATGGCATCTTTGGTTCTATGTATGCACATCTGTTAAAAAAGGACATTTATATTTTGACAAGGGTATTTGACACAGCGAATTTATTCCCTCCCCTGACTCATTATTTACCAAAAATAAAATTTTCAAAAGTCTCAGTGACTTCAGATCTGAATTCCAAGTGAAAGCCAAACAAGACTTTAGCACTTTTCAAAAATAGGGCTTAAACCTTGTCATGTTTGTAAAACAACTTTAAAAGTTTTACCTCACTGAACTTTAACTATCTTTTCCTTTTATTTACTTTCCTGCTTCTCTCACTTTAACAAAATAATGTTAAAAATACTGTTGTTCAACAGCGAGTGAAAATGTTTGTTCAATTAATTTTTAAAGCTGTTTCTACATATTTCTTTCTCTAATGCCACTAGTTTCTTCAGCTACTCTTCAGGTAAAATCACTATTAAAGACACATTATCCTTGTGGTTTTGCCTTTCTGGCCCAGAAACTAAATAGTTTATTAAAATACAGTGCCCATTCATTACTACTAATTTATCTGTCCCCATTTTCTATCGCAAGCATGTAGCATTTGTTTTAATAAATGCTTATTACATACAAATACATATATATAGATTCAGAGATTGTAAGGCTGGAAGGGACCTCAGAAGATCATCAGGTCCAGCCCCTTGCACCAGGCAGGAAAGACAACTAAGGTCAAGTGACCCCAGCAAGATGACTATCCAGTCTCCTCTTGAAGATTTCCAGGGTAGGCGATTGCACCGCTTCTGGAGGGAGCTTATTTGACAGTCTGGACTCCCTAAGTGTGAAGAAGTTTTTCCTAATGTTGAGCCTGAAATGGTCTTCCAGGAGTTTGTGGCCATTACTCCCGGTTCTCCCCAAGGGCGCTGTGGTGAACAGTTGTGAACATAAAGGTCCAAATCCAGATAATGCTTATACACAACAGTAGTATTACTGAATTCAATATAATCAAGAATTTGATCATAAACGTATCAACTGCTTTCATATACAAAGGACATCTCACTGAGGACTTGGAATACCTCTACATGGGTTCCTTGGTACTCTTAAGGTAATTGCCAAGAAACGATGTCCCATTCACTTGCTCTTACTCCACACATGCCAAACTTGGAAATGAGGTGGTAAAGCCCCCTGAAGGTGCCTTCTACTGGTCAAGTACATCAGAAAGAGAAAGCTTTGAGAACCAAGGGGGAGAGGGGCAGCTCTACCCTTGAATTCCCAGAGAAAAGAACTGGCAAGTAAACTTACTCTAGGTGCAACAAGTGACGTGAAACTAGAAATAAACTGTATAGAACACTGAGTCACAAGCAGTTAGACAAATAATAAAAAGGCCAGCAAAGGGCAGACCATAACCTACAAGTTATAGTAGGCTTATCCACCAACTAACACTTTGATACCTTCTCTACTCTGTTACTTTCATCACGACAACAACTGCTTGTGTTCCCTGCTTGTAGAACCAAGAAAAGTGATGGAAAATTACATGCTACATAATTGTGCCCTCAGCTGACTGATGTAACCGAAGTATAAAATATTGACAGCTGTGACACTTAGTGTGCTCTTCGGTAGCAAATAGCAAGTGTTAGTACATTTTACTGAGTTGATGCTAGCCAGGTATCAATCAGCAAAGAATGCTGCAGGGCAGTATTTCTAATCATCAAACAACAATTTTTGTACAGTTTTTGACAAAAATACTGTGAACTGACTGGCAAGAAAAATGTTCAAGGAACCAAAATCTTAACAGAGCACTGATCTTTATTAAATTTACTCTCAGACAACAGCTTATTTGGCTCTTAATTCTAAAGGTATGTTTTATCATTTATTAACGCTATTGAAGAATCATATAAAATGTAATATTGGAATTAAACTAAATGAGTTCTATAACATTATTTGAAAAGCTCACCAAAATTTAATAGAAAAGACTTACTTTTCTCCAAATAATCTTCTAAAGAATGTGATATTATGATTTATCACTTTCAAAGTATTTGTTAATATTTTTTTCAATAGGGCGTTTTATAGATTCCTACAATCCTACCTATTTAAAAACCATGTGAGCATTTTTCTTCATTGAGGAAAAAATGTTTTTATTATTTTATTATTTATAGAATGTGCCAGTTACCACATTCTAATATGTTCTACAACCATACTGTAGGCATTATAAATTGTACTTTAGCCTATCCTGGGATGCTTTGAAGGTACACTGGGGTATAACTTGTCTTGTCGACACTAGTTTTGGAACACGTCAGTGTAATATACTATAACAAATCTTTACTTTTAAAAATCATATCCTGCTTGAGAAAAAACATGAAGCCAGACCCTACTTTAAGGAGTTTTAGTCTAAATGAAATATATTATACAGTATGAAAAAGCAATTCAGATGCAAAAAGGCATATGGTAAAAAATGCAAAAAAGAAACAGTTTGTAAAATATGTGAGATTTTGAAAAAGATAAAGTGCTTTGCACATAGGGAGGGAGGGAGGGAAAGAAATTTGCTCTGAAGAGAGGGGGCGGTAGGAAAGCAGGCACGAGGATGACAGTAGGAGATCACAAAGGGAGCATTTAGAACAGGGGTGGGAAATTATTTTGGGTGGAGGGCCACTTACTGAGTTTTGACAAGCCATCGAGGGTCGCATGACAGGCAGCCAAAGGCAGATAAATATTTATTTTCTAAATTTTTTAGGGGCCCCACGGGCCGGATAGAATGGCCTGGTGGGCTGCATCCAGCCCACAGTCTGCATTTTGCCCACCCCTGATTTAGAAGATAAGTTGGGGAGCATGGAGAAGCATGGGGTATATAAGATGACAATAAAGAGGTAGGAAAACAGAGTTATCCAAAGCCATCAGCATGACAGCAAGTTTGAAATTTATATGGAAGGAGAACACATCAGCAAAGAGAAGCGTGGAAGAAGCAACAAAGGGATTATGTGATCAAACGGGCAAAGAGAAACATTTCAGTTTCAGCAGTGATGTTTTGGATACACTGGGGAGCAGAAATGAGGGAAAAACATGCAATATACGTTTACATATAGCTTCGCTCTGGCTCTCCTTGTCATGCAAAACAGATTTTTGGAAGAAGTTACCAGAGTGTAAAAGGAAGACAACACATTTCCAGCTGGAGTTTCCAGCCACCCTCAGCCACTACTTACATTTCCAAATAAGTACATGTAGGCTTTTTTCTATGCAGGCCCTGACACAGCAAACACTTTCAGTAAACACTGACCAAACAAACTCGTTTTCTTTCAAATCCCTCTGTACAACTTGACAATGGTTAAATACTGGTGCACTTGAATGGGTGCCTATCTTTCTAACCATTACTGTCCCACTGTCTCCTAATAGTCCCCCATCCATTTGCCGTAAACTCTTTAGGGCAGGGACTGCTTATTTTGTGTCTATACAGCACTTATAAACTGGGACCCCAGTGTGCTGACTAAAGCTCAGCACTACAGAACTGCAAATAATAAGAAATGGACTTCAGGAATGTGAGACTTAAAATACCAACAAATCAGACTAGTGAGATGAAAAGGTGAAATTCCATAAAAATTGTCACATAAAATAACATTCTTACCTATGAAGCTGTAAATATTCTCTAGGTCTGTTTAACAGGTGAAGGAATCTGTCAACAATCTTGTTTTTTCCCACACCCTGCAATAACATATATTAAAATCAATAAGAAAGAAAATTGACTTTCCAGAATTGTTCAAATATGGTCTCAATTCTTGTCTAATAAAATAAAACCTCACATCAGACATATAGAACATTTTGTTTATTATTCATTGTTGGGTTATACCAATATAATATTTGCAAAACAAAGTAATTTTTTGGTAAAACTATGTTTTTATTGCTCTACCAGGTGTGTGTGTGTATAATGCTAGAGCATGGAGTACGTGTGTACATCCATAATAAGTTTATATACATAGTATAGAATAGTAGCTGTACAGAAATAGATGTAGAATAATTTGCGTATTACTCCTTGCACATTCCTTTTAGAAAGACAACATTAATTTTGTGGTTCTTATCTGTAAGCTTTATTTCATATTCAGCACAACTGGCTTAATATCACAGTCGAGGATGACATATCTTACTCATAGTGAGAGAGAAAGTGAGTAGAAAATATGGGTGCTAACACGTTCATACAAGCATATTTTGTTCTATAGCAGGGATGGGCAAAATGGTGGATCCAGTCAGCAGCTTGACTCCATTTCCCAGGGGCCCCTGGTGCTGAGGCTGGTTTCCAAGGAGATCTCAGTAGCAGTGGTACCATAACAGCACGGGGCCAGGGTTTCCTTGGAGACCAGCACCAGCAGCGCTGGCAGAGTGTGTGGCTGGGGGGGGAGCTGCTCTGTGGCCGGGATCTTGCAGCGGTGATAGTGTGGTCCACTACCTACCAGCATGCCCTACCAGCACTGCTGGAGCCAGTTTCCGTGGAAACCCTGGCTCTGCGCTATCATGGCACCACCTTTATTGGGGTCTCCATGGAAACCAGCCACAGCAATGTGAGGAGGGGCTGCTGGGAAATGGAGTCCACCATGGGCCCAATCCAGCCTGTAGCCTGGACTTTGCCCACCCCTGTTCTATAGCATCCCCAACATTTACATAACTCAAATCTATATCTCCTATAATTAAATCCCAGTATTCCAGTCTCTTTAATTCCCATCAGTTGACAAAGCTGCTGTACAGAAGTGGATGGTAGGTAACTGGTCAGTGGCTACAGCAGAAAGGAGAAAAGAGAGAAAGAGCATCGGGAAAGATAGGTCAGTGATTATAAGCTATCTAACAGATGATGTTCAAGAGAATTACAAGTGTGAAACTGAACCAAGATGTAGAGAAACATATCTTGAGAATAATTCATACAGATACAGTAGATGAAATCAGGGGAGCAGAGGAGATCACCATAAATGTACAAATTAAAATAGGTAAAAAAAAATGAAAACAAGTCAATATATTCTAAATGAGCTGAACATGAGTCTAATAAAGCTCTAAGTTTTATCACATGAAAGGAATAACTCACACTTCTGTCATGATTTCTCCCGTTTCGAATATATATACGAATATATATATCAATGTATATATTCTCTGTCTCTCTCTCTCTATATATATGAGAATATATATATATATATATATATATATATATTCTCATATATATAGAGAGAGAGAGACAGAGAATATATACATTGATATATATATTCGTATATATATTCGAAACGGGAGAAATCATGACAGAAGTGTGAGTTATTCCTTTCATGTGATAAAACTTAGAGCTTTATTAGACTCATGTTCAGCTCATTTAGAATATATTGACTTGTTTTCATTTTTTTTTACCTATTTTAATTTGTACATTTATGGTGATCTCCTCTGCTCCCCTGATTTCATCTACTGTATCTGTATGAATTATTCTCAAGATATGTTTCTCTACATCTTGGTTCAGTTTCACACTTGTAATTCTCTTGAACATCATCTGTTAGATAGCTTATAATCACTGACCTATCTTTCCCGATGCTCTTTCTCTCTTTTCTCCTTTCTGCTGTAGCCACTGACCAGTTATCTACCATTTGTCACATAAAATAACATTCTTACCTATGAAGCTGTAAATATTCTCTAGGTCTGTTTAACAGGTGAAGGAATCTGTCAACAATCTTGTTTTTTCCCACACCCTGCAATAACATATATTAAAATCAATAAGAAAGAAAATTGACTTTCCAGAATTGTTCAAATATGGTCTCAATTCTTGTCTAATAAAATAAAACCTCACATCAGACATATAGAACATTTTGTTTATTATTCATTGTTGGGTTATACCAATATAATATTTGCAAAACAAAGTAATTTTTTGGTAAAACTATGTTTTTATTGCTCTACCAGGTGTGTGTGTGTATAATGCTAGAGCATGGAGTACGTGTGTACATCCATAATAAGTTTATATACATAGTATAGAATAGTAGCTGTACAGAAATAGATGTAGAATAATTTGCGTATTACTCCTTGCACATTCCTTTTAGAAAGACAACATTAATTTTGTGGTTCTTATCTGTAAGCTTTATTTCATATTCAGCACAACTGGCTTAATATCACAGTCGAGGATGACATATCTTACTCATAGTGAGAGAGAAAGTGAGTAGAAAATATGGGTGCTAACACGTTCATACAAGCATATTTTGTTCTATAGCAGGGATGGGCAAAATGGTGGATCCAGTCAGCAGCTTGACTCCATTTCCCAGGGGCCCCTGGTGCTGAGGCTGGTTTCCAAGGAGATCTCAGTAGCAGTGGTACCATAACAGCACGGGGCCAGGGTTTCCTTGGAGACCAGCACCAGCAGCGCTGGCAGAGTGTGTGGCTGGGTGGGGAGCTGCTCTGTGGCCGGGATCTTGCAGCGGTGATAGTGTGGTCCACTACCTACCAGCATGCCCTACCAGCACTGCTGGAGCCAGTTTCCGTGGAAACCCTGGCTCTGCGCTATCATGGCACCACCTTTATTGGGGTCTCCATGGAAACCAGCCACAGCAATGTGAGGAGGGGCTGCTGGGAAATGGAGTCCACCATGGGCCCAATCCAGCCTGTAGCCTGGACTTTGCCCACCCCTGTTCTATAGCATCCCCAACATTTACATAACTCAAATCTATATCTCCTATAATTAAATCCCAGTATTCCAGTCTCTTTAATTCCCATCAGTTGACAAAGCTGCTGTACAGAAGTGGATGGTAGGTAACTGGTCAGTGGCTACAGCAGAAAGGAGAAAAGAGAGAAAGAGCATCGGGAAAGATAGGTCAGTGATTATAAGCTATCTAACAGATGATGTTCAAGAGAATTACAAGTGTGAAACTGAACCAAGATGTAGAGAAACATATCTTGAGAATAATTCATACAGATACAGTAGATGAAATCAGGGGAGCAGAGGAGATCACCATAAATGTACAAATTAAAATAGGTAAAAAAAAATGAAAACAAGTCAATATATTCTAAATGAGCTGAACATGAGTCTAATAAAGCTCTAAGTTTTATCACATGAAAGGAATAACTCACACTTCTGTCATGATTTCTCCCGTTTCGAATATATATACGAATATATATATCAATGTATATATTCTCTGTCTCTCTCTCTCTATATATATGAGAATATATATATATATATATATATATATTCTGAAAGAGATAAATTCTATATATTTTTCTCCAGTTAAAAATAAACTAAAAGCTTTACTAATATGCTAGAGGCCTACGGTTGTATTACTTAGTTTAAGGTTGAAGCAAAAAAAAAAAGTATAACTTCACTGGAATGAGTTAAAAACGATCTCTAGGGCCGTGAAATAGGAGCTTCATTACCAGGAGCAGCCACCAGAGAGCAGAATTGCAAAACAAAGGATAGGTGGATTGGTGGAACATCAAGACCATTAAAAAGAAGAGAGAGTAATTAACACCTGTGGAATCTGGTAGATTACAATGAACTGTTAAGTCAACTGACTCCCTCAATGCTGCCTAACTAGAAATGCTGCTGTTACTGCTATGCGTCTGGTTTTAAACTCTGGGTGGAGCATGTATTCAGGAGGGTTGCAAGTACCCGGGTGCACCCCCACTGAATCTACCCCTGGTTATAATGTAATTTTAATTAGCAGCAATTTTATTTTCTGTAGCTGTCAGCATTCAGTAAACTTTCAAACTTCTAAAATACTAGGAAAGACTAAACAACTTTGTGATAACACAAGTTCTTCTAAAGCAATCAAATACCTATTTTGGAGATATATATTAAACTTTAGACAGTTTAATGGCAGCCTCAAAAGTATTCAAGTAGAAACACAATATAATGGGAAGGTTCTAACAGCAAATATGGACAGTTATATGCCAGTGTGTTAGTGCTGCAGTGAGACTTTAGGAATCCTAAACGGGTTGGCAAAATGGAATGGTCCACCTAGTGTCAGTACAGCTACATAGACAGAAAACTGAATAATTCATGATCTTTAGAAACTGTGCAGATGGCTGAGTGAGTTTCATGTGCCAATCTCGAGTGGATTTCATGCCAGTTCCTGAAGAACAGGACTTTAGCCAACTGGCAAAAACCAAGCTACAGACAGATATCAACATACCGAATCAATACAGAAAACATCAAATATCAGACAAAATGGATGTTATGACAGGAAAAGAAAGGTTTTCTGGCCTTCATGTGTCTCAACAGGAAGAGCTTGCAGTTTGTCTGCATGTTTATAGCATTGTTTTAGAACCTCACACATACAATTAAGATATTTCCCAACTACAATACAATGTTGCTGTGGGGTTTTTTCCCCTTCACCCCAATGGAACACCAGACAACATGGCTACTTCATGCTTATTTCTTTTTAAACTACCACTAGTAATGTGAGCAGGAACACCTCAATTCCTTTAACTTTAAGGCTTAAGAAATGCTAGAGGTCAAGATGAAAGTGAGGAGCATCAAAGCAAGGGTGAAGTCAAGAGTTTTACCAGACTCCAATGGGACTAGTTTTACTGGGGTGTTTTGTTAATCAGCCCCTTTTCTGATGCAACTTTATTTTATATTAACGAGTGTGATGTATTTCAGAACCAGGCATGCAAAAACCAAAAGACATTCCCACTATGTTTTAACTATTATAGAATTGTTAATGCAGTTCATTTTTTAAACATAGATACTTGAGAGTGTACATTATGTCTCTTCATATACATTGTAGTGTATCACACAAAATCCTTGACTGGCAAGGATGGTCAGAGCAAGGAAATAGGAGCCAAAGCCCTTTGATTCTATTTGGGGATACTCACTTCAAGTAATTTCAGCACGTCTCTGCCTTAGGGCAAAATACACATGCTCGAGGGAGCGGGGGGAGGGGGGGTCTGTACAGAGGGAAGTGGGGCATTTTAATTAGAATGGTTTCAAGAGCCATTCTAATTAAAATGCCCACAGCACGTTGTGTATCAGCATCCTCACACTTCAAAATGGTGGTAGGGCTGCTTTAAATAAAGGTCATCAAACGAGTTTTAGTTAAAGTGTCCCCACCACCATTATGAAGTTCAGGGAATGCTGATACATTTGACACACTGATTAGCACACTCCAGCAGCCTCCCTACATGTTTACAGGCACCCATAGTTGCTGTCCTGGGAATGCCAACCCATAACTAATTATTGCCAGTCCTTCAGCAAGAGGGAACAGAATAATTATATTAAGCAACATAGGAGAGATCCATACTCCATATAAGGAGACATTAAAACCAGCTATTTTAGCTTCCTAAGAACTCCTATAATACATCTAAAATACCCAGCTCCACCCAACACTACCTGGCCTCCCTTTTATGAAGGGGGGGTATAAGTGGGATTTATTTAGAGAGAAGAAAACACTTTACTCTGGGTTTTTGGTTGTAGCTGTGTTAGTCTAAGGACACAGGCAGGCAAGGTTCTTTGAGTAGATGTGATATCTTTTATTAGCCCAACTGAGAAGTTGGAAAAAAGTTCTTACAAGCTTTTGGGTGCAATCACTCTTCTTCAGGGATAGGGAGTCTCTGCTGTTCTGAGACTCCAAGGAATGTGAGAAGCAAAAAGTGTGACAGGATGTCAGTGAGAATGTGAATAGGTAGAAATTAGGAAAACAAAAAGTAAAGTAGGGAAGGGAGGGGGGAAAAAGCAGGAGGAAAAAAACCCAAAGGTGAGTAAGGGAGACTCTACAGTGGTAGTAATTCAAGGTAGAAAAGAGGCTAATAAAAGATATCACATCTACTCAAAGAACTGTGCAACACTTTACTCTGGCACTTTCTGGAAGGCAAAACAGAAACTTGGGAGAACTGAGGAGCTGAACTATGTTAGAACAACCTTGAAATGAGTCATTGGTAGTTGTGGAGATCAAGGAGCATAAACAAATTCCACTTCCCTTCCCCCTTTTTCTTGAATCCTTGAGAGGATCACAGATGAAGCTGTTTACCTCTGCCTTACCAGGAAGAAGACCCAAGTTTGAACCCACATCTTCTGCTTCCCCCAAAAATGCCCTGTTAGGCTTACACATGACTCAGCAGTCTATAAATATTTTAGAATTAAGAGGAAGATCAAAGAAATAGAATGGTGATTTTCAACCAAGTTGCTAGGGCACCTTGGGGAGCTGCCAGATCCTTGAAAGGTACCTCAGGTTATAAGTAGGTAAGTGAACTGTGAGGAGATAAACAGATAAGCCAAGAAGATAAATGCATATCTAGGCTCAGCCCTGCCTAAATGATCCCCCACTCCCACTGCCCAGCCACTCTACGAGAAAGTAAGCATTAAACCATTTGGTTCTCCTCGTTGTGTCCATAATTCCCCCATTCAATAAGAGTCTTTCTATTTCAATGATTCTCAACCTTTTTGAACTTGAGGCACCCTTCACTAGATTTGACAAACTCCTCCATACTTTGTGAATTGATCAGCACCCCATTTCTACAACTAAACTTATTTATTACAGTGTTTACTTCCTTGCAGAAGGGCTGTAAAAAGACAGTTGGCGGGAGTGGTCAGAAAAGGGGGGGAGCAGTAAGGCAGGGACAAGCTTGAGTCAAAGCTTATGGGCTTATCTTTTCACACCTCAGTGGCACCCTTCAAAGCATCTTGCACCACCCCACACCCAGATTTGTGGACCATTTTTCCAGTCTATCCAGGTCATTTTGGATCCTAGCCCTGACCTCCAGGGTGTCTTCAATTCCACCCAACTTGGTGTCATACACAAATTTGCTAAATGTGTACCCAACCCCACCATTTGAACCATTGACAAAGTCATTGCAAAACCTCTGGCGAAACTCTTCCACAACTCGTAGCACTCTGGAGGAGTCCCTGAGGGAGACTGAAGAGAGCTAATGTTGTGCCCATCCACAAGAAGGGCAGGAGGAAGGACCCAGGTAACTATAGTCCAATCAGCCTAAATTCCATCCTAGGGAAAATCCTAGAAAAGTTCATCAAGGAGTCTATCTGCGATAAGCTTGCAGAAGGTAAGATTCTGAAAGACAGCCAGCATGGCTTTGTCAGGGGCAGGTCTTGCCTTACCAACCTCATCTCCTTCTATGACCAGGTAACTTGCCACCTGGACATGAGACAGCAGGTTGACATTGCATACCTTCACTTCCAAAAGGCCTTTGATCTAGTATCCCACAATATCCTCATGAGAAAATTGAAGGATCATGGGCTTAACTCCAAGACAGTCAAATGGGTGAGAAACTGGCTGCAGGATAGAACCCAGAGAGTCATAGTGAATGGATCTGTGTCATCCTGGTGAGAAGTGGGCAGCTGTGTCCCACAGGGGTTGGTGCTTGGTCCAGTACTTTTCAAAATCTTTATTAATGATTTGAATGTGGGGGTGAAGAGCTCACTGGCCAAGTTCATGGACGACACCAAGTTATGGAGAAGAATGGTCATGCTTGAAGATAGGCTACAGGTCATGAACAACGCGTACCCCTGGCAGCTGGAGGGGCACGGCGGCAGCAGGAGCATGGTGGCAGTAAGCAGGGGAGCTCCCGCCGGTGCTGTTGGCAGTGGGGGTGGTGAGCACTGACCGGCTTCGGTGACCACCTGCAGACGCCGCCGGCAGTGTCGGCGGCAGCCAGCAGGGATTGTGGACCACCAGCAGATGCCGTTTTTTAGGGGGTGCACCACCACACTCGGGGTGCACACACACCCGCGTGCACCACCTACGCGTCACCCCCACTACAGATAAAGGCAGACTTAGAGAGGCTAGCAAGTTGGGCAGATCAGACTCTCACGAAGTTCAACATCGAGAAATGTAAAGTGTTCCACCTTGGGACAAGTAACCCCCAACACACCTACAGGCTTGGCGGCACCAAACTGACTAGTATCATGAATGAAAGGGATCTGGGGGTAATAATAGACCACAGTATGAATATGAGCTGGCAATGCAATGTTGTAGCCAGTAGGGCAAATAATACTCTGGCATGCATCAATCGATGCATCTCCAGCAAAACCAAGGAAGTGATTCTTCCGCTCTAGAGTCAGCACTGGCGAGACCGCAGCTGGACTACGGCATCCAGTTCTGACACTACACTTTAACAAGGACCTGGACAAGCTTGAGAGAGTCCAAAGAAGAGCCACCCATATGATCAGTGTTACATGGCAAGCTATACGGGGGAAGGCTGAGGGATCTGGGATTCTTCAGCTTGAGGAAAAGAAGGCTGAGAGGGGACCTTGTGGCAGGTTACTGCTACCCCAGGGGAGTACACATCAAGGGCTTGGTAAGCAACTGTTCACCAGGGAACTTGAGGGAAGAACCAGGAGTAATGGCCACAAACTCCTGGAAGATTGATTCAGGCCCAACATTAGAAAAAACTTCTTCACAGTCAGGGTGTCCAGACTGTAGAATAAGCTCCCCACAGAGGTCGTGGAATCACCTACCTTGGAAATCTTCAAGAGAAGGCTAGACAATCAGTTTTCTGGGATCACCTGACCCCCAGTTGTCTTTCCTGCTTGGTGCAGGGGGCTGGACCCAATGATCTTCCGAGGTCCCTTCCGGCCTCACAATCTATGAATCTATGAAACTATGCTAAACAATACTAGACCTAGGACGGCCCCTTGGGAAATGCCACTTGATACCTCCTCCCAACTAGATATTAAGCCATCGGTGACTACTCCTGCATGGGAGGGGGGCAAGGGGTGAGGTGTGCACGGGGGAACATAAAAGATTGAAGGAGCCACCACGCACTCTACTTTTGCCATGAATTTGGTATGTCCCTAGCCATAAGCACTGGAAGAATGAATTATATTCTCTTGTAACAGATATGCACAGTATTTTTATATGAAATACTAGAGCAACATGAATTTACAGAAATGTAATATGTAAATAAGGGTGAACAAATAACATCTGTGTTGATATTTTAGCTAAATCAGATAAAATATATGAGAAAAACAAATATTATTACATTATTTTACTCTGTCAGATATACATAATAGAACTAGAATAGAAAAATAGGAAGTAAAACAAAGCAAAGAACGATGAAAGAAAACCATGTATTCAGCAAACAAATTTAAACTTGCCTACTTCCCACTGAAAATTAGAAATTTCTAAGGCTAAAAGGATTTCAGCTGCTAAAGGTAACAATAACAGATTTTTATGTAGAATAGAGATTTGTGCATTTTTTTCCTTCAAGAGACCAGGGTACATGGGTACTTCACTTTAAGAAAAAAAACGAGTGGAACTTAGGTTCTTAAATTTCTTTGAAAATGGAATTAAGCTCCTACCTCACTTTGGCACTTTTGGAAAATCTGCCCTACAACCAATTATGAATCCTGTATTGCTGGAGTATGAAACAGACAACTCCAATCTTTTACTACAATGTTGCTATAGTCCAACTAAGGTCTCAGAAATCCAAGTTCGTGATTTCAAGCTAAGAGTTTGTTTTCCATTTCTGATTTTAATTAAGTCCCCTTGGTGGAAAGTGAAGACCTTTGATTAGCCTCTAGATTCTGTGCAAATCGTGTCTAATCTTGGGTAGGGTTTTGGAGGCAAATAAAATTGCCACAATTCTTAACATCTAGGTGACAGAGAACTAGCTAGAAATACTCCCAGTACTGTTGGTGTTTTCTAAGTGGTTTTATCCTGTTTGGCAAAGATCTGAAGAATATAGTATTAAAAACAGAAGGGACGGTCAGTAAGGTTAATAACCACTGCTACCACAGGAGTGATGTTAGCACCAGTGGAAATGCTTTGGTCAAAAAACTATAACCTTACAAGGTTCACATACTGACTGCAATATACACATTGCATACAGGTTCATACAGGTTGAAATAGGTCATACAAGCACACTCCATCAGAAAAACTCCTGCAATATTTATATGAAAAGTGCAGGCTTTCAAAATGCTTAAAGTTTTCTATCTTGAAAACAATCTTGAGACTCTTCTGTATTTTTGCAGACTCTTTACTTGGCACCAACAGTACATATTTTGTTATATTACATAGTGCTTGGGGATCCCACTGAAGGTCAGTTCTTTAATTGCAAATTCATGTGGTACTTATGAAAATTAAAGTTTTATTTTTAAAATAACATTTGACCAACAGAGTTAATAGCCTCCATTCCCTGAAGGAGTTATGAATTACATGAGTTGGCTAAATCACTCACAGATTAAATGCCTATCGGCATCCCTTTCATGTACCACACTTAACCCAGAGTTTTAGAAATGCAGATACCTTCTCTAATTGTTAAATATGATAACAGAATTAAATCTTGACGGAGAAAAGGACTGAAAAACATACGACAGGGAATACTTCTGGGAAGGCAGGAGCCTATAAGTAATCCTTTTATTCTTTTTCCTGCTTTGTTTTCTCAATGCAGCTTTTATGGATAGAAAGCAAAGTTATGATAAAAAACCCATAAAGATCTTAGTTGTTCCAGTAATGTAAATAATGTTATGATCCTTGAAGGCAAGAATAATATATTATTCTGAGAATACAACAATACCATATTTACTCAAATATAAGACAATCCTGAATATAAGGTAACCCCCTATAATTAATTATATATATGGAAAATGTATTAATTTGTTATAATATTCGAAGCACGTAGCCTAATTATTGGAGGTTTGCCCTGAATTTGCCTCCTCCAACTGCTACAACAGGGAAACTAAATCAGGGGGTCAGGCACCCCCTTACCCTCTGCCCTGTTTCAACTCCTTGCCCCTGCCACACATTCCTCCTCTCCTTCCTATCAAGACCCTGCTCTCCCTAAACACATGGATGTAAGGAGCAAATTTGAAAATAACGATCTTGAAATAACCATAGCTGTGGTAATTTGCATATAGTACCCGTTGACTTAGTTCATTCAGAATTGACAAGTTTTACTTTTTTTGAAATTGGTGCAAGTTTTAGCACAGTACTCCATAAACACATATTTAAGCAGCACTTTTGTACCTACTTATATATAGTAAGAACTTTTTTTTTTTTAATTTTCCATATTCCAAGCCAAATTAGCAAAATCAAATTCCAAATCCGTAAATCAGTCCATAATTGGTCCTACTCCAGCAAACATCCTTCACCTCCATCTAGGGCAGTGTTTCCCTTATCAGGTAACTATTCATAATATTAGTCCAAAGACAAAAGGCTCATGATTTACCATATTGTTGACTGGACTGGGCCCCACCAGAATTAACAGTGTTGCTACCTATGGTAACCTCACACCTCAGCACTGCTCTCAGTATGTGTGTACTGCAGATACTCCACACAAAGCATTCATGTGCTAATTAGCTCCCTACTCATGACTTAAACTAGTTGTTCTTGTTATGAATCCTGGGATTCTCCAAAAACGTATATGCAGATGAGGTGCAGGGCAACCTGGTCCAGCATATATGTATCTTCTAGGAAGGAGATTTCTAATCACAGCTATCCTTCAAAGATAATATTCTCCTTCGAATGTAATTATTCAAAAACCCAAAGTACTGTAATATGTATGTAACATAGGAGGAAAACTCAGAATAGCATGTATGTGTAACATTGGGGGAAAACTCAGAATAGTGTGTGTGTATACACATGCTATTCTGAGTTTTCCTTCTACATTACATACATATTATGGTACTTTGGGTTTTTGCATAATTACATTTGAAGGAGAATATTATCTTTGAAGGAAAGCTGTGATTAGGAATCTCCTTCTTAGAAGATTTTAATCCCTACTCCTCCCTCAAATTAAAATATATTCCTAGTAGGACCATACCTCCCCCACCCCCGCCCCAAGTAATCTAGATTCACATCTCTATCTGGCTAAAGAAAAGTCTCATATAAATTTGGATGCATGCCAATACTTAACTCTACTGAGGAGAAAAATTACCATATGTTTCTATAGGCAGCTACATTTTTAAGACCTCCCAAATGACCTACTTACTGTTGACTTACTTGACAATTCTAAGTAAGAGGATGAAAAACAGAAATTGCTGCCAAGTAATAGGCTTCATTTAAATTATTAACAACATTTAACATCCTTAAAGTATGTTTCATCTTTAAAACACTCTGCACTTTCTTTCCCTCTGGTCTGTATTTTGTCTATTTACATGGAAACTTCTTCAGGTCAGAGGTATGTAAAACACCTAGGCACATTTATGAGTGGAAAAGGGAAAAGAAAAGCATACTAAATATAGCATACCAGGTAACGCATCCTAAGTTTCACAAAGGAAATAAAGAAATTCAGGATCTTACAAATGGAAACTGTGTTCTAATTAATTATACCAGTCATTTCTGAACCTTTTACCAGTCAGCAACACCATATTTCTTGTTGGAAAGTGAATGTTAACAAACACCCAATATAAAACAGGATAAAAAATGGTTTGCCATGTTTTAATGACTGCTCAAGAGAGGATATACATTATTTAAATAAGTTTGCATTTTAAGCTGTTCTTCTGCAAATTAAGTTAGCACTTAAGCAGGATGGAAACTTCCTTATGATATACAGGTTTCCCTCGCTTTAAGCTGTACATGCATTCTTGGAAAATGGTGCATAACTCCAATTTGCATAAAGGGAACCCACTTTACAATGTAACAAATAGGGATATGTTCTAAGACTTTGACCTTGACTCCAGACCCATTCTACCACTTTTACAAGACAATTTTGGTACTCGCCAACAGCAGACAGTACACACAAATACAGGGTTATGGTGAATGTTACCATAATGGGGATGGTAATTCCAGAAACACATATCACAGACAACGAGCGAGGAGCACAGATCCATACAGGAGACTATATTTTGGTGTGTGTCACTCCCACAAAGCAGCTGACTGTGGGCTTCCACCACACCAATCGCATAAGAGGGAACTTACCTTGCATATAACACATTTTTGGTATAAAAAGGGTCATTGCATATGAGCGAATTAGCACATACAGAACCTGCATAAAGCAAGGGAAACCCGCACATTGATGATACAGGCGTTACATTTTGGCAAGGGCCAATAATCAGCCAAAGGCTTGGAATGAGTAATTATATTGTCACAGGAAAGAAAACTAAAGCAAAGCAAGAAAATAAGAGCTCTGGAGGCAGCAGACTTATGCATCAGGAGGTCAGAGCAGGAAATGGCACTGATAGCTGGGTGCTCTGGGGATCTTTCCAGTACATCCAAAGAACTGTCTTTCACTATCACCACAGCAGTCAGACTACTTTGACTTAATCCATGTTTTTCTGTTCATTTTATGGGCAAACAGGGGGTCAACCTCCCCCTTCCCCAAACTCCTCTTCCAAATGTCAGGTTTATCCCAGGGCTGACTGTCCTGGGCTTTCACTAGCATCAAAACAGGTGCAGGACAATCATTTACAGCTTGAATGGCAGTCAAGTTGGATTAGCTCTGATTTTCCAGGAAAAAGTGTTACATTCAAAGGTACTTAAAGTGGAACAATGGGCTTGTATGTCTGTAAGGGAAGAAACAGATGTTATCTGATGTCACATTTGTGGCGGTACAAATGGTCAGCAAACAGACATCCCTACCTACATCAGTGGTGCAACAAAAGGTAGTGGTAAATAGCACACTTTAATATGGTGGATGCCTATTTCCTCTGTGACAGGAGAGTGCAGGTAGCCTCTCTGTAAGTGGGGAAAGTCAGGATTCCCTACATATGGAAACCTGCCCTGGGATCACTAGAGGTGCATCTCTGTTAGCAGGGAAAGCCCACGCAGGTCTTGGCATGGAGACATGAGATTCATGGAATCCCTGACGCCCTGTTCCTCTTTGCCAGGATCTGTGCCAACCCATGCTTCCAATGGAGGCACGAACTGGTACAGGTCCTGGCAAGGGGGCACAGGGCACCATCTATTTTTACCGTAAAATCCTAAGATCCTAATGGCTATTTTTACCCAGAGAGGACAACCATAATGATGGTATCTGCATATACAAGCACCTTATTTGCATGTCTTTGCCCATTTTCTCCATTATGTTCTGCACTGTGCTGCCCTGTGGTGCACCACTGCTTTGCACAAAAAAGCACGTATATCACTTTCAGTGTTCTGAGTCAAGCAAGAAGGAATAAACTGACTTTACAACACATGAGAATATGGCCATGTACTTTGAAACCTGAATCAAGCAAACAAGTGCATTAGCTGGAAGTGATATTATATGACAGATAATGGCTAAAACCTGACTTTTTTCACAGGTGCTACAATGTAGTCAAGAATATCCTGTAGACTCTTCAAGGGTCATAAGGGGCACCTAAGCCATGCAGAACTACTGATGTTAACATAAGATGCATTGTTCCTTATACATAAAAAGAATATCCTACAATCTTGTTAGTTTTATTTACTTGTAGATGTCATGGTAAGGTGCATTTTAAAGAAATTCAATGAAAATACAGTGAGCTTGTCAACCAATGTAAGTCAGTGTGTGGGAACTACTGAGGCACTGTCCTACACTCTGTTGCCAGAAAGATTCTTCCTTGCATCTTTCTGAATCGCCTCCTCCCCCTTGCTGAAGATATCCTTCCAGAATCCCAGTGTGGTTTTAGACCATCATGGGGTACCACCAACCCAATTTTTGTTGCACGACAGATCCAGAAGAAGTGCAGAGAGCAACACCAGGAGCTGTTTATGGCATTTATTGGCCTAACCAAGGCCTTTGACTCTATCAATCATGAAGCCTTATAGAAGGTGCTGGCTAGGTTTGGTTGTCCACTGAGGTTCATCAACGTCCTCAGGCTACTCCATGACAGGATGGCCACCACAGTCCTTTGCAATGGATCAGAGACAGACCCAATTACCATCCATACTTGTGTCAAGCAGGGCTGTGTCATCACACCAGCTCTTTTCTCCATCTATCTTGCTGTGATTTTTATTATTATCTGTGACTGCCTTGCTCCTGGAATTGGGGTTGAGCATCGAATGCACAGCCAGCTTTTCAACCTGTGGCATCTTCACAGCAAAACAATTGGCATCACTGGCCTTCAGTACACTGACAACTGTGTTATACTTTGTGGACACTGGATCCATCTGCAGTCCACCCTCAACCTTTTCTCAGGTGCCTATCACAGTCTGGGACTTGCCATTAACATTGGAAAGATCAAAGTGCTCCAATGCCTGCCCCAGCACAAGCTGCCACCTTCCCCGACAAATTACCAGTGGTGGAGAGCCCCTGGAAAATGTTGAGCATTTCCCATACCTTGGTAGCCACCTCTCCCAGTCAGTCGGTCTTGATGTAGAAAGCTAACATAGGATTCGCTGTGCCAGCATATCCTTCAGAAAGCTGCTTCGCTGCGTCTTTGCTGACCAAGATCTGCAGATGGAAACTAAGATCCTAGTCTACAATGCAGTGGTTATCCCCACGCTCCTCTATGGGTGTGAGATGTGGGTAACATATCAAAGCCATCTTAAGCACCTGGAATGGTTCCATCAACGCTGCCTCAGGAAGATCCTTCTCATTAGATGGGAAGACCACTGCACCAATGCCAGCATCCTCTCTGCAGCTAACATAATCAGCATTGAGGAAAAGATCATGGAACAACAACTCTATTGGGCTGGCCGCTGCGTGTGGATGGCTGACATTTGTCTCCCAAAACAAATCCTATTCTCTCGATTCTGTCATGGTAAGAGGACCCATGGAGGACAGAGGAAGCACTACAAAGACACCCTGAAAGCATACCTTAAGGGTGACATCAACCTTACAAACTGGGAAGTGCTGGCTGGTAACAGGTCTCAATGGTGCTGTACCATACATCAAGCTAGTGTCCACTTTGAAGAGAACCATTTTGCTCAGGAAGCTGAGAAATGGCAGAGGAGGAAGGAAAGTGTACAACATACTGTCCAACAGCTGTGGCCCCCAAGGCACCACCTGTCACATCTGTGGAAAAACTTGCAGAGCATGGATTGGATTCTTCATGCATCTTAAATCTCACCACCAATACCCCACCCCGGCAGACATCCTCATATAGAGGGATAGTCAACTGATAAACTCATCTTATTAAGCATTTTCTGCACATTACTCTTAGCTTGGAAGTAGTTTCTGTGTAGAAGGTAGGGCAGAGTGGTACCTTAGGGCAAGTGTAGATGAAATGGAGGCCCTAAATTGAAGTGGTAGGTTTTTTAAAACACCGTTTCAATACAGGGCTCTTTAAACCCCTGTGTCATGCACACACCCGAACTTACCTGTCTCTCCGGTGGCAGGGAGAGGAGGACAAGCTGCTGGCGGGCGGAGCAGTCCCGAGGCTGCAGGGGGTGTTGGTGCTTCCCTCTGTGGCAGCAGCAGCGCCCCGCTCCCCCAGGCACCCACCTCAGGCAGTACTGGGGGGCACTGCAACCACAGAGGGAAACACTGGGCCTCTGTGCAGCTCAGGCAGGCAGGCTCCAGGGGGAAAAAAAAAAAAAAAAAAGATCTTGGGTGGAGCCTGCCTTCCTAGGCTGCTGCCAGGCTGTCTGCAAAGGCTTCCTGAAGAGCCCCTAAGCTGTATGGAGCCCCGTGCTTTGCTCCGCATTTGTAGGGCAGCAAACTAAAACTCCTCAGAGTTTTAGTTTGCTGCACCCCAAGTCATTTAAGGTGCATTACGCTGCCAAATATGCTACTGGAATGAGTGTGAAATATGCAGCGGCTGGAATTACTGTGCAATATGCTGCCAACATGTGCAAACACCAACACCATTAAAGCAGTGCAAAAGCATTTAACCTACTTTAAAGTGTCCTGCGAACATGACCCTCGTTTTGTCCACATTACGGCCTTAGGGATTAACTGGTTCAGAGGCCTGATCTTTCATAGGCAACAACCTGCTTCATCAGATGCTGTTTCTCTATTGTAACTGATCTCTAAAAACAGGCATTTTAATTGCTTGTACTGAAAAGTAAATGGAAAAGCTGATATCAAATTAAATAGTTGCAACTTTTAACACAGGGGCCACAACTACATGTGCGCTTTACTCTAGAGTAGATTAATTAGCTGCAGAGTAAAGTATCATTATCTACACATGCAATGCTGTGGCCACAGTAAGCTAATTAACACCACTAAGAAAGTACTGTGAGGGACAGTACTATTTTATGGCAGAGTAATTGACTGAGATTAAATGCACAGGTAGATGCTGACCATGAGTGTACATTTTTTCCAGTTGGCCTAGCCAGTAGGGGGCCAGATTCCTGCCTGCCACCTAGCCACACAACTCTGCTGCCTGAAGTCACCACCCAGAGCCTAGGCTAAAGCAGGGCAGAAGCAGCAGCCCTGGTGTAAACTGCTCCACCCTGGCTCAAATTGCTGCTGTCCTGGCCGCATGTATAGATGCTGGACCCAGGAGCAGTTTACTCTGGCTCAAGCCACTCTGGAGTTTGTTGCTTTGAATTAATTGCATGTGTGGGTGCACCCAGGATTGGGTATTTTAGTACTTTACAATTATAAAATATTTGAGGGCTAAGCTTTACGACATCTTATTTGGTTGTGTGCCTTCTCTCTCCAGAAAGGCAGAAAAAATTTGGAGCACAGCATGTTCTGTTTCACCACTTCAAAGACTTTTGACGTTGCCCGAGGCTGCACATAAAAGGCAAAAGAAGGTGAAAGGAATTGACATTTCTATTGATATGGCTTCTGAATTACAATTTTGTCCATTTCCTCTGCAGGAAAGCTATTAAAAAATAAACTCAGGCATTTGGCAAAATGAGAATAAAACCACTCTGTTTTAGTCAGTGTTATGTTGTAACATTTACCCCCCACATACACAAATGTTATGCATTAGCATTTCTTTCCCATCTGCCAGAAACTGAAAATTAGTAGAGATGGTAAAAGGCACATAGTAAAGGCCAGGCCACAAACTCTGTCAATTCCACCAGACAAATTTTCATGAAGTAAAACCTAGCAGTTTTCTCTGATTCTAAAAATAAGTTTCTTAGTCTGCCCCAGTAGGGATTGGAATGACTGAGCAGTAAAAGCAACTTGCAAAGGTAATGATTATGGAAATAACCACTGCAAGTTTGGAGAAAATAATATTTCCTCATCTAGGTTGCTGGCAGTTTCCAATTAAGAAATAGTTGTTTATTCTCTGCCATGGCAGTGACTACTTTGCATTTGCCTTGAGAAACTGTAGATGGTCTCATTACTCACTCCCAGATTGGAAACTGGAACATTCAAGAAGTAAGAACTGAAACCTTATTTGATTCCCTCTCTTCTGCTTCTCCAGTCAGAGGGGCAATAAACTTCATCCACATGTTCAAAGGAAAATTTGATCAGGTGAACCAAGAACATAATTTTAGTCACACAATAGGAGCATACTGCCATTACTATGCAAAGTTAATCTACAACCAAAGCAAATTGGTATTTAGATGAACCAATATTTTTACGTGTCTATTTTGTCAAGTCATTGATCTTACAAAATACCATTTAATGTTTCCTAACTGAATGGGACAAAAGTTGTTTATGAGTAGCTGAGTTGTCCTGAATATGCAAAGCATTTATTTCTTCTTTTCTTCTGTTGGATATACTTAACCTCATGGAAGTATGTCTACCGCACTGCCAGTATCTGAGTCCTTCTTTGGATTTCAAATCTTACATTTAATCATCGCATACGTAACAATGAGTCAATCCCCTGCTACAGAAAAGGGCTGGAAAAGCTCAGAAGGCCAGCAGGGCCCTTTTAAAGCTTGAACTTTTGGAGCCAGTAGGAGCCAGAGGCCAGAAATGGAGCCGGAGGAGATAGGGTGTGATTGTTAGGGCCTTACGTGCTGCACGGCCTGTCAGGTGTGTAGCCCCTCCCCTCGACTCGCCTGCCATGACTTTGATGTTAAATTATCAAGAGACGGGGGGTTCAGTGGAGATCTTCCCGGGATGGCCTCCTGACCGACAGCAGTACTCACGATTGCTTGGCGTGTTCCATGAGGCTCCGCCTCCCCTACACCCCGTCCACTAGACAACTGGGTGGATATTCGTAAATGGTAATTTTCGGCCCTGTAGAATGGCCTGTGACCTGCTCCAGGCGGGGTCCCACGTCTGAGCGGACTCAGTTGACTCCCCTCCCTCCGGCCTCAAAGCACAGCTCGCCTTCCCTAATCTCTCTGCTTTTCCCCCTTTCAGGTTTTTTTTTTTTCCCTCAGAAGAAATATTCCCCTGAGGAGGAGAGGGCTGTGGAGCTGCCTCCTTTACCCCTGCCTCCTCAAGGGGGCTCAGATGCCTCCTCTGCCCTGCTGCCTACAGGGAACTTAAAGGCTTCCCCTTGCTTGTCTTCCGCGGGGAGCTGGAGAGCTTCCCCTGCTCTGTCTCCTGCAGGGGGATCAAAGGTTTCCCCCGCGCTGCCTGCGGGAGCCACGCAGGCTGTGTCACTCCCTTCTTGTGCCAGAGCCACAGCATGCCTAGCGTGCTGCCCACCAGTGCTCTCTCTCTCCGGTTCTCCACCTGCCCTGGTTCCGGCGGGGCTTTTAAACTCTTTTGCAGCGGCCTGTATGGCCACCGTTATTGATCTGGCTGTTCCCCACACAGGAAACAGCTGATTAAACAGCCGGCATAACGCTAGTTCGCGCGGCTGTGGCCATGGTCCCGGCTCCTGCTCTGGCTGCCCTGCAGGAGGTAAGTTACCCCCACCAGGGGTCTGTTTCTGGGGTTTGGGGCCCACGGGGATTATCCTCTCCCCTTCAGGAGCCTGTGGTGGTGCCTCGCCGCCACACAGGGAAAGCAAGTTGGCAATTCTCCTTAGCATGAACACTGCAAAGATAGCAAGAGATTCTGCCAGGTGGAGTGGAATACGTCAGGTGACTGGAAAGGGGGAGGGGCTATAAAAGCTCACCCCAGAGAGAGGTGCAGTCAAGCCCTGACCACAGAAAAGGGAAGATTGCTCCTAACGGGTGGAAGAAAGACAGTGATGGATGGAGTAAGCAGCTCCAAAAGGGGAATAAGTTTTAGTTGGGATTTTTTTTGTTTGAGTAGCAGGCCTGAAGAGCAAAACTTTGAGTTGTGGACTATGTTATTTCATCCCAAGATGGGGAGGAACTTAAGTGGAAATTTCTGTTTGACGGACACTTAGTGTACCGAAAGCAGATATAAGAGGAGATGAGGAGGCTGCATAGTGGGGTGCCCAGCATCCTGTGTGACATCCTCCCACTGGAGGAGGAGGTTGCAGACACAAGCACAAATGACCTAATGCAAGAACCTGAGCTGGGCACCTAGGCCTAAGGATCTGTTGCTGTAGCCTAAAAGGCCACACAATGTGTTTGCCCACATGAAGGCTCTGTGGGTCCCAGAGGGGCAAAAGCATGGGAGCTGTTTTGGAACTGAGAGAGAGGGTCTGGAAGCCTCAGGTCAAGAGAGATTGGCCAAAACAATCTGGACTCAAAGGTTGAGCTGGAGGAGCTGGTTTGAGAGCAGGGAGTTGCTCCATAGAAGCCAGAAGCGCTGCTGGTACATGTCAGACCAGAAACCCTGCCGGTACAGTGAGACCATGTCATCAGGTTCCTCCCCATCTCTGCTTTGGGCAGAGGCAGGACACCTCCTGGATCACGGCGTGGTAAGCAAATCAGGACTGAGGAGGCTTCCAGGTAGACTGGGAGACAACAGAACTGGCTGCAATGAGACAGAGCGCCCTTCTGTTCAAGTCCTGTCACATAAAAGTACACCCTTTTCATGATTGAGAACTTTATTGTGAAATAACTGACAGAGGCTTTGAAATGACATAGGACAGACGTGGCTTTGGTACTGATGCAAAAAAAGGAAGTGAGAGAGGCTATGAGTGCAGGGGAAAATCCAAACTGTCTCCCCAATCCAGAAATACTAGATCAGCCCACATAGGGATGTTATCCTGTATATGTAAAAGGACAATATTAAGATGATTTAAATTGTCAGCTGTTTACCATTTAGAGTTTTTTTGGTTCTCTTTCTCTCTCACAAATATACAAAAAAAATTAGGTTTTAACTAATGTACAACATTTTATTTATACACACTCAAAAACAAGTCATACTAAGGAAGCGGAAGTCAAATATCTACTGATATATCACTAAAGAATAAGGGCAGAATTAATATTTGAGAACAGAAAATCAATCATAAAATTAGACTCTTCTGAAGATCAATGAAAAGAAAGGATAGATGCTATTATTAATCGTAAGATTTGCAAGTGTAACCATAGAATCATAGAAAAGTAGGGTTGGAAGGGACCTCAGGCGGTCATCTAGTTCAACCCTCTGCTCAAAGCAGGACCACCCCCAACTAGATCATCCCCATCAAAGCTTTGTCTGGCCAGGTTTTGAAAACCCTCAAGGACAGAGCTTCCACCACCTCTCTGGATAACCTGTTTCAGATGAAGTATCCTTCTTTTGTTCATAATGAACAACCATCTTAGTACTGTAGAAGGGAACTGTTCAGAGTATGGCCACCTTGAGAGTGTAAATAAGACCCTCACTAGAGATGTTGTGGGGGCTGCTGGCCATGCTGGGTGTACCACTGAGGTCAAGGGGGAGAAGAAAAAAACTCTTTATCCTGACAACCAGGCTTGCATGTATGGCATTGGAGCCAGAGTAGTGTTCAGAGTGAACTCTCTGTGAAGAGGGGCAGGGTCTGGTTGACTGAAACAGACTGTCCTAGTGAAAACATTGACGGATCAGGGCTGTGTGAGCATTGGCTCTTGCTGGTAGAGAGTGAAACAGGTATCCTCCTCTGAGCACCCACTGGGAGGAAAAAATGACACAAGACTATTGGACCCATCCAGAGATGGTGGACTCAATCTGCTGTGACATGGGCTTATAATATGAAAAGTATCAGGGAGAGCAAACCTGATTAGCAGCTTATTTGCTACCAAGACGCGCTTTAATGAATATGTGTACAGGCAGTCCTTGATTTACGACTTTGAGTTATGATGAACAGTACTTACATCCTTTATAAATTTACAGCCTGTTTCGAGGTTCCAATGAGGGTTTCGACTTTACGACACTTGACACAGCTGCCTCCAGCAGGTAAGTCCCTTGTGGGGGGAGAGGGGAGGGGCAAGGGACAGGGCATGGAGGCGGGGGGCGATCAATGCCCCTGCAGCAAGGGAGGGATTGGAGCTGGACCTGGGACAGGGGCTGGGGCAAGCACTGCCCAGCCAGGATGGGGGGGCATGGGGAGGGGGTGGGGCGGCTTCCACTGCTGTGTACTGCTGGTCTGGGAGCTGCTCTTCTGGTGGCTCATCCGGCAATACTCACAGTTGCTCCCGCCACCAGTCCAGGAGGGTATGGGTGGGCGAGGCAGGAAGGGGGGCAAGGCAGGGCCGTTCCTGGGGGGGGTGAATCGAGGCAACCGCCCTGGGCCCCTGGAGCCAGGCGGGGGAGCAGCAGTAGCGCAGAGCTGGGTGGAGCAGCGGCTTCACATCCAGCCCCCCTGCAGCCAATGCCAGCTTGTTCAGGTTTGGGGCCGTGAGATCAGAATGGGGGCGGGGTTTGCCTCAGGCCCTGCACCCTGCTCAGGTCGCCTCTGGGGGTTGAGAGGCATGCCCCTGGATCTGCACAAGGCGGGCAGAGCCAGGGCTGGACCAGGCTGCACTCCGGGTAGGCTGCAGGGGCTAGTTTAGTTTGGCTGCAGGCCCCCCACCCCATAGCCCCGCTTCACCACCTGTCCTGTTCTGATCCGGGGGCACACGGCCCCCCATGCCCTGCCATTTCTCACCCAGCCGAGGCAGGATGGGGCAGGGCAGGGCGGGGGTGCAGGCTGAAGCTGCTGCTCGTCTGGGAGGCGTGGGGAGGCTGGGGCAGCTCCCACTGCTGTGCGCCGCTTGTCTAAAGGCAATGCAGCAGCTATGCCCTGCCCCAGCTGCGCGAACGGCAGAAGGGCATAGCCCCTACTCCCAACACCTTCCGCCACCCGCCCGAAGTGCAGCCCTGGCCCCACCCACCCTATGCAGATCTGGGGGCACACGCCCCCACTCCATGCCCTCTCAGACTAGTGGTGGGAGCAGCGGTGAGAGCCGCTAGACGAGCAGCTCCTGGACCTGCAGCATGCAGCGGTGGGAGCTGCCCCGGCTCAGCAGCCCTCGTCCCAGCCCCTGTCCCAGCCCCAATCCTTCCCTCGCTGCAGGGTTGTTGATCCGCCCCCACCATGCCTCTTCCCTCCCTCTTCCCCACAACAACAGACTTACCAGCTGGACGCAGCTGTGTCCAGTGTCATAAAGGAACCAATCCCCCTTTTATAACATTGTTCTTATGGGAAAATTGGTTCCAACTTATGATGTTTTGACTTAAGATGTGGTTTTCAAAACCAACTGCATTGTAAGTCTGAGGACTGCCTGTATATATATCATTTTTAATATTTTTCTTTGCAAGGCTTTCATTTGTAGTTTGCTGTGTTACTGTATTTGTTATTATAGTAATAAGATAAATTTAGATTTTTTTCATTTATTATTCACTGAGGAAAATATGATGCCAGGTATCCTACATTAGGCATTGTTGCTCTGCTTATTTGTTTGCTTAATATATGTGAAGCGAACCCAGAGTGATTAGGCATTAGGTATTGCATAGTCACTGACACAAGCAAACAGAGGATTACACCTCTGTATAAACTAAATGAAAACATATTTATCATAACATGTCCACTTACTTTAAAAAATATTCCAGTAGGATTAGTTAATTTGGCCTTGATAAAACTTTCCTAGAGTATTTAAGAATTTAACTAAAGAAAACTCTGAACCACAATGATGGAGGATGGCTGAGGTCTAGAGAACCAGAGCAAGGTAAACATAGAACCTAGGTATGGGGGACCTGCAGAATGATAGACCAAACTTGCTCAATTTCAGTATACAGGTAGATACTGGAACAAGCTATTAAAGAATTCATTAATAAAATGTCTAGGGGATACTAAAGTGGTAGGAAACAGACATCAGACTTGGCAAGAACAAGCAACAGCAAACTAAACTAACTTCCTTATTTGACAGGATAACTGTGCTAATGGATAGGGATGATGTATAAGAGCAGTATGATTCCTCAGACCTCCAGTATGAACCTGGAAGTAGACTTGATGAAAGTCTCTGGGTTAGGGGAGAGCAACAAGGATGAAAGTCTCTGGGTTAGGGGAGAGCAACAAGGATCACATTGTAGTGAGTGTCTGCTATAGACCACCAGACTAGGAGGATGGGGTGGGATGAGGCTTTCTTCAAACAGCTAGCAGAAGTTTCCCAATCACAGATCCTGGTACTCATGGGGGACTTCAATCACCCTGACAGTTGCTGGGAGGGCAATACAGCAGTGCTCAGGCAATCCAGGAAGTTTTTGGAGAGTATTGGGAACAACTTCCTATTAGAAAGGCCAACTAGAGGCTGTGCTTTTCTTGATCTGCTGCTCACAAACAGGGAAGAATTGGTGGGGAATGTAGTAGTGGATGGCAACTTGGGCAGAGTGACCATGAGAAGATTGAGTTCAAGATCCTGAGGAAAGGAAGGAAGGAGAGCAGCAGGATAAGGACTTAAGAAAAGCAGACTTTGAATCAGTCAGGGAACTGATGGACAGGATCTTGGGCTGCCTTGCCAGGGCAGTGCAGAACTTGCAGCAGCACGGAGATCCCCACGTGGCCCCGCTGTGCCCTGCAGCGCTGGGTCACACCTGCCAGGCTACAGAGACCTTGGAGAGGGCAGAAGGTTGGGGAGCTTGAGCCTGCAGCAGGCAGCCTGCCCCCGCCCCATGCACAGATCTGGGGGGCACAGGTGCCCCCTGCCCCCCAGGAGTGCATGCAGCCATGGGGAGCTTGCCCCAGCCCCCACCCAAGCCCATAGCAGACAGGCAGCGGGTGGGAAGCAAGATGTGCTCCATGCTCTACTCAGCTGCAGCAGTCAGGTCCCTGTTCCCATAGCCCTGGCAGCTGGGGCCCCCCAGAGACTTCAATTTTTTTTATCAGAGAATTTGTGATTTTTCTTTCAAGGAAAACCTGGATCCCTGTGATTAGGAACAATCAGCATGGATTCACCAAGGGCAAGTCATGCCTGACCAACCTAACTGCCTTTTATGATGAGATGACTGGCTTTGTGGATATGGAGAGAGCAGTGGATGTGATATACCTTGACTTTAGTAAGGCTTTTGATATAGTCTCACACAACATTCTTGCAAGAAAGCTACGGAAATACAGGTTGGATTAATGGATTGTAAGATGGACAGAAAACTGACTGGATCATTGAGCTCAAAGGGTAGTAATCAATGGCTTGATGTCTAATTGGCAGCTGGAATCAAGTGGAGTGGCCAATGGGTTGGTCCTGGAGCCAATTTTGTTCAATATCTTCATCAACAGCTGGGAAGATGGGATGGACTACACCCTCAGCAAGTCTGCAGGTGATACCAAGCTGGGGAGAGTAGTAGATACGCTAGATGGTAGAACTACAATTCAAAGAGACCTTGACAAATTGGAGGACTGGACCAAAAGAAATCTCATGAAGTTCAATAGATCAAATGCAATGTCCTGCACTTAGGATGGAACAATCCTACACACCAGTACAGTCTGGGAACCAACTAGCTAAGCAGTAGCTCTGCAGAAAAGGCCTGGGGGTTACAGTGGACAGTAAGCTGAATAGGAGTCTACAGTGTGCCCTTGTTACAAAGAAAGCTAACAGTATGCATTAGTAGGAGTGTTGCCAGCAGATGGAGGGAAGCAATTGTTCCTCTCTATTCGGCACTGGTGAGGTCATATTTGGAGTACTGTTTCCAGTTTTGGACCCCGCACTACAGAAAGGATGTGGACAAATTGAAGAGAGTCCAGAAGAGGGCAACATAAATGGCTAGGGGGCTGGAGCACATGACTTACAAGGAAAGGTGGATGGAACTGGGCCTATTTAGTCTGGAGAAGAGAAGACTTGAGGGGGGGATTTAACATCAGCCTTCAACTACCTGGAGGGTGGTTCCGAAGAGGATGGAACTAGACTGTTCTTGGTGGTGGAAAAAGACAGAATAAGGAGCAATGGTCTCAAGGTGCAGCAAGGGAAGTTTAGGTCAGATATTAGGAAAATCTTTCCCACAAGGAAGTTAGTAAAGCACTGGAACACGCTACCCAGAGAGGTTGTGGAAATCTCCATCTTTGGAGTTTTTTAAGACCTGGGTAGACAAAGCCTTGGCTAGGATGATCTAGCTGTAGATGGTCCTACTTTGAGCAGGGGGTGGACTAGATAACTTCCTGAGATCCCTTCCAGCCCTAATTTTCTATCATTCTATTATATGTATCTTTTGAACCTCAAAAGACTTTTGCAGACTTCTGAGATTGTCCCACTTATAAAGGCACTTAAGGCAGTGGGTCCCAAACTGGGTTGCGACCCCAATTGGGGTTGCAACATCAGTGGATGGGGTCACAGGGGTGGAGGGGCTGGGGGTTGGGAGGGAGGGCCATGCTGAGGAAATGGGGCCATAAATGGAATCATGCTGAGGAAAAGTTTGGGAAGCACTGGTCTAGGGCTAAGTACAGAGGTTCAAAAGGCCCCAGGCAAAACAGATTCTATCTTTGCAGTTTTTTCTAAGCTGCGTAGATTGAACTGGCAACAAACTGAACTCCCATTTAGTGTTTGGGTGGCCAAGACAGGCAGAAGCCTGCATTGACCCATGCTAGGAGCCTGGGGGCACTCAAGTGGGCCACCCCTCATGGCCAGGCTATCTAAGGTTGCTGAACCCAGCTCAGTGGGCAGCCCAGGCCTGACTGGCAGTTGAGGTCTGCGGGATGCAGGAGAGGGCACCTGCCAGAGGTCTTCCCACCCTGTGCCAGCTCACCCCAACGCCGCCCCTTCCCCAGCCTTTGGGCTCTGAGAGGAGACAGGAGAAGCGGTGGGGGGAGCAGGTGAGAATGGAGAAGTACCCAGTCCCACCCCCTCCTCAGCTGTAACCTTCAAGAGGGGTAAGGGGTGGGAAACCCACTTTCAAGAGGGCACTGTCCTCCCCCACCTAGGGTCTGCCTGGTGTGAGGGAAAGCACCCACCCTGGGGGCTTTTTGTCTACCTGCAGCTCAGAGCTGGGCTACGACAGCCCTAGCCCCACTCCTTCCCCAGCCAGATGGCTGAGAAGGGAGTGGGGCTCGCTGGCTCCAAGCTCTAGGGATACAAAAAAATCCTCACAGGGTGCTTTTCTCATCACACCAGGCAGACCTTGGCGAATTGAGGCCGAGCCATGACTCCATATGAAACAGCAGTGGGGGGGCGGGGGGGGGGGGGGTTGTTCCCAGCCCCTGCCCCACACTCCACATATGTGATGGCTGGGGAAGGTGCAGGGCTGGGGCCATCCCAGCTGGCTCAAGCTATGGGGGTGGGCTGCCCCCCCGCAGACCCCAGCAGGGGGATCGAGTGCTAGGCAGAAGCGGGGAGAGGTGTACTCTCCGCCTCTAGGAGACGGAGACCGAGGAGAAGACAGGGATGAGCTGAACCTTGCCCAGCTCAAAGGGCTGCAGGGGGGGGGGGGGGGGGGGGGG
>NW_005841878.1:1778756-1783500 GCF_000455745.1 Alligator sinensis
AGCAGCTTTTCCCTCCCTTGCTGTACAGCCTGGGGCTAGAGGGCATCCATTCCTCTGCCCCCTGTCCCTCTGGGCTGACAAGCCTAAGTAGGAAGCAGGCTGGGGAGCTGAAACTTTAGTGCCTCAGCTCTGTGATAGCTGGGGGTGGGGCTAGCCTTGCTCTGTCGGAGCACAGCTCAGGGCTGCCAAGCATGCTGGGATGCTGGAGGACTGTGAGTTAACTTAAAATCGGGAAGTGATCTGGGACAGATGTTCCATACACTGGTTTAATCTAAATCAGTTAAGCCTGATTCCTCATCCAACCAGGTTTATCTTAAACTAATTGTGGCCATTTTGAAAGAACTTCTGTTCTGTTACAGGTTTAAACCAATCACGTAAACTGGTTTATGTGTAACTTCTGTCCCTAGCCCAGATATAATGGTCATCTAGGTGTAGAACTGGTTGAATAAGCATTTACAAAAAGAAGTTATCAAAGGCTGCCTGTCAACAATGGGAGGGCATATCTCAAGTGGGATCCCATGAGGGAACCATCTGGGTTCCCATATAATTTTCATTAACAACTTGAATGATGAAATAGACACCCAAAAACACTGCCAAGGATGTAAAGTTGAGAGAAGTCACAAGCATTTTCAAGAATAGAAAGGGAATTCAAAATGATTTTGATAAATTAGAGAGATGGTATGAAATCAGCAAGGTGAAATCCAATAACTACTGCACATTAATACACATGGGAAAGAGCAATCAAATGTGCAAACAAAAAATAACTGGCAAGGCAGTAATACGGAAGAAAAAAATTTAGGGATTACAGTGGACAACACAGTAAGTATGAGTCAAGAATGAGAAGCTGCTACAAAAAAAATGTCAAATCTCATTCTGGGAATTAACAGGGATGCAGTGTGTAAGGCATGTGAAGTAATTATTCTACTCCACTTAGTGCCTGAGGTGGATTATTGTGCCTGTTCTTACAAGGTGCCCTCCAGAAGGTGCTTACTCAAGGACCACCTTCAACCTTCTCTGGTCATTCAGAAAGCCCCAAAGCCAGCCCAGTCTTGGCTTCTAGAACAAGGAGAGGAGTCCAGGCTCCTTCACACTCTGAGACCCCAGTATTTTGGTCTCTTACCTTCCCTGGTACTTTGTGGCCCTAATAAGGAGCTAGCATCCAGTTTTGCCTTTGAGAGAAGGACTTTGCCTCTAGTTGGGAGACCAAATGCAGTCAAAGTTCAAAGCAGCATAGCAGACAATTTTTTCAGATTTTTTTCACATTTGTTGGGGAAAAGGCCACATAGCCAGGGGTAGCCTGACCCCCTTCCAAGGGGTTAATTAGTCCCTCTGTCCTCAGTCCAGAATACAAAGCCCTGAGTCTCTGCAAAAGTGTTCAGCTGTTTTCTTTTCAGTTTTTCTAGGCCCTTGAGCCCTCAAATATCCTCTAGTCATCTTTCTCCAGAGACATTCTTGCAAGGAGCTGTCAACCCCTTTCATTCAGCCTCCCCTGTTCATTGTTATATCCATCTTTCCGCCCAGCCTCCTGCATGCTGGCCACCTCTCACATTTGTTTATATGTCGACAAAGCTATTCAAGACTTTGTATGTGCTACGAGTCCATCTTGTCTTATCCTACACATAGGCAACCCTGTTGCTTATCAGGACTCTATGAACCAATTTTTCCCCGTGGTCTAGCATTATAGGTAAACCAAGTCACACAACATTATAACATATGAACACAGTTAACACAGAAATATTATTTAAAAATTCCATAATCCGCAACATTCATAAAATCTGGGTACCATACATTAAGATGCGTGAAAACTAGAGAATGTCCATAGCAATAAAAATGACAAAAGGATTAGAAACCATAATCTATGAGGAAAAGTAGAAAAAAATCAGGCTATATTTAGTCTATAAAACAACAGACTGAGGGGGGCATCAAAACAGAGGGGTAACTTTTTCAATATGTAAAAAGTTTTTACAAAGTACACAGTGATCAAGACTTCTCCATTTCTATGTTAAGTAGAACAAGAAGGAACAGGCTTAAGGAACATTTAGGTTAGCTATCAGGGAAAACTTTAAGATACCTATTTAATTCAGATAGATGTCAGGGATGTTCAAGGCAAACTTGACCCTTTTTCAGAGGACTAGATGATAATCCCTCCAGTGGTATATTCCTTGGGTTCTACGACTCATCATTTCTATTCCACCATTAATTAAGCTTCCATGCAAACAGTGAGGAACAAGTTTGCTACTGCTTTAGATTTTATCTTTCATTCTTAGCAGGATTAACAAGACTGAAAAGCACATGGAGTAAGTGAAATGGACACATTCTGCTTTCCATGTAACTGTAAAGTACTGTGTGGCGGAGCACCTTTGGGGGTGCTCGCCACTTGAGGGCTCTCACGGGCTCCAAGGAGAGCCTGCTTTGGAGGAGCAGCAGGGGAAACCTCCCCCAGGAACTATTTTAAGGGGGAAGGTGCGTGGCAGGGCACTGTTGGTGCCTGCCACTTTAAGAGCAGAGCCAAGCAGCCAGCAGGTGCTTGATTGCAGTGACCATTTTAGATCTCTGGCCACCCATATAAACAGGGCAGTCCACTGCTAGCAGCCCAGGCAGTAACATTACCTGGCTGCAAGGCTACATAACATCCTGGAGGTAAGGGAGGAGCTGTAGGGGATGGTTTGGAGGCTCCTGGTCCTGGGCACAACCTAAAACTGCACCCTGCCGGGAGTGAGTGGCCTGGTGGGGCTCTCAGTGGTGCGGGAGCTCCCAGGAAATGCCAACCCAGTTATCACGCCGGTGAAAGGCGGGTAGGGGCGCCTTAACCCTAGTCCTCACCTTCGGGTGGGTCACGTAACACCAGAGGTAGTTGGGGCCAGGCACGGCTACAGCCACCTGAGCCCTGTGGGATGCAAGTCCCCAAGAAGTGAGAACTGGGGCCAGGTACGGCTGTGGCCACCTGAGCCTTGTGGGGTGCAAGACCTTGAGGAAAGATAGTTGGGGCCAGGCACGGCTATGGCCACCTGAGCCCACTGGAGAGGGAAGTCCCATGGCCTTGAGTGAAGGGGGTGGTGTGGAGCCCCAGTGAAGTGGGGGAAAACCAGAGGGCTGAGAGCCCAGTGTGTGTATGTGTATTAGAGAGAGAGTTGCTCCCAGAAGGGGCTCCGACCTGGTCAGGTAACTGGCTGGCCACTACCTCAATGAGGGTCATGGGAGAGGCCCAAAAGACGGTACGTCTGCCACCCAAGGTATGAACTAGCTAAGCCTATGGCCTAAGGGGCCTGCTCCGAGCGGAAGCAAGGTAGCTTAAGTTGTCGATGTGTGAAAGAGACCCTGTGAGAGGGGGTGGAGCGTGAGAGGCCCTCATGAGAGGAGGGCGGTATGAATGTGAGTGTCTTAGGCCTGACAACAAGGCCCAAGCTTGGTCTGGCAGTAAGCCAGGAGCACTGTGTCACCTGGATGCCATCTGCAAGGCCTGGGCTGCAGCTGTGGGAAGGAATGGAGCTGCAGACAGTGCCCCCTGGCAGCGGGGCAAGAATGGGTAGCCTCCCGCCTTAATTAATTAAGTTGATAATTAATTAACAACAAGGCATGGCAGCAAAGTCAGGTGGGAGGGTGTGCCCAAAGTCAAGTGGGGAAAACTAGCACTGTGGCTAGTCGGAGTCCCACTTCACCACATACTAGTTGAGAAGAATCTTTCCAACAGAAGATTTTTGGTATTTTGTTTTCTTAGGTTTAGAGTTCTCTGGAATAATTTGATTTTCTGAAACTATAGTCCAACAGCACACACAGATACTAGCACATGAAACAACAAATACAGGTTCAATTTATTGCCACAAACTGTGGCCCATGTACTGAAGAAATAGTTTTTCTAACTCACCTGGTTGCCAACTAAAAGCAGGTGTTCTCCCAGCAAAAAGTCCTTTAGCATATCCTCCATCACCATCATGTGCTAAAAACATAGAACATCATCTTAAATGCAGGATTATACACATAGAATAGTGAATGTAGTATGCAGAAATTATGTTAAATATTTTTACCAGAACCTTTTAAACACGATGCATACAATTATTTTCTATTTTTGTGAAATGGAATTGTTAGCCTGCTTGTAATTATATGCAGAGGGAATTTGTACAGTAATTGAAACAAAGTATATGTCTTTTAACTCTATCTCCATAATTTCCTACACTCTACTTGGCTCTGGATGTCTGATTACCATAAACCTAGACACTTCCCAAAAACATGCCACATCTCCCTTTATTTTAATTGGCTTTTTGTGCCTCTAACCTAAAACCTCAACTATTCCTTTTGGCTGCAGAACCTACTAGTGCACAACTGTGTTTTGTCACCTCCATGTTCAATTATTAAAATGACCATTATTTATTTGTTTGTACATAATGACTAGGGGGAGCATCCAGGTTCAAGTACCTATTGTGCTAAGCACTGTGTAGACATACTATCAAAGACAATCCATGAATTTAAATAAGCAAAACAAAGAAAGGATACATTATCTTTGTTTTACACATGAGGAACTGAGGGGGCTAGCAGATAGAGTTCCAGCAATACACTGGTCCATATCATATCAGCACTGATAAAAGGAAAATTTGCATTATCACCAATCAGCTTTTTGTGGCTGATGTAGCTGATTAATGTCACTAATAAATGCTGTGTGCATGGGCACAGCCACAGCACGCACATAGCCAGGAATGCAGCATGGCAGCTTGGAGATCAGCATCTGGCTGGTAAGTCTGGGGGGGCC
>NW_005841878.1:1783512-1793298 GCF_000455745.1 Alligator sinensis
TGGGCTGGGACAGAGGCAGGGGCTGCCAAGCCAGGGTTGGGGGGGGTGTGGGACAGAGCTGCAAGTGGCTCATCTGGGGAGCATGGGGAAGGGGAGTGGCTCCTGCCACTGTGTGCACCCTGGGGGAGGCATGGGGGGCATGTACTTCTTGGATCTGTGTATGAAACGAGGCCAGGCAGCCGCTGTGTGCTTGGGGTGCTGGTGATGCTTGGCGAAGGGGGTGGGCTGGAGCTGTGCTCAGGGTGGGCAGGAGCAGCGCGTAGCAGCGCTGGGAGGGGGCACTACAGGGTGGACTACAGTCACCCAAAAATTTGCTGTAGCCCCCCCTCCCAGCACCACCACCACCTGCCCTAAGCACAGCCCTGGCCCAACCCCCACCCACTGGGAAGAGCCCAGTGTCACCCCTGGCCCCAAGCTCAGTAGCAGCCCTCCCTTGCCTTGTGCATAGATCTGGGAGCACGTGCCCCCCATGTCTCCCCTGGGGTGCACACAGCAGTGGGAACCAGCCCCCCCCCACAGGAGCCTCTCACAGCTCCATCCTGCACCCTGCCCCATCTCACCCCAGCTGGGCAGTGCCTACCCCTGCCTCAGCCCTAGCCCCACTCCCTGCCTCACTGTGGAGCCCTTGATCTGGCCCGCTCCACCCCCCACCCCAACTTAACAGCTGGATGCTGTTCTCCAAGCTGCTGGTCTTGCATATTGGCAATTGGATCAGTATTGGCCGATATGGCTTGTTAATAATCAGCTATCGGTATCAGCCCAAAAAATCTTTATCAGTCCACTCCTACTTGCAGATGTTCCCTTAATAGCACGTTGGGATCTAATCCCCAAACCCAACAACTGTACCTCCTGCCATGACATATGTGCCAAGATGCTAATTTGATCTTATGTGCTAAAATTACATTCACTTATACAAACTTAAAGGTAAGACATTAGGCCTGCCTTGAACTCAAAGTTTTTTCTACTCCAATTAATGTTTATTTTCAAAGGAAACGAGGCAAAACAAAGAAAAAAACCATCTTAAATCCAGCTTTTCCTATATTTCTTGCATCTGAATTAGACTGTATTCAAAAGCAAAATGCTTTATAGTTATACTAATGAAAGCCTATAAAAGGTATAAAGTTAGTAATACATGTAAGAAGGAAAATTTTAACCTAAACTTGTTCTCCTCAAATAGATGTATTTAAAAATGTAATTAGCAAACAACAATGTGAAAAATGCTGGCTGCTTTACCAGCAACAAAATCTTGTGTATCCTCCTTTCTATCTAACGAAAATAGGTCATCTGTAAGTAGGTCAGATAGGGTACTCAGAAAAGGGAGAGCCTGTCTTTACATAAACATTACTATTTTTTCTTTCAGCATTATTATTTTATCTGCATAGTACTAGCTTCTTAAAAACAGTAACTCCACATTATTACCATACTCCTTTGGTGTGGTGAGAAAACGGTCTTATTTTTCCAACTCCCTCAAAATTAGATAGAGGGGGATGTTTTTTAATAAAACATATAAATTATGCTTAATATTGCAAATCTTAATCAGCCGTGTCAAAATCACATGCACCACAATTTTTCAGCAGTTGGAAAAACAGATTTAAAGGAAATTGCGTACTCCACTTATAGGAAACTGCATAACTTAAATCACAGGTTCCCAAACTGTGGTACATGTACCACTAGTGGGGGGAGCAGATCGAGGCCCCCACAGTGAGGGAAGGAGTGGGGCAGGGGCTGAGGTAAATGGGGCCCTGGGGCTGTGATGGGTCAGTCAGAGCCCAGGCAGCACGTCCAGGAGTATGGTGGGGGGCTCTCGGCCATTGCGTGCACCCCGGGGGAGGTATGTGAGGTACACGGTCTACTATCCTCTCTCCAACAGTGGCAAGGGTGGATATTTTATAGGGAAAACAATGAACAGGGTATATCTAGAGTGATCTATCCCCTGTTCCTTATCCTCCCTGGCGTTTACCATCACTGGTTTAGAAATGCCAGAAGATACATCCCTGAATCTTGTTTAATACCTATTAATAGATTTTTCAGCTATGTATTTGTCTTGTCCTTTTGAACATGGCTATGCTATCTGTCTCTACAACTTCCTGTAGTAATGTATTCCACAAGTTAACTATGTGTTGTGTAAAAAAGGACTCACTCTTGTTTTAAACATGTTTCCAGCTAACTTCAGAGGGTGACCCCTAGTTCAAGTCCTCTGGGGCTTGGTGAATAACAGTTCCTCATTTACTTTGTCTACATTGTTCATGTATTTTACAGACCTCTACCCTCCTCAGTCTTCTCCTTCCCAAACTGAAGTCCCAGGATTGTGTGTGTATAAGTAAATGTAGTTTATTTTACTAAATCACAGAATGCTGTTTTTTGTCCTTAAGCCAGTTTCATCCTTCAGCAGATGTGTAGGGATACAAAATCATCATCAGAACACTTGAGACCATCACAGTGAAGTGGGAGATGGCAATACAAGACTTAAGAAGAAAATTAATTTTAGTTGGTAGTGCACTACTATGTTTTTGAAGAATTCTCTATATACTGCTATCAGTAAAATATTTGGAGCAATGTCTTTTACCATACATATTTAATGACATGTGCTGCCTAAAGTGGGAAAAAACAGTATTCTAAAATAAGTTGTGATCAATATTTTCAATTTGTAATCACTGAAGTTATTCTCTACTTTAAGCAAAAAGAGTAATACATAAGGGCATCTTTGGGTTTTGGAATATCATTTGTGAGAATCTCAGAGATGCTGTGCTTTACTGAAATGGCAGAACAAAACCTCACACATGTAGTACAATTATTAAGGAAGAAGAACATTCTCATTTGTTCACATTATGTGACCTGTCTATCACTTTCATAAGAGCCTATACAGTGAAGACTAAACTTTGTCCTATGAAGAAAAGAAAGAACAGGAAAGACATAAAACAAGGTAGACTGATTTACATGTGAAAATCTTCCATTTAAATAATTTCACTCAACTTTCCCACTTGTACTTCAGCTATTTTCTAAAGGGATAGCTTTACAACTAAATAATGCCTTTGAAGTAGATTTAGTACATCTTTTTGCTGTATAGTATAAATATAACTATATATAATTTATTTCAAAAACTATATAGCTTAATATTTTCAGATTCTTATTAAGTGATATATTTAGTGTGTTAGAAAATGGTGGCTGATATACTGCTTATTTACTAGGAACTTAACTGTTACTCATGATTTGTGCCAAGCAGCTTCATTAGAATGGTATAATACATAATGGTAACAAATCTGTTTATAACAAACCCTACCCCCCTTTTAAAAATCCCACCAGCAGGAAATGATTTTCTCATTCTTACAATGCAGACATTGACTAACTTTATTGTAAACATCCTCTTTTAATTAATTTTTCTCCTAGTTACAGGGAGATTTGTTTTAATGATGTTGCACTATATCTGGAATTTAATTACACACAAAAACAGCACATAAGCTTTGGTTTTATTAAACAAAACAACCTAAAATGTTTAGATACATAATCTTCTCATTTCAAAATACATTTTACATTTACAACTTCAGAATCTGTTGAAGAGAGGGTTTAATGGTCATCAATGAAATAAACAGTTTATTTCAAATTAGCTTGGAAAATGTTTCAGCTAGGCCTAAGTGAAAGTGCCTTGACTTTAGCTCCTACATGTTGAAGTTCACTGAAAAGGAGATGGTTTCCTAAGTTACCTAACCTGTCCTTCAAACTATTAAGTCTAGTAGCTCTCATGCTCCTCATTTTTAATTATACTGAGGCTGTAGCTCATGGAGGTTCAGCATATTTATTTTTAACTGTTTTAAGAGGCATATTCTTAGGCTTAGCAGAATTTGATTTTTATTTTTTATTTTGATGGCAAAAATCAAATGTTTATTTTTAAACATTTGATTTTTATCGATTTGAAATTTTTGGGACTGTGCAAAATGAGTTTAAATTTTTTTTTTTATTGATTTGGTATGTGTGCGCACATACACCTATACACGTGCAGCAGCTAAAGCAGGTGCTGAAGGCTGTACTGGTAAGGCTATGCTGGGAGGGGGGCAGGAGGGGCAACATCATTCATGAGGACATTGAAACTGTTCCAAGTGAATGTTTGTCTGAGGGGTAGGAAAGCTGCTGCTGCTTGAGACAGCACGGAAGCTATTTGGCTGTAACAGTTACAAATGTAGTGAAACTCCTCCAACTTTTACCCAACTTCATTCAGGGATAAAGCTGGGGCAACTTAGCTCGCTTATGTCACTACAGGGGTGTGTGCACATATCATTTAGACCAGGTACAGACATTACACTTTTACTGCTAAGTGACTGGAAACCAGCCTATACCTGTAACAGAACAGAAGTTTGGCACACAAAGACTGGTTTAAAACTACACCATTTACAAAAACCACTGAACTTCAATCAATTCCGCCTTGGGCCTTTTGAATGTCTGCACCTAGCCTTACAGTGCACCATCTACCAGGCGATCTTGAGCAGCAGCTTCTCCCCTTTTTAAACTGCTCCAACTGAACAGGAAGATCCTGTGGTTCAGATGCAGCGGACTAATAGTGCTGATACCTCTATATTGTGTGGAGAAGAAAGATTACCATCTAGTAAAGAGAAATGGACATGCCTTTGGAAGGTGGACCTGTGTTTTTTTCTTTCAGAACATGCACATTAGGGGTATGTGAAGTGGGCAGTATTCGATTCGGATTCAGGGGACAGTGATTCAATTAGTTGATTTGGATCACTGTCCCGATGAGATTCAGCTGAATTGAAATCTGAAGATTTTATTCTGAGTGCGGGGGAGGTTCACCGCAAAGCGCACCAGCATGGTGATCGGCCATGGAGGGACATCAGGTGCCCCCCCCTAGACCCAGAAGGCACCAGTTG
This sequence comes from Alligator sinensis, assembly GCF_000455745.1. Lineage (NCBI taxonomy): Eukaryota > Metazoa > Chordata > Crocodylia > Alligatoridae > Alligator > Alligator sinensis. The sequence goes on from NW_005841878.1 coordinate 1,788,390, forward strand.
CTGAGCCAGAGGAAGTCCCCCACACACTTTGCGGTGGACCCGGAAGTGGATCCAAAGCATTTCTGGTGCACTTCCAGGTCCACCGCTAAATGCGCAAGGGTTCCAATTCAATTCGGAGAGATTAATGGGTCTCCTGATTCTATTTGGAGATTCGGCTGCCAAATCGCCTCTGAATTGAGTCAGCGACGGAAGCGTTGCACAACCCTAATGCACATACACCTTCTTCTGTCCTTTATAATTTGGCTTAATTCCTTTCCCTGTAGTTTCTCTGTAAGTTGAAGGGTGTGAAAAGCTGAGGCAGTATTGCTGCTAGGTCCAAATGGCACAAAATTGACACCAATCATAACAGAGGTTTTAACCATTACATCCTATTGAAGTGATCTGCATATGTATGACATAGCTCTTGAGAAATTCTTGAACTCTGGCCAAAAATGGCTTTCAGACAGTTCAGAATCTTAGGACTTGTGCATCAAATACGCATAAATAAATCATAGTTATAATCAGAAGCAATAAGAGTGCAAGGGATGGAATAACTGTAGAGCAACTGCAGATAACATTTCAATATCCCTGAATATTGTTAAAACAACAACTGAATATTATGTAAACAGTCTGTGATTTCACTCAGTTGTTAATAAGCATAATGAGGGAGCACCAAAAATGTTTCAAATAAAGTAACCGAGCAGTAACAGATTTTCCAAAAATAATTCAACTGTTTTAATATTTCTTTAAAAGTATATACTAGTAATTCCTACTCCAATTTACCTACTGCAGGCCTGTAAAACTTGCAAGTTCTAGACTTCTAAAAATAGAATATTAGAACTGTTCACCCATCATAAAAATTGGTGATATAGCCAAGCAGCAATAATAAAACTTCTCAATTATTATAAACAAAACCAAAAGGGCAACAGCAGTTCCTTTATTTCTTATGAATCATCTCCAGGAATATTATAATCTCCTTATATGAAAGTATGGTTATAAACCTTGATCTTCAGTCATCTGAAATGAGCACCAAATTCAGTGAGAAGTTAGCATTTTTTCCATGGTCACAATATGAACCTGATTCAGGCAGTTAAAAAAATATACCCTTTGAAAGTTCATTACTACAATGCTTAGCAAAGTCCATTGCACCTACATAATCAAGGAAGTGCACTTACCTGGGTGTTTTCATAAAACAGAACATCAGGCACTTTCATTTTCTCACTGGGGTTATAGATCGGCATACTGGTAGACCCTATCTTCAGAATATCATTATGTACTTCATCTTGAAATTTTATATAAAAACAAAAACAAACCAAGGAATTACTTTTAGGTGGTTTGCACAGATGACGGGTCAACTACCCATGTAAGAGACAATACATATATTTGCAGCAATCAATGGATTACTAAGGTTTGCCAGAAATATTTGGTTTCCTAAATTTTTAAAGAAAAGATGTCAAAAAAAGAGCTGTATCAAGCTCCATGGTTTAAATGCTACAAAAATACTGATTATTAGTGAATTTCCAGAGCATGTACCACACAAATTGTAAAAAGTTCTGTAACAATGAATGACAAAATTGGTAAAATGATCAGGGGAAAGTATCATACAGGACTGTAAGTATCAGGGGAAAGTATCACTGCAGACTGTGGATAGTTGCTTTGGTTTAATGTGATACTCACTTGTTCTTATCAGGGCGTGTCTACATGTGATGCTACGTCACTGCACAGTGCAGTACAGTGCTGTTACTGTGCCATCATTTAGTATGTCCAAAAGGAAATACTAAATGCCAGGGCAGTAACAATGGCGCTGTAGGGGCACATTACACGTGCCCTCAGAGTGCTACTAAAATTGTTCCATCATTTATGCCCTTCTAAAAACAGCATGCTAAATCACTTCCTTTACATTAAGTCACTGTTAAGTTTCTCTTTTCAGCACAAGATCTGTGTAAAAAGGGGGTGGGAAGGAACATTTAGCATCTAGGTATGGCTAAATCTGTCCTTCTTGAAGGAACCTCCAGCTGTAATTCAGATAGAAAAATCATTAAAACATTATACTAACTACAACAGTGTGCTACAAGTAGTTACGTTATAACACAGCAGTTCCAGATAAGCAGCTCTACCTCCAACAGATATTTGCCCTTTTCCTTTATTCAGACTTCCTACCAGATTGGATTAACCTGGAATGTCATACTGAGAGAGAATGCTCTCCACTGCCTTTTCGTTTTGTTTAGTTTAAGTGTGATAAGGCTTTGCATGTTGAGTTGTCATGAAATTTCCATAGCGTGGACATAAGCTTCCTAGTAAAACTGCAGTATTTCTAATATTACACATCATAAATATGTTTGAATGTCATACATTAACACAGTAATATAACTTTTTCATATTTGTATTTAGCTTTGTAAAACATTCAATTTTGTATTCCAAGAAATTAATCTCTAGTCACATGACTATAATTCATGCCATCTTCTAACCAGTATGAAATTAGCATTTGCCTCAAATTTCTACTTGTATGTTTTGAAACTGAAATAAGGCTGGATTACTAGGGCATTTATAGTAAGTGCTAAAAATGAAGAAAAGTACATATATAAGTACATAGTCCAAGACAAGTACATATATAAATAGACATACACATATACATATGTAATGTATACTATGTAATGTATATATGTGCAATATACACACATATATAGGAAGTGCCATATGCACGTTCTAGAGAGCCAGCAATGAAAGCAGAAAAGATAAACACATGTAGGACAAAAGCCTGAGCAACTATGCAGGGAAGGAACAGAGAACAGAGATTACTGGTGGGGAGAAAGGAAATTAAGTATGCTGAAAAGAAGGGCTTAGTGGACAGGAAACAGCAGTCTGTTCGATGTGAGCTGTGTAACAGAAAACATGAAGACAAGAACAAGAAAAAGAAATGAACAGATCAGTAAGGCTATAGGATAGAGGGGAGATAAGGCACCAGGAAGAACTGAGATGAAAGATATTAGAACATATAATTTTATATTCAGCATTGAAGGCAATAAAAAGAGCTCAAACGTGATGCAGCATGAGATGAAACTCAGATGACTATCAAAGAGAGGAGGAACACATTAAAAGAGAGATGGGAAAGACGTTGTCTTTAGCACCAAAGCTTTGTATAGTCTGGGGAGTCAGAAGACAGACTCTGCCATAATCAGTGTGAGAGATCACAGGGCTCTGTTGAGAGAAAATGTTAGTAACATTAAAGAGGATGAGGCAAAAGGGATGTTAGAGGGAAGAAAGTAGCATGGGACAGAGAGAGCAATACTGAGAGATCACACCAAAAACTTTAAATGTCTGAAAAGCATAAAGAGCAGTGCAGTTGTCAAGTATGCTAAAGGAATGGAGCCCATTAAAGTCTGTGGACAAGGACCCTTTTGATCCAGGAAATTTAAAACGAAAAGTAGATGCACAGGTCCATCAGCCCAGAGTATGACGGACCCTCTACACAAATATGACAATATAATCACATTACATTCCAATGAAACAAAGGCAAAAGAATGCAAACTATGTTTAAATAAGGATAATTTAGTACAGTTCGCATGTTCAGCAACTGAGTCATTTTCATAAAAGAACAAAAAAAGGTAATAAATAAAATCTTACAACTATAATTCTTCTCCTCCAGTTTCCTTATATCATCTGGATTTGTCTCAATCCCAGAATCCAGCAAATTTTTATGCAAAGCTGATCTTGCAAGGTTTGGCAAAAACCTAAATTAAGGGGTTAAAAGAAAAGGAAAAAGTTGTTGTTTTGTTTTTACTTTTCTCAATAGTCTGGATTGTTTTATAATAAAAAAAATCAGCAAGAAGCTTTTTCCTGACCTCACACACTAAATAATGTCAATTCCTGTCCCACTTGGAGAGTTTCCAACATTTCACCTACTCTGTCTGTGCTTAGGAAAGGAAATAGGACTTCTTGCATAGGAAACCCCATCTGACTTTCCATCAGTAACTCCAAATTTCAAAATCATCTGGATTAAAAAAAAAAAAAAAAAAAAAAAAGACAAACCTAGCAAAGTCGTACAGGATAGCATTCCTTAAGTCTAACCTAAATTTCACTCCTAAAATTCATATTAATATAAATATTAATTTTAAGAGTTTACAATGCTTTATGAAACTAGTTTAAAGAAGGAATAAAATAGAACTGAAGGTTAGTGGCTTTCACCTACAACAGTCCATTAGACCTGGATTGGAAATTTTATCTACCCTCAGCTTTCTTTTTTCTTGATTTATTCCATAGAGCAACAGGAGATGAGTGTTCTATACTTTGAGGATCTGGGCCCATCAACTTTCTTCCTCACTCTTTTTTTCTTGAAACCTTTTCATAACTTGATTGTTTCCTTTGAGAAATCTGAGAACTAAAACTTTTTTTAATGAGTACAAAATTCCAATCAACATCTAACCACATTAGATTTTATTAAATATATGATCATAGGAAAGTAGGGCTGGAAGGGAACTCACAAAGGTCATCTATTCCAGCTCCCTGCTCCTATGACCTTCAATATGATTTTCCTTTTTTGTGACCCCCAGAATGTTGACAGGAAATGAGATCCTATTTGTATGTTTTTAATGTTATGCAGCAGCTGAGGCATCTGGCACATATGCAAATAAAAGTGTGATGGGATCTGATATGTGATTTTTTTATTTTTATTTTTTAACAATTGTGCTTCCTACCATGCCACACACGCACCACAGGAGGCATGACTGTGGGACTATCCCATCATGCCATAATGCTGGTACAGGAGGAGGCTAGCATACTAATCTTGATCCCGGGTGCCCCCTGCAGCAGCAATTTGGCAAGCTCCTGTGGCCAGGAACCCAGTTAGTTGATCCAGGCTCCCAGTAACAGGGGCACAGCATGTGCTTCCAAGACTGGGACCCATCAGCTAATCTGGGCTCCCAGCTGCAGG
>NW_005841878.1:1793308-1796557 GCF_000455745.1 Alligator sinensis
CACTGTTGGGGGCCTGGATCAGCTGATGGCTCCCAGCCATGGAGGCATATGGTGCTGCTCTACCGCTGCTCCCAGCTGGGGGGGGTGTCTAATGCACCCCTGAGGGTGCATTAGCAGCAGCTAATCATGCTCCTAGCCTTGGAGGCACATCAGAGTCCTTGACATCGATGGTCCTCCAAGGCTGGGAGCTGATATGCACTGTCAGCCTCCAGAGCATGTGAGAGTCAAGGGGTACCATGTACTCTGAAGGCTGGGAGCCCCAAGCCTGGGCACATATTCAGTGAATGGTATGATAGGAACCAACCACAGAAGTTATTAGCCATTTTTTTGTGTAATAACTTGGTGGCTTATTCCTTGTTTTATCATGCCATTAACTGCATTAACCTGTGGCCAGGTAACATGTGCCTGAAACACAGATTAGAAAAGAAGTGCTGCATGATTCATTTCAAATTGAGTTTTAAGTCTAGGAATGCCATAGAACTGAATCTTAACATTCCCAGCCTACAAAAGGTTGCGAATAGTTATTTTAGTAACTAACTCCTAAAAAAACCCCACATTTAAAAATCAGCTGAGCATATGAGCAGTTTTTGAGGGAGTCTGAACTTCTGCAATAAAATTAGTATTTCTACCTGGAGAGACAGGCCTTATCGACAGCATGATAAAGACTTTCATCTGGATACTGAGATAGCCGTCGACAAATTCGTAATAACTGTCGTGTGGATAAAGATGATGCCAGTGACTGTGCCTATCAGAAATAAAAGGTAATTTTAATTCCAAGTCCTCTTTCGTTTAAACTGGAACACACAAGAAAGAATAATTTACTCCGTAAGCAATCATTTCAACGTTTTGTTCTTAAACAGGTGTTTTCATCTTCATTTCTCAGTTTCTGCCTCTTAATTCTTTAGGGGTCATAATTTAGTATTTTTGACAGAAATGCATTACCATGGAAATCATGATGTCACCAGAATATCAGCTTTCTCATTATAGTAGAAGAAAAAGGGTGCCAGAGAAGTTATAGGTAGGGACAAGTGTAATTCAGGCTGCGGCAGAGGGAAAAGTTGGCTCCCTGCAGGATCGCTGGAGATCATTTCAGGTGTTTTTTAGGGCCGGCTCTTGCAAGCCTCTGATTGGCTGAGGGAGCCCGTCATGGGGCTGACCTCCATTGAACAGCAGCATACAGGCTGTTCTTCAGCTGTTTTAAAAAAGTCAAGCTCACCACTTAGAATTCTAAGTGAAATCATAATAAATAAACTTAATCAAACAACAACTTTTAACGAGTGCTAACTTTTACGGTTTCCTCCCACCTGGCACTGGTCTCCTGAGCCCCCCTCTGCCCTGCTGTGCAGAGAAGGGGAGGGGGAAATTCTCCTCCACTCCTGTGCAGCGGCAAAGCAAAGCAGGACTCAGGAGAGCTGTGCAGAGTGGCGGGGGAAGCCCCTGCAGCAGAAGCGCCCCATGCCCAGCTGTGAGGCCAGGCACCCAGCATGTCTATGCCTGCAGCCCCTAGGACAGGGGATACTTACCTGCTCTGCTCTGGGCAGGGCTTTTAAACTCCCTGCCAAAGTGGGGAATTGAACAACCTGATTGGCTGAGTCCTGGGAGGGGCTCAGCCTGTACTAGGCTGCCCCTGGAAACATGTGGGGCTTTCGCAGTGTTTCCAGGGCTCTGCTACCTTTCTTCTCTGCACTTCAGATAAGGTTTTTCGTTTAGTTTTTTACTTTATTCCCTGCCTTCCGTGTCCTATGGTTTCAGGCCATTTCCAGCCAAACTGTAGTTTTCTGGGGCTTCAGGGGAAAACGCTAAATTTTGGGCTTTGCCCTGAAATATACTGAAGCCCAAATAATAGCAGTCCCTAGGTATAAGTTCAGAAATTCCTTTGAAAATTTAATTTGGGTCAACAGAAATTCTTTCTTTATATAATCTCAAGCACATACAATCTCAAATGGAAAAAATGAAAATATCCTCCTAGTAAACTTAAAATATTCTCCGAGTAAAATGTAAATCAAAACCAATCTTTTTCTGTGAAATCTTTCAACTTTGAAAATGAGGCACTTACTGTTCAAAAACATATTATTAAAAATTTTCCAATCAGTACTATTACATTGCATAAAGGCTACTTTCTAACATATGAAAGATCCAGGTTAATATTTTGAAAAAAGCTTAAGTAACTGCACTTTATATTCCATTTTCTAAAAAAAAAAACTTAAAAAATTAGAAACTTTAAAAGATTTAGGTTCCTGGGTTACTCTACAATTTTCTGACGACAGACATTTTCAAATGAAATGTAGGCTTTCTGGATCAAACAACTGTTTGGTAGGGCTGCGCAAAATTTCACCGCCAGTTTTGTTTCGATGTTACTTCAACTTGTTTTGAGGCTGAAACAGCAAAATCGAAACGGAAGAGAGATGGTTGACAGCCTCGAAACAAAATAAGGCAGGTTGAAATGTTTCACTGCTTTGATGCTGTTTCGACGTTTTGCCCATAGGCTATGATGCAGAAGGTTGAAACAGCAAAACCATTGCAAAAAAGTGATTCTCCTGCTCTATTCGGCTCTACTTGGCATTGGTGAAACCGCAGCTGGAGTACTGTGTTCAGTTCTGAGCTCCACGCTTTAACAAGGATGTGGTAAAGCTTGAGAGAGTCCAGAGAAGGGCTACCCATATGATCATAGACTTGCACAGCAAGCCATATGAGAAGAGGCCAAGGGACCTGGGTCTCTTCAGCTTGAAAAAGAGAAGGCTGAGAGGGGACTTGGTAGCAGCTTACAGCTACATCAGAAACGTACATCTAGGGCTCAGTAAACTGTTCACCAGGGCACCTTTGGGGAAAACTAGGAGTAATGGTCACAAACTCCTGGAAGATCGTTTCAGGCTCATTTCAAGCTCAACATTAGGAAAAACTACTTCACAACCAGGGTGTCCAGACTGTGGAATAAGCTCCCTCCTGAGGTGGTGTGATCAACTACCCTGGAAATCTTCAAGAGGAGACTGGACAGTCACCTTGCTAGGGTCACCTGACCCCCAGTTATATTTCCTGCTTGGTGCAGGGGGCTGGTTTTGCTGGAGACACACTGATTGATGCATGCCAGAGTATTGTTAGCCCTGCTGGCTACAGCATCGCCCTGCTAGCTCATGTTCATACTGTGGTCAATTATTACCCCCAGGTCTGTGGTGGCAGGTGATGGGGGATCTTCAGTCCTACTGCCTGATGAGAGGCAGCAGTTGCACAAGCAACCACGTCCCAAGGTTT
>NW_005841878.1:1796582-1818926 GCF_000455745.1 Alligator sinensis
CCCCTGCACCTATCTCCTTGACAGCTGGCAGGCTTCGTGGCCGCAGCAGGGGATAGCAGGCCTGCAGCTTTTACCCTGCTGAGCCTTAACACACGCAGTGTCACCCATGTCACGAGTTTTGCTTGTCTGCAACTTGAGGTACAGTTTCCCTTAAATCTCTACACCTATCTCCTTGAAACTTGACAGGCTTTGTGGCCTCAGCAGGGGCTAGCATGCCTGCAGTTTTGACCCTGCTGTGGCTTAAGACATACACATGACATGAGTTTTGCTTTCAAGACTTTGGGGTGCAGTTTCCCCAAACCCCCTGCACCTATCTCCTTGAAACTTGGTGGGCTTCACGCCCTCAGAAGAAGCTAGCAAGTTTCATCCAAATCAGGCAAGAAATGACAAAGTTATAGGCTGTTTCAAACTTCCCCATTATATCATATAGTCGAAATGTTGAAACAGGGTTGAAATGGCAAAACTCTTTCAACAGAATGGAATGGACCAGCTGTTTAGACTCGAAACAAAATCTGAAACGGAAAGCTGTTCCATCGAAACATCAAAACGCTGATCGAAATGGAATGCTGCTATTTTGCACAGCCCTATTGTTTGGTGTAACAGAGGATTATCATCAGCTATAACATGTTAACTCAGTTGGGAGCCAGAGCAAATACTGACTAACATTTAAAAAAATGTTATACTACTATAGATATACATACAGTAGACACTGAAATAAGCCCATAAACATGCTTGTTGACGTTCATTGAAAAGCCCACAAAATTAAACCATATCAACATTTTAAGAAATGCCCATAATAAAAGGTTGAACCATTTAGAGATTAAATGTCTCCTCCCTTCCCTCATCTATTTCTTATGTATTTTCCTATGTCAAATTTTTCCTATGTCACTGCTTTTTGGGGCAGCTACCACCTTTGCATTTTATATCTGGATGGCATCTTAGTGGCATCTCTATATTCTAGTGCAAATCACATAAATAATATTAATAAAATAAGAGATGCAGGCTGAATATTCTACAGGCATATTTCTATTGTTAAAATTTTAAACAACAGCTAAAATTTCAAAATCAACTCAAGTGGAAGATTACTGAGACAGCTCTATAAATAGTCCTATATTCCTAAAGCATAAATTTAAACTCATGCCACAGGCATGCTATTCCCAACCTATCTCATGTCACTACTGACCTACAGGCATCTTCCCTGCATCTGAACTGTGACCCACTTCTTCCTTCACAGCATGCACTTTCTTTGAGTATTTCACAATACAAACATACACATATATACGGAGTGGGTTTTTTTATACTGTTGATATACCGTGTATTTCTAAACATTAAACCTTATTAACAAAAGGAATGTGTTTACCTCTCTGCGTTTATAAATCACCAACTAAGTAAGTATACAAAACGATGTAAGACTGTAATATTAACAATGCCATAAAGACGTAAATAGGAGTAAATGTTCATTTCTTTTTAAGATCTCAAAATTAGTACCTGCTAAGTAGTGCACAGTGCATTTGCTTCCTGAAATAATGTAATTAAGAAATAAAATCAAATACAGGCAAAGCCTATTGTTGGTATCAAACTCAGGAGAGCTGAGGAAGGTGGATTATAGGGCACATTCAACTTTTGATATGAACACAAGTTACATGTGTGCAGATCTATAAAGTTAAATTACACGATTCCAGTGCAAAGTGTTCTAGATTTATCTTCACAAAAATAAAACTGCGCTTCTCAGTTGCCATAACAATACATATTTAACTGAGTCTTGACTGTATCTTTTAAAAATAAATTTATAGTTACCAGGTCAGCAGCATTTTTTTCTACACAACACTGCTTAAATATAGCTGCATACAACAGAGTACCATACTGACCCAAATATAAGATGACCCCCCAACCATATTAGATTCTATTCATGAAGCAGTAAGAGGACAGGTGGTGGGGGAGGCATGCAGTTTGATCCCTGCTGTCTGTGCTCTCCCATTTACTTCCCTTGTGCCTGTCCCCCGCAGCCTCAGACACCCATGCCCCTTTCCCCCCATCTACCCTCTTTCTCCTTCTGTGCCACTTCTACCCACCACAGCCTCAAGACCCTGCCCACCTTGCCCTGCCCATCTTGTCACTCTGCACTGCTTCTGCTCCCACAGCCTTGGGTCCCCTCGTCCTTCCTCCTCTGTTCCTGCCACTCCACCACCCCCTTAGCTTTTCTTCGGCACTGGCAGGCTCCTGATGCAGCCTAGGACATGAAGCACAGCTCCATCCTGGCCCCATAGCAGTGATATAGAGCTGGCACTAGTGGCTGCTATAGGGCCAGGACATGCTCTGTACTCCAGGCTGCAGTGGAGCCTGGAGTACTCCAGTGGAGCCTGGAGTACTCCAGGCTGCTTTTGTTGTTTGCCAGCACCACAACAAAAGTAGTGGGGTGTAATGGGAAGTGGGGGAAGAAGTGGTGTGGGGGGGAGACAGGAAGCAGCAAATGTCTGAGGCTTCAGGAGAGGATGGGGCATACTCGATTGTAAGACAAAGGGCTTTTTCCCCCCACATTAAATGGGGGAAAAAGCATGGCCTTTTAATCAAATATGATAAAAATAATTTTCCTTTTGTTTTCCAAAGCTCTGTTCTTACAATTATATAATTTTTTCCTGCCTAAAAAACCTCAGCAGCAAAATGTCAGCTCCTAAGAAGGTATTGCATATAACTGTTTTATAACGGAAGGCAATTAAAAATAATTCTGGCAGATGACACTTGTAAACCTGCTTAATTTTAATCAGTTGCTTAAAATCTGCTCATCACAATGCACATATAATACTGTATGATTTCACGAGGAAACAGGAAGTAGCTTTACACACCAGGGCAGAATAATTCCTTTGCAAGTAGAAATAAAACAATGGCAAAGAAAACAGGTATAGTATAGAACGACTAGCAGAGAGCAAATCTGAAAAAGAGTGGACTTACGGTGGGGTCATTAGTTTTCCGAAGCTTGTGTGTTAATGATAACAACTGTTCTACTGCAACTTTGGGCACATTTGGAATCTGTTTGAAAGACAAAAAAAATGTATGCATGAGTGTGCATAAGTTATGTATATGCACAGTGTATATGTATTTGCTTTAAATCACCCAAAAGGAATATATTTCAACAAAAAACATTAGTTTATGTAGAAAACTATCATGATTAGAAGATTAATTTATATCTATTACATTAGAGGGTACTCAGATTCAAGTATAACGAGTCATTTTTGCTATGCAAAAGAATTCTACATCATAAAAGAAATTAAGCATTCATCATATATTACAATATTTTCATTCATACTCATATCCAATAAGATACAGAAACCAATAATTAAAACTGGGAAAAGCATTGCAAGTACTTGCCATTTCTTTAATAACTTGAAATTCTTCATTCTTGGTTAAGGATTTCACATTATGAAAGAGAAACAGAGTTAAAAGCTCTGGGCCCAGCCATTGTTGTGTGCTACTTCCAAGGACAGGTGGCTCCGCCAAGGCAATTATTCTGAATGAGGAGTGGATCGGAAAGATAGACCTACAAGAGAATGTATTTCAAATTGCATTACCTGGCCTACATAACAGGTAACAAATCTGAGCTTGCAACTTCCATATGAAGCATGATCAATCTGCAAGTCAGTTACTGAATTTAGAAATCACAGACAATTGAGGTTGGAAGGGACCTCAGGAGGTCATGTAGTCCAACCCCCTGCTCAAAGCAGCACCAACCTCAACTAGATCATCTCAGCCGAGGCTTTGTCTAGCCGAATCTTAAAAACCTCCTTGGAGCTTTTTAGCTCCAGTATATTTTCTATTGAGGACATTTGCAATGCAACAGAATAAAAAATCAAAACCAACATGAATAGTATAATGTAACAAGCAATTTAAAAGCAACCCCTCATCCTCCCCGCACAAATACCCTGCTTTCATAACTTGTCACATATACATGGTTACTCAAATCTTGTCTTCACCTGGAGTGTGACCCATGCACCTCAAGCTGTGTAAGTACTTATGCTACTGTTTACTTTTACGTATGCCTGAAAGAGACATGATTTATTACTGTATTTGCCCAAATTCAAGACAACTTTGAATTTAAGATGACCCCCCCAATAATTAGAAAACACAGAAATGTTAACATAGAAAAATTGTAAACGTGTATAATTTTCCATGTACAGAATTTAATTGTCAGATGGTCATCTAAAATGCACCCCCCACTGCTACAACAGGGAAAGTCAGGGGGGCAGGAGGTAGCAAAGTCAAGTGTCTCAGCCCCTTTTCCCTTGACCACCCCAGTGCCTGCCACACCCCCACACTGCCTGCCCACTTTTCCTGCCCCCTCCCACAGTGCTTGTGCAAACTGCACCTTCCCCACTGCCACTTGCCTTCTGCTTCCTGCCCCTCCCCCTGCTTCTGCTTCCCCTCAGTTGTGACTCCAGCTCTAGCACACTTCCTCTGTTCCAGCCAAGTGACTGCAGTTGTGGCAATGGCACCTCCAGCCCCCGACCCCTAGCTGTTGCTACCACTGCCTGGCTGGGCAGGGGATGGAGTGGGGCTGGAGTCTGCAACTGAGGGTAAGCAATGGTGCAGGGGGAGGAGCAGAGGCAGCAGCTCCAACTCCAACCCTGAGCCTAGGTAGGGGCCACAGCTGCAGCAGTTGCCTTCCCCCCCACCTTGTACCCAACCCCAAGATGAAGGCTTTCCCCCCACTTTATGCCCCACCATGTTGAAGGGATGCGGGGAGGGAAACCTTTTCTAGGATTTGAGTAAATCCAGTAATTTGATGGATTACTACAAGGTTATCACCTGAAACAGCATGACCAAGAAGCAATTGAGAAAGACAATTGAATCTACTGGAGCTACAATAACAACTTCTTTTACTCCACTAAACTACCAGGAAGTATGATTTTGTGGTGAAGGCAACCATGAGAATGTGGCTCTGTTATGGATTTTCTGTGTGACTCTGTGACAATCAATTAGATTCTCTTGACCTGTATACATTTGTGGTGCTGATGGTATCCCAGCTGGAATGGATTTGCTTCAAAACCAGAAATGCACTAATGAAAATGTTCCAGGGTGGCCTTCAAGACATTGGTCCCTTGCATACTTAAGAGTAATTGTTGGCGACAGCCCTGGGATGTCTCCACCAGTGCAGCTCTGGGTCTGGACATGTTTGTGGAACCAAGGGAGTGAGGAATGCTTAGAGCCATCACTACAGGCTGTAGCATGGACAAGGCCAGAGTCGAACTGATTTACACAATGCCACTCAAAGTCAGTCAGTAACAGAACTGGGAATTAAATCAGATTCCCCTAACTGCCCATTCAGGCCGCATCCAGACAAGCATGGATGTGCAGTCTGTGGCACCACACACAGCACACGCAGGTATTCCCTGCACTGCCAGCTTGCAGTGTGGGGAGAGGGGTTTTGACACCAGGAGATCCTGGGGTCAAAAAAACCCACACCAAAAAAAGCAGAGCAGTGTGCATGGTGGCAGCATGTGCAGCCAAAAACTGGAGCCTGGCTAGCCAGAGCCACACTTCAGCTGCTGACCAGGCTTCTTGCCACAGCTACAGCCCCAGGAACCCAGGGCCCCAGGTAAGGCTGCTGTGGCCAGCACAGTTGCTGGCCCCAGCCTTCCCGACCACCCAGGTAACCTGCTGTGTGCCAGAGCACGCGTAGTACAGGTGTTCCCCAAGGACATGCAGCAGCGACACAACGTCTGCGCTAGTTTGGACGTGCCCTCAGTGTCTTCACCATTAGATCAGCCTTTGTGTCAGTTGCCTCTATCTCAATTTCACATTGCATAGATGGGGATAATACTGTTTTCCCATCCTTAGTTTGTTTTGTGAAGATTATAACTTCTTTAGGTCAGCAAGTGTTGTTTAATCTGTTTTTATTCAGTGGCTGGAACAATGAGACTCCTGATTTTAGTTCTAGATAATAACCCAGATATAAGTCAACGTTGCAGAGGAATATGCAGTGGACAAATAATTTCTAAATAACTTGACTGATATACTCTCCCCGTGTCATTTAGTAGCAAAAACAAGTTGTAATTATGGTAATTTAAATTAACTAATTACATTTTTATTACATGTATTCTGGGAAGTAAATATCATGTTTGAAATTTATCATGTCTGCCTATCTTGGGGCAAATTCTCGCTCTGATTATTTTCTGAAAAAATGAAGGGTACATATAGTGAACATTGAGGCAAAATTCAAACCTTAAAATTTAGGCTACACGATGTACTGATTAGTTGGTAGCAACAGCAAGGATTCTGATACAACACAGCATATCCACTGAACCCCCTGGAAAGTTGCCCTCTCAGATCAAAGCAACCACAGCGGGTGGCATCAGTCATTCTCAGCTGACAGTCATAAGCCTAGAAGCTACTCCCTGATTGATAAAAATAGATGTTTGAAAACAACATATGAAATATGAACCAGTAGGTATGTCTTTTTGTCATTAAACTGAGAAAAGGTCAGCAGTGCCCAATCCTGTTACAGAATAAACTATTTCCTAGATAGGAGAACCAATGTATTGTTGCAGATTCACTTAAAAAAAAATAAATAAATAAAAAGTTGGCATATATTGAACTAAATCTTAAGCCCCAGTCTGGTTCTTTTCCTCTTCTGTCATAAAGTGCCAGAAAGTATTCAGCTCTCTTCAACACAGGGTGCATTAGGCACCTATAACATCTCCCTGTCGCAGCTTTAAACAGAAAGGTCCTGCTGGAGGCACTCTGGGTGACGGGGACAGTGATGTATGAGAAGGGAAATATGCCTGGAAGGGCATGAGCAACGCTCCGGTTTTGAGCAGCCCTGAGGATCCAGGCCACAGAAGGGCCCCGGCTCAAGAGCAGGGAGCCATAGACAGTGTTTCTGTCCCTCCACCTCTCCTTCCCAACAGCTCTTTCAAAGTGGGTGGTGGGAATACCTGAGGACTGAACCCTTTATTTTGAATTGATTATCTGCAACAGTATTCCAAAAATCCTTTCAAACTGAATATTTTAATAATGTAAAAGCTAAAAACTGCCCCAAGGAAAAGATTTTTAATTAGCAAGCTATTTGTCTAAGAAAAGCTCTGACACTGGGATCTGCTGCACTTTGGAAAGCCTTTTACAAATGCATATATCTTTCCACTCTCATTCAATCATCTAGTGAAAGCTTTATTTGTATATTCTCTTCACCAAGTGAAGTAACTGCCTTGCTCTGTGACACTGAATAAGTCATATCTCCATTTCAGTTTTTCAGTCTGTAAAAGGATATAAAACATTTATCTACATCAAATGGGTGATGCTTGGATTAGTGCTACCAAAGCTGGAAATGAGAAAATAAGCACTACCATTGATTATTCAAATAAAATTCACAAATGAGTTAAATCCTGACAAGCCCTGCAAAATCAGGACCAAAATAATTATATCCTTGTTTCTTTGTGAAGTTGTAGTTATTAACCACAAACCCCCATAATCCTTGTTTTCTCTGCAGAAGGAGATCCTGTAAGTAACTCCAAAACCTCACACATTAAGTTCCAGGTCCCTTTCTATATTTGCTATGATCAAATTTGCTGGTAGGATTGGCAATCATTTATAAATACAGAGTACCAAAGGGATTGATCTTTTTTCCCCCCCTGTTCAATGTGTGTTAGCCAATTAAGGGGCATCATAAGACCCTATCAGCTATCAATATTCCAGACCCGAATTCTTCTCTCTCCACCAAAGATTATTAATATTCAAAGAACAAAATGTCACTGAAGAAGGGGAAGCAAAGAATAAAATCCTACCAAGAGGACTGTAGAAACTGATCTCTTGTATACCATCTGAAAAAAAAACGGAGCTAGTGCTATTTAGATCAGTGGTTCTCAATAAGAAAATGCTAGTTCTTAGTTTTCACTCATTTTTTGACTAAAGAAAAATAATACAGCAATTATTCTATAGCAAAGAACTCAGAAAGACTGCAACAGGGAAGAATATTTTTAACACTATGGATTTCCCTGGAATTTCTGGGTTTATCTGGGGAATTATGTTTGCACACCTATCAGTACTAACATTGTCTGGCATTCTGTGGCACCCTTGAAAAAACCTCAATGCATACAGTAGTACCAAAGCACCCTAGTTGAGAATCACTGACCTAGACACAAAGATGAAAAACTGCATTCCTATGCTACCACATGCTAGTTCCTCTTTTGTTATTTTCCCCTGTCCCACAAATGTCATTATTCCCCATTTCCTACTGCAAATAAAATAAAAACTTGAAATAAAATAAAATAAAATAAAATAAAATACAATAAAATAAAAACTTGCAATAATATCACCACAAACAACTGTTCAATTGTGCATTAGCAAGTTAGGTATTCACATTTGAAATAATTCCACTTATGTATGGACAACTTGAACTCAATTAATATCATTTAAGAGGGTCAAATTTAAAATAAATATATTTAAGGAGAAAAAAAACTATGCTGTGTCTACTGAAGTATATTATTTGTTGTCCTTGCAAGTATGAAAATTACCATGTAATTGTTTCCTTTTTACTCTTCTACAATTTACAATGAGCTGAGCTGAATTTCTTGTTTTTTAATTAAAAGATTAGTTTATTAAATTTTCAAACACCCTACACTGAGCAACCGGAAAACAAAAAGTTTGTACAACAAACAAAACAAATGTACAACTAAGTTAAATTAGGCAGCTACAACTTAGCTATATTAGAGTTAGGAATTTTCTATGAAGACATGCTGGATATACATTGTGGGTCATCTTTAAGTGATGAAAGTACCTCTTCTTCAACAATGGAACTAGTTCAAAGCAAGTCATATCGTTCTGTAAGTAAGTAGGTGTCTAAGGCTTCAATTACCCTATACAGAAAAGTGTCCCTTCCAAAATTCTGCAGTAGTAGTAGTAAGTAGTAGTAGTTTGCCTTTTGGATGAATACCATCTTACCTTGGCTGCTTGCTAACTGCACTGCCCAAATGGTCAAATAGAATGCTTACAACTGATCAAGGAACATCCTTCATGCCCACAAACGTAAAACATCTGCTTGAGCTCATCATTTCTGGCACAACCTTCACACCAACCATCACACCTGTATGGCTTTTCAACCTCATTAATTATGTATCATAATTAATGAAGAAACAGAGTAGAATATACAGTAAAGATGTAACTGATAGCACGTGCATTTGCTTCAGAAAGATTCTTTGGGATTTTGCCAATTTTTACATAGATCCTCCAAAAATTAATTAAAGAAAAAAATTGCTTGAAATTTGCAAAACTGGAATTCATTTTAAAATTATTCGATTGTATTTTGTAACTTGAACAGATAATGGCCTTAACATCCTTCAATGTTGCCAGTTTGCATTAGTTCCTTTTCAAGAGGTGCAACAATACTCATATAATGCTCCTATTTTTTTTTATCCCCCCCCCCAAAAAAAACCCAACCTCATCAGTTTTTGATAGTTTTATTAAGTGATGAGGTAATCAGTATTCTGTTTTAAAACAATACTGATTTACTAGGAATGAACACCAGCGCTTATTCCTGAGACAGTGCCTACATTTGTAATAAAAAAGAAAGATAATGGTTAAAGGAACTAAAAACAGGTATAACCTTTACCATTAATCTATTTTCAAACGAAATTTACCATTTGATAATTGGTTAAATTTTTTCTCTAGAAAATGAGCCCCTTCTAGAATTCCTCTAATAATACCAATTGTCCTCAGAATTAAAATGTGGAAAACCTAAGAAATATGACACATTTAATTTTTTTAAAAATCCTTGAAAAAGTTTTGGCTCACTGGTTGTAATATGCTCTCCTATGTCTTATATCAGTCAAATATTATTTATGATTGAAATATTAAAACTGAATTCCTATTTTAAAGTAATCAGGCCCACTGAATCCCCAAAAAGTAATCTCAAATCCTCAATGCAGAAGAATTGCACTAAAATAAAGTGACTATTAAGAAAACAATATTATTTTCTAAATAGTCACTTTATTTTTGAGGTTTAAGTTATTACGAAAATATAGTAGAACATTGAATTTTCTCTTTTTTCACTACAGAATCTAAATATTATAAAAAAGGTAAACAGCAATCATATCCGTTATATAGCTGAGATAGAATGCCTATGTATGCTCCTGCTACACTGTTTCTTGTTACAGATAACACATAATACCCTGACCATAATGCAAATTGGCTACAATTTTTTATTACTGTAAAATGAATAAGTAGCTGAATGCCCTCACAGTTCATTCAAAGTTTAGTGTCCTCTAAGAATTTCGATAGTTTTACCACTTCATAAATAATTCATGAGAAACATTTTTACATATTGGATTACTCTTGTTTTCAATTACATAAAGCAGAATCTAAATGAAATCAGTCACTACTGGATAGCTTTGTATCATATGACAATCAAAGGACTATAAATATTTTTCCCCCAAATTTTTTATGGCAAGCAAGTGGTGATTGACTAACAAGAATAATAAGAGTGATGTGTCCCAACCCATTCTTCAGATTTCCTGCTCCATATTAGTTGTGAATTACATGCTTCCTTTCTAGGTAATCTGCTAGAAGACAGTAACAATTTACAATATTTAGCTTTCTTGGTTCACCTCATAATGCTTCTAAACAACCTATTGTACTTATACATATATAAAAGTTTAGACATATATTTTTTCTCTCATTCTTGACTCTTTTTATGATGGGATAGTTTATTGCTTCTGCTTTTAACTGACAAGCTAACAGGATATAATCATTACCTAATGTAGGGGCGGTCAAAATATGGGCCACAGGCCGCACCTAACCCACCAAGTACTTTCATCTGGCCTGCAGTGCCCGCCAACAAATTGTGCCCCGCCCAGCCCTTCCACCCACAAGAGTGGAAGCGAGGTGCCCATGAGTGGAAGTGAGGTACACAAACCCCCAAACATACCCTACTGCATCTCACTCCCACCCTCGTGGGCAGAAGCTGCCAGCAGACAGCTTCCAGGCAGGGCTGCTACAGCCCCTGGGGACCTGTTCCACTTCCCCAGTCTCCTGCTGGCTCCAGGCAGCAGGTAGGGAAGCAGCAGGGGAAGGGCTACAGATGGGCAGGTGCGTGGTGCTGGGGCTGGCAGCAGCACGAAGCCCACACCCAGGCGGGCAGTGGAAGCATGGAGCTCGGATGGGTAGCATGTGGGTGTAAGGAAGGGTGCGGGGTGTGGGGACCACTCCACACACACTCTCCCCATGGTGTGCAGCCCTGGCACACAGTGGCAGCAGCAGCAGGCAGGGCATGGCTCTGGCCAGCATGGCACATCATGGTGAGGTGTACAGCCTCCCCTGGGCTGTCTGTATCACCAGCACTCCCCTCACTCGCCGGGCATGGGAAGGAAGTCTCAGGCACTGGAGCCGGCTGCCTTCCCCACCAGGACTGCACAGCAGGGGAGGGAAGCCCTAGGCACCTTTCCCTGGGAAGCAGGGAAGGCAGCCAGCTCCAGCACCTGTGGCTTCCCTCCTGTGCCTGGCGAGTGCGGGGAGAACTGGTGATACAGATGGCCCAGCAGAGGCTGCACCCCTTACCATAATGTGTGGTGCTGACCAGAGCCATGCCCTGCTGGGCACCAGTGCCCCGAGTGCCCCGCCTGCTGCTGCTGCACCATGGGGGGAGGGGAGGGTCCTCACATCTTCCCACCCTCCCTCACACCCCACAACCCCCACATACCCTACACCCAAAACCCCCCACATATACACACTCCCCACTGTACCCAATGCTCCCCACACACACAGCTACACCCCCTCATAATCCCTCACACCATACCATACACACACACCCACACACACACCCACACCCTACCATATACACACACACTAAGATGGCAACTCCCCACCACAAAGGAGTATTTCCAGGAGGCAAGGAGAGGGACTTCCAGCGGCAAAGGTCAGGGGTTAGGGGTGGAACTTTTGGTCCCAAGATGGGGACAAGGGGGTGGGGCAACCGTCAAGGGGCGGGGCTACCCATGTGGCCCTCAACCGCTCACCAAAATTAGTTAAGTGGCCCTCCACCCAAAATAATTGCCCACCCTGGTCTAATGCTACAAAATACTTCATGAGGACACTGGAATGTAAAACATATTCTATTATGAATTACATGGCATTATTCTGTAATTTTAAATGTACATATTTAAAAACGTAGAACATTGGAAAAAATCAGACATTAAAAAAGAATTCTGAACTCTTCCCAGACTGAAAAATGCACGGAGTTCATGGAATATTATGTTTGGTGTCTGACAAATTACCTTTCCTGAAGTTTCTCATCTGAGAGGTGCAAATCTTCTTTTAACTGTTGATACCTGTCTTCACGTAGTAACCTGGTGCCATCATACAGAGTTAGTTCTCTGTCATGGATTAGCCTGTTTGGGAACAGAAAATAAAACAAGTCTAGCATTTAATTGCCTTTTTCTAAGTTTTCTCAATGCATGTTATTTTAAAAAGGTGCTTCAGCCAAGATGTCTTAACTGTACTGCCCAAGTTATTAACAAAAATAAAGATTAATAAGTTTCAGCAAATGACCTTGTAATAACAAGGAAGGCCAGTCAAACTGTCTGCCTAAGAAAAGAGTTTAAAATATGGTTCAGTAACTACAGTACATAATACCATGTTGACAGAATAACTATTTTCACAGATGGACAAACCTTACTAGAGACCATACATGAAAAAACTTTCCCTATCACTATTATAACTACATAAATGGCATGAAATTAGAAATATTCTTCCTATTAACAGCACCATAGTATTGTTTTGTTACTAGAAACCAGACACTTTATAGCTGCTTTCATAGAATGTAAATTCTATAAAGCAGAAGAAAAAAACAGATGTGAAGAACTTAAAAGGCATGAAAAATGGGCTTGTGCTATTCTCCTGCCTTTTTTCCAGTTTATGAAGGTGGCATGAAAGGCTACTGCAGCTTTAAAGGTGGGATTCTACTTAAGTTTATAAAAGGGACTGTACATGGGTAGCCAGTCCATGGCTGCATACCACAAATGACACGGGTTGCCTCTGTGTGGCACATGGCAGATCAGGGCAGAAGCAGGGAACACAACAGCAGGTAGAACAGGGAGCAGAAAAAGAGCAACAGATTGGACAGCGGAAGAGGATTGGAGTGGCACTCAAGCAAAGTGAGGGGCTTTTCCTGTGGCAAGCCTGCCAAAAATGTTGGCCCCCACTGAATTATATGACATAGTTGCCTACAATAGCAATGGACCACACCTGATACCCCACAGAAGATCCTACCCAATCCCGTTTTGCTAAGGTTTCATATGAGAATCTGAGATCTTGTCTACCTCGATGATTCTATGGATAAAAAGAAAACTAGTATGACAATACAAGTAACAAGGAAGTGAAAGCTAGTAGAGAGAGAGGAAATTATATTTTATTTAGACGATTGTTTTTATTAGCACCCATTTAACTAAGTAACCTGAAAAAAGAGCTCTTTTTGTTAAGGATCCAACACCACTTTGCCTTCATCTGAAGCCTGAGAAAACTTGCTATACCCTTCTGAGTCATCCAATAAAAAATGGCAACACAAGATTTGACATTCCTGGTTTTTTTCCAAAAAAGAACAAAGCAATCCGAATACAATCTACAAATTTAAAAAAAAGAATGAAAAGAAAAAATACATTCAGATTTTCATACTACAAGTCATAAAGAAGCTAAAAGAAGACAAGCCGATTGCTTTGTTAAGCAGGTTACTTCGATAAAGCTTTAAAAAAAAAGTTAAAAGAAATTCAGGGAACATTTTTTATTTTCAACCAAATTACTGTAAAACTGGACAGAAGTTATTCTGAACTATTATCTACATAATTACATATTATTGTAAAAATCCAGTTTGAAAATAAGGCGACCTAGCTACACATAATGCACAGAACAGACCAGAAGAGAAAATTAGGGTCTCAGAAAGCTCTGAAGCTAACTGAACTCTGTCTTGGGCATAAAATACATAAGCATAACAATGAAGGTCTTTAAAGAACTTAGGAAATGTACATTCAAAGTGATATTTTTACTTATTCAACATAAGAACTGTTATTCCTAAAATAGCTACTAGCAACACTATATTATGGGCTAGATTCTGATACCTTCATTTATCCTGAGTAGCTACTTACCACAAGTACTTCTAAGATAAAGGTACTATTCAATATAAGCATAAATTTCAGAATCTGGCCCTGTATTCTTTTATTTATTTACTAAAAGCACAGTTGACATTATTATACAAGATTTTTAGGCATTTTTAGTAAAATGATTAAAGGAATTTTAAGTAATGTCTAGAAAGCATTCTGTAGAGTGAGTATAATTTTCTTTTTAACAAGATGCACACAACAAAGATAATTAACATAATAAATGTCACATCTGTCATTTAGGAGCTACATGCAGTTTTTAGGACTTCTGTACTAATTTCCATTTTCAAAGCACAGTACAAACACTGACTCATTAATTTTTAGGCTACATTAACTTTCACTAGGTTAAAACCTAGCACATTTTTCAAATCACATAGAAAAGCTGCATGAACTAAGAGTTGATTTACACAACAAACTCCTGGCTTCCTTCTACTCTCAAATACATAAGGACCTAACACTGCATCTTCCGTAAACACACAATACAATATTTGCAACACTATTCTTTAATTTGCACAGTTGTGCATCTAGTAGCAGGACACAAGTTTCTCAGGCTATGCATTTAAGTGCACGGCCTCAGGGATGAAAAAGGCAGCGTGCATAATGGGGGTACATGCTTATGCAAACTTAATGTATAATCAACACTTGTTAAGCATTGCTGTAATCTTAGATGCCCTGAAATGACTAGCTCCCAACATCTTCAAAGCTTCTACTAATCAGCTCTTTACCAGCTGCTTCCTCTTTACCATTCTGGCATGGTTAAAGGGAATACAATTAGTTACAAATACTTTAGCTAGCAGTTAACTGGAATACTATTAACTTATAAACCAGAAAGTGGGACAGAAAAATGCTATGTTCTTAAGCAGCTTATGTGTTCAATGAATATGAAGATAACAGGAGTTTGTTACATTTGAAGCAATAGGCAATAAATTGGGACTGGCAATACATTATGATCTTATGCAAATTAGGCACTTACTAGAATTCATATATGTGCAGTACACAGTATGTACTCAGTAAACAAATCCCAAACACCCATCTTACTAGCACTTTTATACTGACCTCTGTAGGACAGCCAAGGTGCCAGGGTTGACACGATGAATACCATCAAGAATAACAAGCTTCCCTTCCAGGGCAGCAGTTACAAGCGGAGATGGTCTCCAAGCAGTGTCTCCATTAGGTAGAGTATACCTTTGCTGCAGCAAATCTCGAGCTGTCATATCCTATGAGCAGCAATCAAAAGAATACAATCAAGCTATATTTTAGTCATGCATCAGTTCTCAATTTCAAAAAGTGTATTTCTCAAGAAGCATGGACCCAAAGGGGTTTGGACACGGAATCTCTGATTCTTTCCTTGAGAACTGTTAGATTTACATACATACTTTAAAATAACCTTAATGCAACATTTTAATCTTTATGAAAGATTAATAACTAACTAACACAGACTTTTCAACACCAGAACAAAAGATCACTTTTTAAAAGAACTTCTAAATGTTTTTTCCCCCTTATAGGTAAAAAGACTTCATTTAAGAAGCAGAAAGTTCCTGTACAGCAGGGGGCAGCAGTTTTCACACAACATAAATCGAACTCACTCATTTGACAAGCAAGACTGAAACATTTTACATACATCATTAAAACAGATTCAGATTTCAGTGACGTAAAACGCTGGTAAAGTTTTGCAATTCTAAAGACAGAATCCACTTTGGTGGCAGACCCCCCCACACTTAGGTATTAAAACACCTAAAACTCTGGTTGCTGGGGTTACTTTTGTTCTATTTTTATGACATAAATGTATAAACATTCCTGGGACAGGGAATGACAAGGACCAGAACCCCAACCTTCCCCATTCCTGCAGTGTGTGCTAGCCACTAGACCACAGAATTACCCTCCCCTTGCTTGTTCTGTTTCTGGCCCCACAGCTGGTACAGTCTTGGCTGTCTTGTGGCCCAGGAGTGAAAGGTGCTTCCATCCCAGTCTTCTCTTTAACATGGTGGTTACAGTGCTTTCCTCAAATGTGGAAATGTGACTTTGAATCACCTTAGGCTGAGGAGGACTTAAAACCTCAGGTTTTCCACTTCCCTGGTGACTAATCACAGGCTGTTAGGCAAGAGGTCGGAACCAACACCAGTACCACAGAACTGAATGCAAGTCATACAAGGTAGATATAGTAGAGGCACACCAAACAGATCAGGTCTCTCTGGACTTGGCACTTTCCCAGAACCAACATAGGTCACAATGGAGTTTAAGCAAGAGCTCACTGCCTAGGTGATCAAGTTAGATCACCTCTGAGTTTATGCAAAACCCAAATGGAAGAATCTACTCAAGTCTTCAGGAAAATACTGAGGTGCTGTTTAACCGGAGGCAAATACTGAGTTTGACTTGTGGAGAAGGGCCAATCTGGATAGCCCTTTGGAATTTAAATATAACCCTAAACCTAAAAATAGGGTAGGGGGAAACATGGAGGGACTCTAACAGTCCACAGAAAAGATCAAATATCCCCCAAATAAAATACAGTTTTGTTCCAATCCAACTCACTCCATCCCTACAGAGGATATAATTTTGCAGACAAAAAGCAACGGTAGTCCAGGATGTGCATCTGCCACTACACATATGCTTTGGTTGTTCCTTTGTAGGGGGCACTAACTGAAGCCTAGAAGGAAACCGTAGTGAGCACCATGTGGCCTAAAAAATTAATTCTGTTCTGCTTTTCAACTGCAGAGAATCTACCCAGTGCAGAGCTCAGCAACTCAGGCTGTTTACATCTGGCCAAAAATCAGGTGGGAAAAAATATCTGTTATTGCGGTTAAAGTTTTGCACATATTCTTTTTACAACTATAAACTCTCTGAACTTTTAAAAATAAAAATAGAACAAATTATGTCATGTAGCCTGAATCATTTCCTCTTTCTGCATTTCCTTAAATGTCTTAAAATAACAGGACAAAGTCTGGTTCCTTCAATACTTCCACAACTGTGTAACTTAAAAGTCTCACCTTCAGATCCATAAAAAAGCACATCTTTTTACTGTTGCCATCAGAATTTTTTACTGTTGTAATTGTTTTGGATTTTTTTCATTTTATTACTAAGTTGTTCAGGCTAAATGCAAAACTTTTCTAACATTTTTATTTAGACTAAAGAAAAACAAATGCTTCTCTTGCTATGAGTTGCCATTTATTTCAGAAATTCCTTATGTATATTCTGCTAATAAATGTATGTATTAGAATGCAGTACTTGCACACAGAATTAAATTAAAATTCATTTTATACTATGCACTTCTTTTGGAATGAAATTAACAATGAATGGTATGATTTAACTATGCTAAAACTAATGCTGGAAACTCAAAAGAACAGAAAGCATTACAAAAATAAAATTAAAATTTGCATCATACTCCAAATGACTTGAGTTGGACTTGATCAAATAATGGGAAATAATAAATTCTTTCATTACCATTTTTTTCCAATTATTCAATATCTGTAGAGGGTTACAACTGTTTTTTGCCTACAGATTTGTTGTTTGTTCTTCCTTCTTGATTAATTATTTATATATTAGACAAATAATATATATTTATATTGTAATACCAGTAACCTGGGTAAAAAAATATTTCTTTCCCACTGTCTTTGTTACATCTAGTTTATCTTATGAAATAGAAAGATTTTATTTTTTTCCTTTGGAAAATATGTTTTTACTGTTCCAGTCATCATACTTAAAGCTCAAAATGTATTTCCTGAAATAGCTCCACTGAGGAAATTATAGTAATACCAAGTAGGGTGTCCCTCATACCTCAACTACTAGCAAATATGGTAGGAGAAGCTTTCAGTTTAACCAGCTTCCCTTGCTCCTTCAATGCCCATTTTATTCTTGAAAATTCAGAGGTTCATGCCCAGGTTTCTAACTTATGAGGCCAATTTGGATTTGCATTTTCTGCCATTTCTCAAACCAAGAACAGGAATTAATGGTAAGGAAAATTCCTGAGGTCACATAAAAATGCTGATTTAGATATAGAAATACATAAGCACATGCAGACACACACTTACTGATGTGCTTAGATAGGATAATTTTTCTGCCAAAAAAAAAATGTTTTTTTGTTGAGAATTATGTTAATGCCACCAATATTTGAATATTAGTTTTTTCTGAAACATCCTGAGGGAAAAAAGTGTTTTAAGCCTTTAAAAAAATTAAAACCAAAGGTTTCCAAACTGTGGTCTACACACAACTGGCTGCTACTTCTCTTCATGTCTAGTTGCCTAACTGTACTAGGAGATAGCTAAAAATAAATTATTTCCTCAAATTACTTTCCCAAGTATGCAAATGCTGTAGTTTCTACAGGGACTTCATGCAATCAGGAGTAAATGTAGTACATGAGCTTGCAAATCAGAAAGAAAGTTGTTCTTGAAACCATGTACCCCAGGAGTTTTCAACCTTTTTTAACAAGTGTACCCCTTCTGTCTCAAAGTTTCAGCTCATGCACCCCTTTATATTTTTTTTCTTGTTTTTAAGGGGGGAGGCAGATTGAGGCCCTGCAGTGAGGGAGGGAGTGGGGCAGGCGCTGCTCATCTGGGGCAGGCCAGGGCCCAGGACAGATCTATGAGCAGCTTGTCTGGGGGGGGCACAGGCAAGGTGGGGGGCGGTGCCTGCCCCTGCTCCAGCCCCAGCCCCACTCACTTTCTCAACACAGGGGCCTATGGAAGTGGAGCTACTGGGGGGCTGCAACCACTCCAGAATTCACCGTAGCCTCCCCAACACCCCTCCCAGCACCACTGCCACCCTCCCCAACCACAGCTGGCCCAGTCCCTGCTGGGAAGAGACCAACGCCTGAGCCCACAGTGGCAGCCCACCTTCATCCTGCACACAGATCTGGGGCACATGCTCCCAAATGCCCTCCCAGGGTGCACGCAGTGTTGGGAGCCACCCCCCACTTGAACTCATTCAAAAGAAGAGATCTTAAAATGATCCTTGGGCATTCTCTGATTGTCTACAGACTGAACATCTAAGAAGGAAGGGAGTTTTACCCGTTGGTTTTTAAGGACATATTAAGATTATGAGAAAATTACGAGAGGTATGCTGTAAAAACCAGGAAGGTAGAATTTTCATATTTCTTGTTCTAAAAGTCTATTTCACAGACTGAAATGTATAATACAGACAGAAATCAAACCTTTACCATGAGAAATTTCCTGTTGCCATTTTCTATCCTGCAATTCTGGGTATTAGATAATGACAAAACATTTATGTTTTGGAACACAGAGTTGAATATCAGTTGGAAAAGAAGGTAAAAAAGCATGTGTAAGACAAAAAAGGACAAACATACATTTTAACTACTTTAAAAGGGAGTGAAAGAGCACCTACTTTAGACCATAAAGGAGCTGTTACAAACTATTTATTAATTCTGAAAAACCCAGTAGTGATGCAGATAAGATAAATCACTGAACTTTGATCCTGCACTAAGCAAGGGGAAAGTTGGAGCAGTTTTGTTACTTTTGCATCCCTACAGGATTATATGGTGTCCTTTGATATTTAAACAATTGTTATGTATTGATTGCTATATCCTCTGAGAAGATACCAATTAAGGATTAGCAATTCTTCCACATAAATTGCTATCATGTTCTCCATGCTGAAGTTCCACAAGCTTTGCCCTCATGAATGAGCATGCCAGGTTTCTGTTTCAGAGAAGGGCTTCCAAGAGCTACTTTTATATATATTTGTATAATAAATCCTCTAAATTACATAATACTCTCAAATACTAACCTACTTGAGAATACACAGACTTTTTGGACGCAATAATGTATTTCTCTATTACAACAAAGCAAACATTCTTTTCTGAATTACTGTTTATAATACAAGACCTGCTGGCAATATTTTAGCACTTTAAAGAGAGTTGTTATTTGTAGAATAGAATTAAGAGAGCTCTGTCTTTTCATACATCTATTTAAAAGGAAAATTTAAATCAGGTGCCACTGAAACTTTTCTTTTCCTCTCCAAACCGTACCTGGCAGCTCTGTGACCCTGCTCTTCAGGAAACTCAAGAAGGATCACAACGTGATCTGGGACAAATAAGCATGAAGCTCATTTGGGCCCTGGGAAAGGGAGAAAAAACTGTTCCCAGACTGAAAGGGGACAAAAAATAGGCCTCCAGGGTTCACTACTGTCTAGCATCGTGCAGTCAGCTGCAAACTTGAGCATTCTGCACTGTAGGAAAAAGGAAGAGAAAAAAAGTCAACAGGGATAAAGGAAGGAGGAAAGCTAAAGAGGGGGAAAAGAACAGGAGGCGCTACTCCACAGTTAGGGCGGCTAGGATCTGGAACCAACTTCCAAGGGAAGTGGTGCTGGCTCCTACCCTGGGGGTCTTTAAGAGGAGGTTAGACAAACACCTTGCTGGGGTCGTTTGACCCCAGTACTTTCTCCTGCTATGGGGTTGGACTTGATGATTTGCTCAGGTCCATTCTGACCCTAGCAACTATGAAACTATGAAACTGAAACTGAGACAAGGTACCGCATGGTCTTCAGCAAGAAGATACATCAGCAGGGACCCTGGTTTTCTCTGATAAAAAAGCCCCCAATTTTCAGATATAAAAAATAACCCCAGCACGACAGGTTCTATGTTATATCCTAGAAAATATATATACTAGATGACCCTGTGAGGTCCTTTCAGCCCTACTTTCCTATGATCCTATGATGTTGTTTGATGATGTCTTTAGAGTATTAGTTTTGTTCTTGTTGTTAGAATACTGCTCAGCTAGAAGTGTTCTTTCATAAGGGTAACACAGACATGTGCGGGCCGGCTCCCGATCCCATCCTCGCCATGTGCGAGCCGGGCCCGTCTTTGCGCATGCGGACTGTGGCCAGCAGCCCGGGCACGCGGGCCCAAAGAAAACAGCGGGGCGGTAAGGTACGCGTGAGCTAGAATCAGTTACGGAGGCGTAATGGTTGATTGAAAAGATTATTTACTTACACCCAAGGTGGTCGCGGTGTAGGCTGGACAGCTTTCCAGGCGCAGCTCCGTTTGAATCCTCATTGGAGGACTCTGACAAACTCGATTCTTTGACCCCGGAGTGGTTTAGGCTCCGCGGGTTCGGCAATTCTTTCCTCACGGAGTGGCTGAATCTCCGTGGGTTCTGTTCGGTTCCCAGGTCCCCTGGAGCTGTTAAGACTCCGTGGGTTCGAAAATTGGGTATATAGGATAGGGATACGTCTAGGATTGCGCTCGGTGACGGGGAGAGGCTAGAAGCTAAACAGACCTCCGTTGCCTGCTTAAGAAAGGTGCGTTGGGTCCGCAAGGGTCCACATCGCTTGGAGGTCTTCACACAGTGAGAAATCTCCTCCTCCTGGCGAGTTCTGTATCTCTCCAGGTTTTCTCTCTCTCCGACTTGGGCGGAAACTAGCCAAGCCTTTTGTACGGCTAGCAAGACAATAGCTAGCCGAACACAACTCCTTTGCACCGTGCATCACTATGATGCAAAAGAAATGCACCATGCAAAGGAAGGCTACAAACGGCAGGAAATACTCTTTTGCACGCGGGTTCTCCTATTGCAGCAGAAAACTCTATCGTGCAAAAAAGCTGCAATTTGGCGGGAACATAATTTAGCGGTGCCGAAGCACACAAAAACAAAAAACCACAACTCTGGGGTGTGACAAGACATACAAGCAAGAATATTTATACACACACACAAAGACATCATCAAGCAAAACATCATAGGATCATAGGAAAATAGGGCTGGAAAGCACCTCACAAAGTCATCTAGTCCAGTCATCTGGTCAAGACAGAATCATCCCCCGCTAAAGCCATCCCAGCAAGTGTCTGTCTAATCTGCTTTTGCACGTTTCCCAAGATGGAGACTCTACAACTTCTCTAGGTAGCCTGTTTCAATACTCGACCACCCTCATAGTCAGCAAGTTCCTCCTAATTTCCTGTCTAAATTTCCCCTGTTGCAGTTTGAGGTTGGTTGCTCTTAATCCTGTCCCCTACAGAGAAAAGCTCACTCCCCATCCTATCTATAACCAGCCTTCAGGTGTTTGACGACTGTTAACAAATCCCCCTCAGTCTTCTCATCTCCAGATTGAATAACCTTACTTCTTTCACAGTCTTTCCTCATAGATCTTGTCTCCCAGGACCCTGATCATTGTTGTTGCTCTGTGCTGGACTCTTTCCAAACTGTTCATGCCCTTAAAGTGCAGGGCCCAACACTGGACACAGTATCCCAGGTGAGACCTACTAATCTTACAGCTC
>NW_005841878.1:1818957-1826836 GCF_000455745.1 Alligator sinensis
CTTTCCCTAAATAAGTAATTTTCTCCAAAGGCTGGAGCCTTATATAGAGATTTATCTAATTTATGCAATCTGTGATTTATGTAATATTTCAGACAATATTATACATACACTAGTTCACTTACCTGATACAGCATGATAGGTTCTATGTTGTATCCTAGGATATCGGCAAATTCCTTAGCAATAACTGTTTTGCCGCAGCCCTAGAAAGTTTTAAATAAATCAATAAAAAATAAATTATAAAAGGACTTAGAAATATACTGAAAGAAAAAAAAAGAAAAAACATAAAAGTCCTTACTTTTCCTCCAATTAAACACATATCCTTAACCATATGTGACTGCATCATTTCTGCCAGGAGCTGCTTATGACTGGATGTCTTTATAAAAGTATCTGATCCAGAATACAGGTTTAATGGTCTAGTTCCAGCTGGAACCTACAAGCAATGAAAAAGGTAAAATTTGTACAAAAGGTTGCTGTAGACTCGGAGAACAAATGCGATTATGTTTGGGCATTTTTCCGGTAGCTTCCATCTTCTGTTCTAAAAATCTAGACCTTGCATGAACCCCACCCCCAGGAGACTATAGTTTGTGGCTGTGAACATTTCTCAGATGAAATCAGAATAAAATGTAAACCCACATAATGATGTCTACTTTGCCTCTTCACAACTTGAAACAATAGCTCTGAGAGGTTATTCTAATTCATTTTAAGGTAGGGTTAACTCTCTATCCCAAATATGAAACTTTAAAAGTTTCCACTGTTATTACTTACTGTAGATAAGAGGAGTGAAAGAGAGAAGGAACAATTTTATTGTGAATATTTGAAAGTCTACTTTAAACAGGTATTTAGGACAGAGTTTTGAACAGCAGCAAAGCTTGTTTCCTTCAATTTAACCCAAAAGCCCTACCCCTTCTAATACTAGTCACTGCTTCCTCCTCAAATTGTCTCCTCTCCCCAAAGAAGCTATTGTTTCTTTAACCAGATCTGAATTTACCCTAGTGCCAAATTAAGCCAAAAATACAAAGAAGTTCTCCAACCAAAACCCCCTAGTTTCCAACCCCTTTTGAGAGAAACCTCAGTTTGCATATACTCTCACATATATTTAATCTGAGGTCATCCCTCCGTTCTACACATTCTGAGGTCCTGCCTCCCAAACACAAATATGATCTCTTCCTGCTTCCTACCATTTTATCCATATCACAGACTCCCCAATCTCACCCAAATCCAGCATCCACTTCAAACTCTCAGATCAGCATGTGTTTCCTCAATAAGACATTACAAACTGTAAACTTCACTGAAGGAACCTCAATCAACTAATCAACTAACTGCTCCATCTTCTGTTTCAAAATCCAGGATGCATCTACACTTGCAATTAGCACATAGCAGTAAACTCCAGCGCAGTTCAGGCTGGAGTCAGATGCTCCCAGGTGCAGGGTTTGCGTGTATGCCCAAGTTTGCAGCAGTTAGAGCCAGGGCACAGCAGCCCCAGGCTGGCAAGGGGCCCAAAGGAGTTAGCCCCAGGCTCTAGGTGGCAGTACTGGGGCTGGCTGGGGCACAGAGATGATACAATGAGGGGCTAGCTGACAAGCAGCCCCCATAATCTAGCACCCTTGTGCCCTTATCAGCCCCAGTCACCATCTACACATGCATTTCAGCGCACTTAATGATTTCTCCATAGGACAGTGCTTGTCCCAGACAGTACTATCTACAGC
Source organism: Alligator sinensis (assembly GCF_000455745.1). Lineage (NCBI taxonomy): Eukaryota > Metazoa > Chordata > Crocodylia > Alligatoridae > Alligator > Alligator sinensis. The sequence continues at coordinate 1,820,664 of NW_005841878.1, forward strand.
AGAGCTAATTAATTTACTGCACATTGATATGGGCACACATGTAGATAGAGATGCTACACTGTGGAGCTAATTAGTCAGGTCCTCAGTAAAATCCACGTGTAGATGCACGCCCTGTGTGGAATAACATTGCCAGTACTGCTAGCTATTACATTTTATATGATGTGGTTGACAGAAAAAACCCTACTATTTTATTTCAAGATACAATGAAAGAGCAACAAAACATAAAACAAAACAAAAATTATAGACCTGCCTTAGTTGTCTGGATAGAAGGCCTTATTTTTCCATAACTGGATACTTTTCAGTTCTTAAATGATGTTCTACAATTTATTACTTGTTACTCTATAAGAAAAAGATATTCATAGGGGTCCTGCAGAAAGCTCAACACCCACAGTGAGTGTTGAAGTATGGGTGAGACTTAATAGAATAAAATTAGTAATAACAATATGAAATAATATAGTTGGCTGAACAATCACCTGGAATGTAACTTCTTTTTCACCAATCTGGACAGTTACATCAGCCTGTAAGGTCTTGCTTCCTTGTACACTTTCCACTTTTGTAATACTACTGGGACACAAATGGCTTCCAGAATCCTTTAGTTTAAAACGCTGTAACACCAAGGAAAAAAATAATTAATATTTAATGCAGATTAAGAACATAAGAAATGCCATATTGGGTCAGATCAATGGTCCATATAGTCCAGTATCCTGTCTCTGAGAGTGGAAAGAGTAGATGCTATAGAAGGAGAACATTGAACAGGACAGATCCAGAGCAAATCTATCCCCTGTTCATTACTCTCCGTGGTATCCACTATTGTATGTTTAGAGATGCCAGAGGAAACCATCTCCAGACAGTCTGTTCAATAGCTAATAATAGATCTATCATCCAACTGTGTATTTTTAAAAGTTTCTTCTGAAAACAAGGCAGAAATGGATTCAATATTAATTCTTCTGACATTCAAAACCATTTTACTCTAAGAATGTTAATACTAGAAAAGTCCAAGTGTACATTTGAAACCAGTGGTATGAGAATATGTTTATTAAGTATTCTTTATTCAATGTACAGCTTGCTGTTTATCTTGAAAAAACAAATTAAGTCAATTAACGAGCTGCAACAACAGAAATCTTTGTATTAAAAAATGCCAGAATTCTATTTTTCTGAATTGAGGTTCCTATGTGTGACATATTTTAGCTCCCTTTAAAAAAAAACAGAACTATATCTTCTTATTACATAGTGGCTGTATGCTGTCCACTGTTCTTTTGTTGATTCTATAGTCAGGCAGACTGAAATAATAGCACCAGAAGGTGAGAACTTCCAGTATGTATCCTAGTAGGTCAATTATCTTTGTATTCTGTTATAACCACTTACAATCAGAAGCAACCTAATAAAAATAAAAAATACTTGTCAGGATAAGACAATTATTTAATTCTACAGTCTTGTGTGTTGTGGAAGTTGAAGGCATTCTCCTTGCATGAAACCTTGCTATATATACAGCCTCTGACATGCCAAAGAAAAAGCTGTGTATTTTCACTTTCCTACCCTTCCTTTTAATATTTTAAGGTTCATGCTATATATAGAAAGTTTGAAAAATATTTTCCATAGAAGGTGTTTTTTTAAGTCCTTATTTGTTGGGAAGAGGGACACATATATTAGAAATTCAGATTCATCTTTGCTTGGAAATCTACAGTGACTGGAAAGCAAGGGAGCCAAGAAAGTGAAAGCTGAGTAGTTTAGAGTGCAAGGGATTTTTAGATTCTGTTTTTCTTAACACCTATTTAACTTCAGTGCCTAACGAATACCAATGAAAGATGACATCTACATTAAATATTCAAAACGTACACAAGGTCCCATCCATTAAGGTGATTGTTCACATAACACATCTGAGATTCTTCTGTGTTCTGCTCTCCATCAACCCTCGTCTCCCAAAAATTCCTCCAGTGAAATTGGGGAACACCAGATTTGATACTCCCCGCTGGCTATATATAATCTTTTCTTTTTTCTTTTTTACTGCATATATTGTGTTTTTCCTACAATCATGAATAATGCAAGAGATGCAGACTCTCTCTCTCTCAGTAGTACATTTCCCAGTAGGAATTAAGATAATTTTCCACTATTACAGTTCAACTGACCAGGACATATCATTATGCTCATATTTCCTAAATCCTGAGTTGCGCTTTCAAAATGCATTTGTTTTGAATCCTTAGGAATTGCTGCAGGGCTGTGAAGTGGGTAAGTGGAAGAGAATGATGATTTAAAAAAAAATACAAATAAAATAAAAGGTTCTTCTGAAAGGTATGAAAGAGTTGTTTTTATTTGTGCAGGGTGATGGTGGAAAAAGTACCTGCTTGCTCTTGGATGCTACACTTGCTCAGTTCCATAAAACTCAAACTTGGAAAGACATTACCGAAGAATTATTTCTGACAAGGATTTTCCATTTCACAGTGATTTCAGAGAGCAAAAATTTAAAAATTCAAACAGCAAAAACTGACTAATAATGTTTGTTTAGTATGCAATAGTAATATGTACCTTGCTGGGCACAGCTGATACACTTAACTGTCATTTGTAGAGGTTGCCCAAGGCTACTGTCTTGCAGGATTGTGCCCCTGCTGCAGCCAAGACTTCAGGACAACAGCCCTGGATGCACTTGCAGGCATTCTCCAAATGCCACAGGAACCCCTTGCAAGGGAATTCCTGTGGTGTACAATAAGCAACTAGATGACCTCCCTTATATGGCATCAGAAACTGGGACCACCTCTAAAGGCTTAACAGCCACAAGTAATAATGGACCAGTGGGCATTAAGGAATCACAATACACCACACTACACTCCATGCTGTTCATGTGAAGGAGTCTAATCACAGACACTTTTTAAGAATTTTATGAATTATTTAAAATTTCAACAAATTTTGAACTTTTTGGTGAAAGTGACCTGTGTCATTTGCATATCTTGATTCAGGAAGGGTTTTTTTTTTTTACCTAAAATTAACAATATTAGTAGTTCTATCTGAATTAAGTCACAGTCAAAATTAACACATGCTTAAAAACCTTCCTAAAATGGCACCAGTATCTACAAGAAGATATAAAACATCGTCACCCATTATAATTAAATATGTTGATTTATGAAGTTTTTCCCAAATATTTTTAAATAATGCACATTACTGTATTTAGGCTATTAATATTCCTTTGTGTCAAACTGAAGTAAACAACAAGCAAGGCTACTGTTTGCTAGGATTTGTCTAATAATCAGTACTCACTTTTAATGCATCTTCAACTGCAGTCCTACCTTCTTTTCCCAGGAAAACATTATAAGGGTAAAGCCATTTGATTAGATGTTGGATTGACATCATCGGAAAGTAATCCTAATTCAAAATAAAAATATAGGAAAGATTAATATCATAATTCATTCATTCACCCGAAACACATATTTTTAAGCTACTCTAAAAATGGAACAACAAACACATTCCATCATCCAGAATTTGATGCAAAAATCAGTCTCTCCTACATTTTTGCTCCCATCCATCTAGAACCATTGGGTCCTATCCCCTCAGGTTATTTTCTCAAAGAATATAGACAGACATAAGAAACGTATTGATATCAAGACTGATAAATGCTGATTGCAATGCAGCTGCGACATTTATTTGCATGATCTTGTAGAAATACAGGAGTAGCAGAACTGCTCCAGTTTTAACCCTGCTTCATTCAGGGTCCAAGTTACTGCTATTCAGCTCATTGGTCTCACTACAGGATCATTTAGATGTAACAGTTAAATCTCAAGAGCTGCAACATGCTCAGAAGCAATAAAATCCCCCCTTTTTTTTACAGCAGCTAAAATCTGCTTCTCCAAATCCTGAACTGGAACAAAAAAGGTCAAAATGTAAAAAATGCCTCATGAAACAGAAATTCTAAATTTCAACCAGCTCTAGTTAAAACAAAAGCAAACAAAAGAACTATTGTGGGGGGAGGGGAAATCAATGAGTGCAAATTAATGTCACTAAACTACAGAAAGACACTTCCCCATGGAGGGAGGAAGGATTTATAAATGTGAGTTCTCTGTTCCTTTTAAGGTTAGAATTTTCCTATTTTCTAAGACATAGCAAAAGACAATGCAGTTTAAGACATTTTAATACTGAAAAAGAAAGTGGCACCTGGCTCCACTGTTTCTCCAGTCCGTATAAGTCTTTTATTTTACTCAGTTCTCATGCATAACTCAGATAAAAAATGTTCCACTGCTTTCACTTGTGATACCTGCAATCTTATTTGGACTTTACTTCGTAGAGCAGGACTTTTCTAAACAAGAGCTATTGGTTAGAAAATGATAATATTTTTAATCCAATGTTTTGGCACCCTGGGAAATCTATTTTAATCTATTTTATAGCCAGCCATCTTTTAAAAAGGTAACTAAAATTAGCAGCAGCCCTAACTGTAGTAAAAATGCTTTTTATAGGAAGTTCTGGAACTACAATGTTTGAGATTAGTCCATGTTGATTATTATGCAATAGGGAGGTATAAAGTTGTCACTCTCCCTACAAATTATTTATATTTTAATCCTGGATTTACTATAACTGTTGAGCTTATTTGAATCAGTCCATGTATGGTATACTATAAAATACAATAAACCATGCTTACATGTCATTATCTAAATATCTTCCAAAAATGTTTTCCAAAAAAAGCAATCCAATAGAAAACTGGATTTCATATCAGCAGTAAAACAACATCCATATTTTAAGAAATATGTTGTATGGTTTAATCGCTTCCAACTATTTCTAATAATTAAATATTGATTCCACTACACTGTATGGATTTTGCATTATAATTCAATTACTAGTATTATTGATAGCTTAGAATGGAGTTACTAAAAAAAATATTACACTTGTAATTATTTTCAGAAAAACAAATTCCCCTGGCATTCTAAATAAATCAGATTACTAACTGTATGTAATAAACAATGTGTTTCTCTGGGGCCTGTTTCTGTACTAGGCAAACCCACAAAGAATTATATTAATTCTGTGGACAAAGATATGAATATTGCCAGGAATGGCAAAGATTTTATAAATGAATAAGTGTGTGCGTGTGTGTGTGTACACACATGTGTGCACATGCATGCATGTACATACATACACACACACACGTCATTCTTGATGGGCAATCGGCTAGTATGTGTGTGTACACACACACACGCCAACTGCCCATCAAGAGTGACGGTGGGGGAGGGGGCTGGGATGGAGTGCCACCACCCAATGCCCCATGCTGCCACTGTTCTGCCTCTTGCAGGGAGCAGGGTGGGGGAGCTGAGGCCAGCAGCACTGCAGCATCCTCTGTCCAGTCCTTGGCACAGCTTCAGAATTATGGCAGTGCTCCCCCACGCTTGGAGTACTCCGATTGGCTGTTTACATCAGCCAATCAGAGCATGAATAAAACATTATGGACAGACAGACTTAGACTTTTATAATATTAGAGTAAAGACACACATACATATATGTGTGTGTATATGAGTATGTATACATGTATGTATGTGTATATATTCACATATATATAGTGTGTGAACATGCACACGTGTATGTGTGTGTGTATATACACACATATATACATATATGCATCTGTATACCTATACCCATACATGTAGATATATAGATATCTATATATCTATATGTATGTGTGTATGCATGTATCCACACACACACACACACACACTCTTGCGTGCACACTCCATATATACCAGGGGCGGGCACATATTTTGGGCAGAATGCTGTTTACAGTGTTTTGGCAAGACACTGAGGGCCGCATGGGTAGCCCTGCCCCTTGACAGGTGCCCTGCCCCTTGTCACCATCTTAGGACCAGAAGTCCTGCCCCCTAACTCCTGACTTTTGCCACCAGAAGTCCCTCCCCTTGCCCCCCAGAAGTACTCCTTCCAACATGAGGGTTTGCCATCTTGGAACCAGAAAAATACCATGTACTACAACATTCATTAATTTCATTTAAAAAAATATATTTTGTCCATTTACATATGTTGTGTAGTGTACATAGAGGTGACAGTATAATAGCTTAAAATGAAGTCTATACTGTGGGAGGGTGGGTATAGATTTGTGGGTATGTGGGGTGTGGGGGAGGGTGTGGGTGGGATTTGTGGGGGGTGGACAGGCATGGAGAGTGCGGGGGGGGGTGTATTATGTAGGGGGC
>NW_005841878.1:1826846-1850908 GCF_000455745.1 Alligator sinensis
CCGCTGTCCTTTTTCTGCCTCTTCTGCATCCCCTGACGCTCACTGCTCCGGCACCAAGTTCCAGCTGCTCCTGCAGTCCTGGCAATACAGCCAGAAACCAAGTGGTGCTGGAGCTGCTGGCAGGCAAGCAGGGAGGTGGGGGGAGTGGGGAAATAGCTGCAACAGATGGGGGAGGAAGGGGCAGCGAGCAGGAGCATGGAGTGCAACAAAAGCTGGGCAGAAGCGTGAGGCCCATGCTGATGCACCAGGGCCAGTGCCAGCGAGGCCTACAGCACAGGGGCAGGCACAGGGGGTCTGGCCCGGGGGGGGTCTGTGGCCAGGCTGGCTCCTCCTCTCCCTGCTCGAGCAGCGCAGCCCAGCTCCATACAGCCCCTGATGGCCCAGACCCTGTGCTCCTGGGCAGAAACTGCTGCTCAGCGCAGGGGAAGTAGTGCCCCCCTCGCTGCTGCTGGGTAGTTTTAGCTGCATCCACCCAGAGCCCACACCATGCTAGGCTGCAGAGCAGCTCCTTCATCACCATCTCTGTGCTGCCCAGCATGGCAACAGTGACCGTGTGGAGCAGGTGCAGGGCAACTCACAAGCAGCAATGAAGGAGCCGCACCACAGCCTAGCACGGCGCGGGCTCCAGGCAGCCGCACCAAAACCTGCCGCACGCTGTCGGGTGGGGGCGGGGGTCGCACTTCCCCCATGCCAAACAGCAGTTTCTGTCCAGCTGCTGCAGCTCAGCAATGACAGGCGAGCCCGGAGCTGGTGCAGGGCCCAGGCTGAGCAGCAGTGATGCGGAGCACACTGTTGCTCAGCACAGGGAGGAAGCAGCCCCTCCTGCTGCCGGCGCTCGCTGCTACAGCTGTTTGTAGCCCACACTGGGCTGCCTGTGCCTGGTCTCCGCTGCCACTGCTGCCCCCCGGGGCAGCCCAGGGACAATGGTGATGTGGTGGAGACGCACACAGCCCCATGTGGGCTCCGGGCAGCTGCACCAGGAAGTGTCAGCCGTCTGGAGGGGGAAAGGCCGCTTTTCCCCCATGCTGAGCAGTAGTTTGTCCCACACCGCCACAGCTCAGCCCAGACGGAGCTCAGCCCTGTACCATGGGGCTGCGGCAGGGGGGCTGGGCACAAGTGCCAGTGACAGCCAGGCGGCAACACAGGGCCCTCACCAGTGTCCCGGGGCCAGTGACAGTGGGGCCCAGAGTAGGTGCTCTATGGAGCCGGGCCAGCTCCCCTCTTGTACCCCTGCAAGTCCATGCCCTGTGCTCCTGCTGCCCTGCTCTGGGCTCCGCCAGCACTAGCCTCAGTGCACCAGCGCAGGTCCCACACTCCCGTCCAGCTCTTGCTGCGCTCTGCGCCTGTTCAGTGCCCCTTCCCCCCCACCTACTCACCTAACTGCCTGCAGCTCTGACACCAAGCTCTGACACCACGTGCTTCCTGGATGTATCACCGGAACTTTAGGAGCCAGCCTGGCCCAGTCCTGAGGCGATTGCCTGTGGTCCTTCCCTACCTCCCTCCCCACTCCTTCTCATCTGTATTTCCCTTAGCACAGGGAGGCAAGAACAACCCCAAGCCTGAAGCCCCTGCTGCAGAAGCCCCTGGTAGGCAGAGGCTGGGGCTGATGGGGGCAGGGCCAGGCTGTGCCACTGGCTCCCCCTGGGTCCTACTGCCCTAGCTCCTGTCATCTTTGACAGGCAGCCAGGGGCAAATGAATATTAATTTTCTAATTTTTTTAGGAGCCCCACAGGCTGGATAGAATGGCCTGGAGGGCCGGATGCAGCCCATGGATGTATTTTGCCAGTCTCTGATATATACCCTTTTCTTGGAAAACATTTTATGAAAGATTTTTAGAAAATGAAATGTAAGCATGGCAGGAGAGGGGTGGGGATAAGTAGTAGGGAGGCAGGCATGAGTTAGGGCCAGGAGCCAGGCTGCTTGACTCCCCCACCACCATCCCCCTTATATCTGCCCCTCTGCCATTGCCATTGGGAAGGGGGAGGGTGCAAGGAATTTAAGACAACCCTCCAATAATAAGGTTCTATACATGGGACATTGGAAGAAATGTATAAATGTTCCATATACAGAATCTAATTATTGAGGGGTCATCTTAAAATTCAGAGTTGCCTTGGATTCAGGTAAATATGGTATGTTTTCATAAAACAAACAACATTCCAAATTTTTATTTGATGATGCTCCCTAATTCTGAAGTAAAAGTGCACTCTAGTAAAATGTATTGCTCAGTTCATAAGATATCCTCCTTACAGCATTTTAATAGCACTCTGTCTGTGCAGGGCACAACTTACTCTTCCCCTATGATATTTCAAACAAATCATAATTAACAGACTGGAACAGATTAAATTAGCCTCCTCATCATGCCTGCCTAAAAAAATCCGTCAGTATCAGTGAAGGATTTTCAACTTGAGGATGACAATCCTCTAGGAATATACAAATGACAATGAGGTGAGGAAGAGCAGATAAACTCAATGACCTTCCAACATTGCTATAAAGCAATGATCTTGCTTACAGGAAAGGAGGAAGCCTGGAGTTTAGCAGGCAGGAAATGAGCCCAGTATGGAAAAAGAGAGAATTGCTAGCTTAGGATGCTGTCATTCCAAACCAGTAGAGATAAGAACAGGGGAAAAAATCTTAAACTAATTGTAACAGAAAATGTTCTGGTACATGATTAAAAGACACTGACATAAAATGACAACACACTACATCTTTAATGTAGAATAAAATACATCCTTCATCCCTCAATGAAAATAAATAGCTTAGGGCTCATTTTATTTCCATTACTCTGGAAGTATTCATTTAAAAGTAATTTTTCACTATGTGGCCTGAAGAATAAAATGCTATAATAAATTTAAACATCCAACATACATTTCTTTGCAGAAGTAGTAGAAGAGTGGTTCTCAACCAGGGTGCCATGACACAGGTGCTGCTGTGGCCACAGCAATCAGGTAATAACATTGCCATGCATGTACTCCTGCTGTATTAGGGCTGTGATCAGCCTAAAGCAGGCAGGAGTTGGAGCCCTCCAAGTCCGGCCCCTCTCAAACTCCTCCCAGAAACAGAGGCACATGGGACAGTTTCGCCCACCTGCCTGTTTCTGGGAGAAGTCTAGAAACGCACAGACCAGGAAGGGCTACATAGCATAAGGCAATTCCTCCCTGCTTTAGGCCAATCACAGACCCATAGCAACAGAAGCGTTCACACATGCCACTGTCCTTCCTGGGATGGTTGAGCAGCAGACACGGGGCTATTTTATCTGGAGACAGCAACACCTAGTTCATTGTGTACTGAGGTAAATTGAAGCAGCATTAACAGTGCTTCTCAACCAAGAGGCCACCACTTTTTTGAAAGTGATGGAGGGGTACCCTAACCTTGAAAAGGTTGAGAACCACTGCACTAGAAAGCTTGTTTAATGTTCTCAGTTCTAGTGCTATTCACCTCCTAGTCATTGTTTTGGCATCAATTAAACAGACAAATTGACAGAAATTCTATTTGCACAGCACTGACAACAGCAGGTTCCTGGACCTTGACTAAGACCCTTGGGCACTACGGTGGTAGTAGTAACAGTAGCAATAATAAGTTCCCCACTAATTAATATATTAGACTCAGAGTTAACTCTAAGACAATTGGTCTTCTGCCTAGTGAATTAGTAGAGTATAATCATACATGAAACTACTTTGTAAATCTTTGATTCATCCCTGTTAATTTAACACTTAAACTTGTATGTGACTCTATGCTGGTATGTTGGCTCTTTGGAGCACCTACCCCTTAACACCCTTTTTTTGTTCATTTCAGTTGTGTTCCAAAGACTGCAGTAAAGTATGCATAGTTCAACTTCTGTGAAAGGAATTTCCCAAACTTGTTCATATAGTTTCACTACACAGCTTTAAGTACATACCATAATCCGAACTGCAGCAGATAAACCGTCTAATGGAAAATCTGGAAGCCCCAGTGTTGACGACTCTTGGGAGCAAAGAGTTGCAGCAAAAGACAAGAGCTGAGAAATTCTAGATAAGAAAAAATATGCTGTTTTATACAGAGAAAATGTGTGTAGAAATGTTAAATTCTGGGAAACTAAAAACAGCATATGTTGAAACTAGTTCTGAGTACAGTAAGTTTCATGTAATAAAGTTTTGATGCATTAAGGACCCACAAAGCTATACATGAGAAGCTGTTTAATCATACTCCCACACTTACATTCAATTCAAGTCAATCTCCAGTAATATAGACTACAAAAGGCAATCCTGATAGGACATAACAGTCAACTACTTAAGACTAATTTCTTATCATTATGAAAATGTACCTGTCTGCAGAAATGTTGGATCCAACTGAGTATAATAGCTGAAGACAGTCCTGAAAATAGAACATAGCATCACATATCAAATTAATTTCTGGGTCATACTGCGGATCAAGTTCATATCATACCGAGCATTGTTTATCTTTCCTTTAAATTAGACACCATGCCTTTTGTGGCAAAGAGGCCACCCACTTTCTGAACACAAAGGTAAATTTAAAAAAAGAACATCATGGTGTTAGCATATCTTTCTTTTAGGATTTTATAATGTTTAAGTCATTATGGAGTGTTTCTTCCTTTTCAGTAATTCATTGTACTTCAACATGAACCATCCCCTCCCACAAAGTGTCAAAAGCATTCTATTTACATTCAAAGAGGATTTTTTTAAATTTTATAAAACATTAGGTCAAACTATCTATTAGTTGTGCTCAGCATACAAACTCTAAGTGATCTAGAAGGGCACTTACCCTAAAGGGTAGATAATAAACATCTCTGGCTTGGAATCGAGAACGAAGAGGAGGGTCCAATGGATTACCAGAATACTTCGGTACTGGAAGTCCTAATGCTATCACTCGAAAATCTTCACTGACTCTAACAATCTTCCATGCATCTAACTCAGTTTTAGTATGTTCCTGAAAGAACAGGAAAAAAAGACTTAGAAGTAAATGATATCTCTGGAGAAGCCACTAATAACCAGGGATCCTGGTTTTCACGGATTAAAAAAATTCTAATTTTTCAAATAAAAAAAAGTAACCCAAAATCCACATTTTTTCCGTGATTAAAATGAAACATCACTATATCTATATCTATATCTATATATATATATTTATTAGTGGCATTTCCTTTTAATCATGTAAAAATATGGTTTTTGCATTACTTTTTTAAATCCAAAAATTGGGGATTTTTTTTTAATCAGAGAAAACCAGGATCCCTGCTAATAACTAAACCGCACAGTGAAGACCTATGATCAGAAATCTTCTAACTAACTGCAGTTTTCTGTTGACCTGATCTTTAAAGATGATAAGATGGAATATAGCATGCTGGCCTATGATACTCCATTTGAAGATGATATAACCGAGCTTTCTAAACTAAGGGGTGGTTGAAATATGCTTCAGTAGGTTCAATTTGGAAGTTTTCAGAAATCTAATTATGGATCCCACTAATGGTCAAAGATGTGAACTAGATTTAGAAAAATCAGAGAGACAATGAATCTTCATTATTTTATTCTTTAGAAAGAACCATAGACTTCTATTTTTTTAAATTATTACAAAAAACCCCATTTTGTTTGAATGAAATATGGTCTACAAGAACAACAGTAATACAGGTTTATCACTAAGCATCTATTAATATTGGCAAACTTTAGTTGTTGCCATGAAAGGATTCACTGCACAGACAACAGTCAGCTCTGTAGTCTTCCCACATTACAATTGAACCTTATTTGAAATTGTACATGATTACTTCCTGCAGACCTAGATCCAGTGTAACGATTCACATAGGAAAACAGAGAATAAGCTATAAACTTGTATAATGCAGAATTCCCCACAAACAACTAAGCAACATTAAATTTTGTATCACAATAGAGGATTTATGCAAATCAACTAATATTAGTTGTATGCCTTAGGGAGTAATTTTGAAGCATTCTATCATTAACAAAGTATAAAAAGATGTACTTCATAATCTCAATCAAACCCTATTTGAATTTAAAGTGTGTTCTCATTTCTGCTCTTTAAATTTAGCTTTATTTAAAACAAAAAGATTATTCTTATTTAAAATAACTTTTTCATCAATTATGTCTGCTAAGTGAATCAGCCTAGAATAAAATCAGAAAGAACAAAAATCTTCTCAGAATAGAATTCAATATTACCAGCTCAATGGACAATGCCATGGAGAAGAATTGCTATATTGTGATTCTCCTTCCATAACTTGTGTGGGCTCAGAGCTACGTGAAGCTACATCTCTTCTGAGGACTAAGTTTTTATGGGAAATTTAAAGTTATGATGGTTTCAAAGTTATACCAAATTGACTTTTCTAACTTTTAATTCCTCATAATACAATTGCCTAATGTAATTGCCTTCATCCTAAGGTAAGGGTTCAAAGTAGTGTTGGAAAAAGAAACACAAGGATTGCTGCAAGAGTGGTTCTGAGGGGAAAGAAAAGAGCAAAATGTATGCTCAGCCAAACTACATCACATGGGCTAGAAAGGAATGATCTTTGAACTTAATGTTTGGGACACATTTTTGCCAGTATGTTTTCATAAATATTCAGACAAAGTCTAATTTTAATTTTTTTTTATAAATATCTATTGACTTGCCACTCATAAGGAGCTGGGAAACAGATAAGGAAGAATCAAGTAGAACATAGAAATCAGGCAGGATATGGGCCAGGGAACCATGAGACACAGAAGTACAGGCCAAAGTACTGGCAGAAACATGGGAAAGCAGAGAGCAATCTTCTCAAAGGTAACCTTGCCCCATAAAACTTTGAAAAACTACACAAAAGGTCTAAGTAGCCAGTAAGCAGCAGTCTACAAAATCCCATTTAAGAGATTTTAAATTGCTCTTCTAAATACATTAATGGAGAATTATAGGGTGAGTAAAGGGCAATGAGCAATGTAAGGAATATGGCACCTCATTTCAAGATTCATTTCCAGACAGTCTAATAGGCCAGGGACCGAAGTTAGACAGAAACCGGCTTAAGTGAGCAGAAAGTGGTTTAAACCTGTAACAGAACAGAAGTTTGGTGCACATAAACCAGTTTCAAAATAGCAGAAACTGGTTTAAGATAAACCTGGTTGAATGTATTATCAGACCTAACAGATTTGGGTCAAACCGGTTTATGGAACTTGTGTCCCAGACCCCTTCCTACTTTAAGTTAAATCAGAGTCCCCCAGCATCCCAGCATGCTTTTCAGCCCTGGGCTGGGCTGTCTACTCCAGAGAGCAGGGCTGGCCCGACCCCTCTCTTCCCTAACTGGAGCTCCAGCTGGCTGAGGAGGTAGGGGACTGCAGCCGGGAGACAGCAGTGTCTGCCTGGCTTCACCCTGCCCCGCCCTCCCCTCACTCTCTGCTCAAGCAGGGATCCCTCCTCTCCCACAGGAGAGACTCAAGCAACACGGGCCCCAGACGGCACCTGGCCACGCCACCCCCATGCTACCTAATGCTGAGAGGAGAAGTGTCTGTGTCCATGTCTCCATTTTCACTGGAACAAAAGCAGACAGGACAGTGTTCATTTAGGGCTTTTTGGAACTAATCAGCAGGTCAGCTAGTAATGTCCTTCCGCTCCTTTCTTGGAAAAAGCTGCTTAAGAAAAGCTTGAACTAATGAGAGAGGCTTTGTTTTCTTGATGGGCTGGTAAGCTCCCTACTAGCTCGCTTGCTTCAAAGGCAGTAATCTGTCAGTGTTCAAGAGGGGACACAGAGAGGTATGAGAAATGACCTGGTTTGCAATGAATGCAGTGTCTGTCAGTTTGCTGAAGAAGTAGGGAGGGGGAGATTGAAAAGCTCAACATCATCAACAGATGCATGCAGTCCACACAGGCAGTCCTCCCTCCTGCCCCCCACCTTTGCCTCAGAGTACTAGCTGGGGGCCAGGGTCTAGCAACACTCCCCACCCCTTGAGCAGTGAGCCGGGAAAAGCCTGTTGAGGGCTGCTTTCCCCTCTTCCTTCAGGCACATCCTGGCTGGGGACTGTACAGGTCAGGGTGGTGGTTTAAACCCCTTCCTAATCTTGGCATCTTGCCAGGGCCTGGCCACACCCCCACCCTAAGCTCAGTACTGTCAAAGGGAAGGGAGAGCTCACTCTAGTGCCTCCCAGCTTCTAGCCTGAGCCACTGAAGGCATGTGCCTGCATTCCCTGATTCAAAAGTGAATGTCTATCCACTTGCATATCAGTTTAATCTCTGCAGGTTAGATTAACCTAAAAAGATTGAATCAATTCAGGCTCAAGTTTTTTGAATGTCTGTTCCTATCCATATTGTTTTTAATTCTTTATAAAGAGCATAATGTTGTTTGAAGTACATCTGAAATCCACCTCAACTGTTTTGCCCCAAACAAGCACTCTTGTTTGTGAATGGAAATGTGTGGCTGCTATAGTTAGTGAGTCTACTGCTTTTTATGAAGATCAAGAATTTTCAAAGGAAAAGTATGCACTGTGGGGGTTTTTGCCTTTCTCTGTAGCAGGGGGCACCATCCTCAACCTGGGATCTCTTGAGCATATATTAATATTTTATAGAAACAGGATGTTAGCTTCCATGGTTTTCCTGCTTTACCTGTGGTAGGTTAGGGCGTTCAATTGTGTATTGTATCAAGGTTCACAGCAGTTTTACAAAGAGTTTTGATTTGGATTTGTATAGGACGGCTTGGATAGGGATGATTCTGCCTCAGACAAGGGTTTCAGATACTCAAGCTCTGGAGGTCCCTCTTGCTTTACTTCTCTATGCTTTTATGAAAAAGAATGTCTTTCTTTTACAAAATGTCTAATTTTGCCCATAACCTTTGACTTAACTTGTTTATGGCCTGGCAAAGATGAAGACATCTCCTTGGGACATACCCTATTTAGTTCGGAACAGCTTTTAGACTATCAGCTGTCTGCCAGGCAGCAGTAGTGGCTTTATCCACTCAGCAGAGTTGGAGTAACCCTGCTACTATGAAGACATATCAAGCAAACACAGATCTGCAGACTCGGCCTTTCTTTGAATACAGAATGGCCTCACAGTCAAAAAGAGATGGAAAACCCAGACAGCACAGTGTTTTTTCCATACCTGTAACAGTTTGTCATAGCGTTCAGCAGACATAAGAAATCGTCCATCCTCAAGCTGCATTTCCCGGTTTTCCAACAAATTGTTTAACACTGGCAAGACGTTCCGCTCTGCCTTCTCCAAGCCTTCCAACACAAGGATTCTCCCTTCTGTAGCCGCACGGACTGCACACTTTTTCAACGACAATAAAGCAACATTAGAAAGAAATACAGTATTATATAGCACATGAAACTGAACTCAAACTTAAGAACGTCACCCTACTCACACTTCCTGGCACAGTTTTTACTTATGTGACGGGCTAGCTGGCAGCGACCTAGCCCAGGGGTTTTGAAAGGGCAAAAGATGATTGGAGGACTTGGGATTCCCTTTCCTCACCAATCTGGTAATGATTTGGCCCAGGGGTTTTGAAGGGGTAAAAGATGATTGGAGGACTTGGGATTCCCTTTCCTCACCAATCAGGCCCCAGAGATTCACCCCTCATGTCCCCTGATTGGCCCCTTGGGTCACCTGGAAGGGAATAAAAGGGGCAGCATGGCTGACTCAGGGAGAGACCAGAGAGAGACTACAAGGAAGGAGCTTCAAAGAGCTGAGCCAGCGGGGCAGAAGCAGTTGCCCCAGAAGAGCCTGAAGGACCAGGACCTGCAGGCAGCAGTGGGACCCTCAGCAGCACGGCGTGTGGCCGGCAGGAGAGGCTTCCTGCTGGGCTCCAGGATCCCCTACAAGAGGCTGTGGCCAGCAGGAGGATCTGAGCAGTGACCTGAGGGGTTCCCAGCTTGGCTTCCAGCTCCTCCAGTCAGAGACCAGGCAGCTCAACGTGAGGCCGTGGCTCCAGGAAGGTCAAGACCCCTAGCAGTTTGGAGCAGTGCCAGCACTGGTGGCTGTGTGGCAGTGTTCCTGCCTACCACCTGTGAAATCTGACTTCAGGTCCCAGCTTTGGTGACTTGGGGTGAGTGAGCTAACAAGGAGAAGTTCCTCTTGCAGTAGAAAGGAGCCATTGTGTTTTCCCCCCTTCTCCCCCTCCAGGTACCTAGGACCTATATTTCTTTGTCCTTTGACATTTTGTATTTTGTGCCTTTTTATATTTCCCCAACCAGTATTGTTTGCTCTGCTATTTGTGTTTTATATTTTGTTAACCCTGTCTTTTGCCAATGATTGTAAGTGTCTAACCTTTGTTGAATCCTGCCCCCTTGGGGCACTGTGGTGTCCACTATACCCCCTGATTATGCCTGTTATGTTCCCAGTATTGTTCCCTCATTAAAAGGTATATGATTAAGTCCCCAGTGGTGGTCTGATCTATAGGGGGAGGAGAGTCCCTACACCTCCCACAGCGCTTGTGCACCTGCTTTGATCCCTGCAACTGGAGAGGGGGTACCTTTTGGAGTACCGCCCGGGTTACACTTACATGTCTGAGTCAGTAGGAACACATATGGAATAAAGCATTATAGCCACTAGTAAGCATATGTAGCATCTTGCCTTTAGACAGTGATTAAATAGAAGATATTTTTCTATATAGAGAAAAAGCTACAACAGGTGTTTTTCTCAGCATTTCTTAACATAGTAAACTGAACTGCATTGAAACAATAAGTTTGTGCAATATGTTTTTGGTAAAATATATTGTGTTGGTATTACTTTACTATGAAAAAAGTGATGAAAAGAGATGCATAAAGGAAGAAGTCTAAACGTCTCCCTTTGAGGTTTAGGGCTGGAACTCAGGTTGTGTGGTACCATCCTATTTAGGTAGCACCACTCATATTAACATAATATGTAAGGCAAAATCAGGTTTAAAAATTACACAAAAAGCAAGTGACAATACAGCAGCAAGACTTAAAAAAAACAGTGGAGCATCTCTATAATGCTACATACTCATCCACTGAGCTAGAATTTAATCTGTGAAATCTGTTTTAAGTAACAACTCAAGGGATCAATAAAAAACAGTTGTTCAAAGATCCTTCATGCCTTATATATCTGTACAGTAAAATGTAACGTTCTTCTACTAATGGATATTAATTTTAAAATATATACAATGAATAAATATTTGGTAATAAGATAAATGATAAACTTTGATTTGTGCTATTTAATATTTTGTTTTTTCCAATATTTTTCATTTATTTTCCTTTTTCATTTATAATATGAACATAAGGAAAATGCAGAAGTCACACGTCAAAGTGGATATTTATAATAAGACAAAAACAAATTTAGAGAGTTTTGATTTAGCCATGAGATTACACTTGCGGTATGCCACTAATGCAATCAACATGATGTTGCTCTAATTTTCTGCCAGCATAGCTCTACTGAAATCAAATGTTCTTGGCTATCCTACTGTACAACTGAAGTAATTTAGAAATAAATCAGACTTTTTTTTAAATGATGGAGTCATAAGTCTCCAATAAGCTATTTGGTGGGTAGGGGAAATAGTTTATGAATGGAGGTGATATTTAAATGAAGAAAACTTGAGGGGATCTGTAGTAAGAACCATTTTGGAAGACTGAGGCTTATCCAATAAGGTGTCATATCTAGAATGTATTGTACTTTATGTTGGAGAGTGAGAACTGTTTATAATAATGGGATGTTGATTTTTAATTAAAAGTTCAGCCACAGATCATGCTGAACCCTGTTGTCAATAATTCAAGTAAATTTCCCCATTTTCCCATGATCTTAGTCCAGTTTATTGAACTTTAGATTCACTATTACCGGCCAGTGGAAGATTACTGAATTTCTAATACTTTCTTATTCACACAATCAATTCGCACAATAAAGGTATCCCATAAAGTACCACCTGGGCTAGATTTAGTTACAGGCACAGTCTTCAGGGATCATATCCAGAAGGATTTAATAGCAGTAGTTTCCTTAAAATGCTTTTATCTGTTCATATAACTGCAAAGGGAATATGTCCTAAAGTCCCTTCCCTTCTCAACATCTCTTCCAAGCTCCTACTAGAGCACACACTTAAAAAAGAGGCATTTCCTAATGCCCTGTCCAACACAGAGCCCTTCAATAAACGTGAGTGAGGGACAGAACAGAAGAAAAGAAATGTAAAACAAACCAAGAGAAGGAAATAGAGATGGGGGGAGAAGACAACAGTGGAAATGAAGAGGGAGAGGGGGAACTGAAAGGGAAGGGAAGGAAGACAAGAAGAAAAACTGAAATTATAGGAACAGGGAGTTACAGAAAAAAAGGCCAAAAACAGGGTCAGAAAGGAAAATGGGAAAGGAAAAAATGCTAAGAAATAATGGTAAAGAATAAAAATGAGAATGAAAAATGGAAAGTAAAATCCACAGAAAACATAGAACTGAAATGAAAAGGAATAGACACACACACACACACACACACACACACACACACACACACAGAAAGAGAGAGAGAGAAAGCAGAGACATAAAACTAAAGAAAAAAGAGAACAGCCCAAAACTTGAGTACAAGGCAACAACACCAATTCATGTGTAATGCTGGAGACAAGGTAAAATAAAAGGTAGAAGTAGAAGATCGACACATTTCTTATGCAAGAATCAGATACGGTAGCAGCACAACAAGCTTCTCAAGCCACCTAGTAAGTAGCAAAGGAAAGAGGCATAACTCCAATTCTAATGAGAGCTACTTACAAATAATATTTCAAATAGAGGGTTACCTTGGAGCATGTATCCGGCTAACTTGCCAGACCACTGATATTACCCTGGTGGGCTACATATTGTATACCTTTGTGCTAAGGATGCCTGGACATTATTGTTTCCAAGCTAGTGATCTAAAAGGAAAAGTCACCCTACATATCATAGTACCTATTTCCAGATGAACTCCTCTTCTCCTGAGCCTGTAGATAAAGTGTATGCAATGTTTTGAATCAATAACTAGCTTCAAAATAAATGTCTGTGGAGGCTGGAATGAGGCCTTAATATATCCTTCTCTTCAACAGAATCGCTAGGTAGACTTAAATTAATTTCTTCTAAAAGCTATATATAAATCAGTTTTATTCTGTTTACCCAGAGCCTAAAAATCAAGACCCTTGTCTGACCATTATTTCTAACAGGCAGCATAAAATGTCCACATTCCTACTCTCCATCCCTACCACATAAAATTCTTCTATCAAAGAAAAACTGACTTTGTGGTCTAGAAAATTATTAGTTAAAATAAAAAATGGGTATCAACTGCCCAAAAAGAAACCTGCAGTCTTCAAAGGTGTCAATCCAGTACTTCGAATTTGCAAACTGTTCTTACTCTGTGTAAGCGCGGAGTGTGAGGAAAGCCAGATTGAGCATCAACAAACTATGTCTTTGCCAAGTTGGTAGGATCCTGTATATTTTATAGCGACAGAGCCTTATTGACTTAATTTTACTAGCCAGGGGAAAATACACAAACAGATCATATGATTTCAAAATATTTTGTGTAACCATAGAATCTTTTTGAATCAATTCAAGTATGTGTACTATGGAGATAGGCTGCAGCCTGTAGCTTTCCAGTATCAATGCAAATCCATTCTCAGTCAATTCATGCGTGATAGAAATTCAGGTTTTCTTGCATGTACTTTTCTTGCATGTACAAGTATATGATAGAATTACTAACTTCAAAGAATAACCCATTAACACTGTCATCAGAATTTTAAATAATGAGAAACATTTAAAAATAAAAAAGCAATTGTAACAATTGTATCAACATCCAAGGATACTGATACGAGCCGTAACAAAGTAACTGTTATGCCTACATGTTTCAGTAGCCATAAAATGCAGCAAAATTGCTTCAACTTTAACCCCATTTCATTCAGGGTCAAAGTTAGAATAATTTCACTCAGGGTATTATTATAGAACCATACTGATGTAACAGCTACAATGTAACACCTACTGCACACTCCCAAACAGCAACTCCTTCTCCCCTTTAAAGCAGGGATTGTTAACATTTTCAGAAGTAGTGGGCCAAAATAATACAGCTCAGTCTGAGGAGGGACAGCACTTCTGAGCTAGGCGGTGCTGCTAATCCCAGCTGCCAAATTGCTGTCAGTGTGCACGTGACCTGACTGACATTTTGGAAGCTGCAGAATCCCCCTGCTGCCGAAATGCCACCAAACTGCCCCATTGCCAAAATGCCACCAATATCTAGACTTCATAGGCTAAATTAAATGTTTTGGTGAGACAGATCTGGCCTGTAAGGCTTAGGTTTCCTGCATCTGATTAAAAGGTATGCATATTCTTACCCTGAAGGACCAGATTTAAAAAAAATAATTAAAATTCTATTTTACAACCCATTCCCCCAGACTCAGCAAGCTATTTGACATTTTATTCTAAAAAAAAAATATATATATATATATATATATATATATATATTGCTCAATATACAGCATGACTTTTCAAATCTTCTTTTACTAATTATAATTTATTTTTACTATTGACTCCATCTACAATTAATGTCTTTAACCTTTTATCTATCAAAGTTTTTACAGCATATGCCTATGGGTCACAAGTAATGAATCTTCCCAATCAACCAGAAACAATGCAAGACATTCTCTTAGGTTAGCTGTTATTTCAATTTGTGTGTGTGTGTGTGTGTGTGTGTGTGCGTGTGTTACGAGGAGGGGTGGGTTGAGCTAAAATATAAAACAAATATAGAGATGAAGGGGAGGAAAAGTTTGAAATCCCTCTAGACAGATTTTTTGAAGCAGCTGTTTTCATAATTTTATATATATATACACACACACATATATATACACTTTTATATAAATTCATAAATTCAGTATATAATATATATTGTGGGCAGAGACCCAAAATTATAGAACTAGGAAAAAAGTATTCATATTGCTTTCCTGGTTTTGTTATGAGAGTTCCTGGTTTTCAAGATACTTTTTTACAGGTATAAAATGAAACTGGAATTAGCAAACTCCATTTAGAAATTTAGTGCAGAAGCCATTAGTAGTCTAATAACATTTTATTAAGTCTTTTTGCTTTCAGACAACAAAATCAGCCTATCTTAACTGCTGTGTTTTTCCTGCACATATCCCCCAGAGCAGGTATCCAGGTAACCATGCTTTTAGTGCTTCTGGGTAGAGGTGGGAGGCTGGAAAGAAAGAGCTTGATTCTTTTTCTCATGAGCAAAATAATCCCTTGCTAACAGATACGGTAAATCTGAAAACAAACATTTGACAAAATCATCTCACCCTTTTTAGCAAAAATTAATATTGAGAATCTCAGGGTTAACAACAAGGTAATGAGCTGTATAATTTCAAAACTCACTGATCAATATTTTAAACATAGCCTATCATTGTGCCTTACAGGATGATGAGACACCACAACAGTAGTTTTTGGGGGTAGGGGCCGCTTTTCCCTCCACACCAAGCAGCAGCTTGTGCCCAGACACTTACGCTGCTCAGTGTGGGCGCATGGTCTGGAGCAGGCGCGGGGCAGGGCAGGCCGGGGTCAAGGCTTTGTTGCTCTGTTTTGACCAGCACAAGTCCAGAGTGGGCACAGGGCAGGCCAGGGTTGGGGCTGGGGCTGTTGGCAGTGGCAGGGAGAAGGCACAGGGTGCATAGGCTCCAGGGAAGGGAGAGAGGGGGCTATGCTGATCAGCCTGTGGCAGCTCCTCACAACTGCCTATGTGGCCATGGGACCCAAATAACTGTCCCCCTGTAGTCTATGGAGCTGTGAACAATTGGGCTATTTGCATTACTAAATGTTAGAAAAAGCTGATAGGTGAGCTGGACGTGGGAAACCACGGTTCTCTATATAACACTGACTAACCCATCTTGTTGTCCAGTTTTCAGATCAGGGTAATTAAGTACCTGGTTGTTTTTCTTTTTTTAATTTTTAACAAATGCAAAAGCTGCTGAAAAATACAGTAGTGGATTTACTGCAATTATCCTTTATTTCACAGATTGTAATTGATAGATTGTAAGTGGCTGGAAGGGACCTTGCAAGATCATCAGGTCCAGCCCCCCTGCACTAGGCAGGAAAGACAACTGGGGTCAGGTGACCCCAGCAAGGTGACCATCCAGTCTCCTCTTGAAGACTTCCAGGGTAGGTGATTGCACCACCTCTAGAGGGAGTTTATTCCATAGTCTGGACACCCTAACTGTGAAGAAATTTTTCCTAGTGTTAAGTCTGAAGCAGTCTTCCAGGAGTTTGTGGCCATTACTCCTGGTTTTCCCCAAGGATAACCTGGTGAACAGTTGTTTGCCGAGTACTTGATGTATTCTCCTGATAGAGCAGTAAGCTTCTACCAAATCCCCTCTCAGCCTTCTCTTTTTTAGGCTGAAGGGACCCAAGTCCCTCAGCCTTTCCTCGTATGGCTTGCCTTGCAAGTCTCTGACCATACAGGTTGCTCTTCCATTGACTCTCTCAAGCTTTTTCACATCCTTGTTGAAGCGCGATGCCTGGGACTGGATGCAGTACTCCAGCTGCGGTCTCATCAATGCTGAGTAAAGTGAAAGAATCGCTTCCTTGGTTTTGCTTGAGATGCATCGGTTGATGTATGCCACAGTATTGTTTGCCCTGCTGTCTACAACATTGCACTGATGGCTCATGTTCATATTATGGCAGGGGTTTTCAACTTTTTTGGATCAGTGTACCCCCAGGGGTTGGACATGGAGCTGGGGAAGGTGGGGGTGGCACATGGCTGAATGTAGAGTGGCAGCAGCTGCCGCGTGCAAGCTTCCCCCAACCCCCACGGGATGATGCGTGGCAGTGCTCTGTCCCCACCCACTGCATGTACCCCCCGAAGGGCCTTCTCAAGTACCCCCAGGGGTACACATACCCCCCATTGACAACCCCTGTACTATGATCTATTATTACCCCTAGGTCCCTTTCAGTTGTGGTGTTAGTCAGTTTGGCGCCACCAAGCCTATAAGCATGTTGGGGATTGCTCGTTCCCAGATGGAGCACTTCACAATTTTCAATGTTGAATTTCATCTAATTCTGATCCACCCAACTTGCCAGGCTGTCTAGGTCTGCCTGCATCTGCAGCCTATTTTCAAGTGTGACCACACTCCCCCATAATTTGGTGTCATCCGCGAACTTGGCCAGTGAGCTCTTCACCCCCATATCCATTGATAAAGAGGTTGAAAAGCACTGGACCAAGCACGGACCCCTGAGGGACACCACTGGCCACTTCTCGCCAGGATGACGCAGATGCGTTCATTAGAACTCTCTGGGTCCTACCCTACAGCCAGCTTCCTGCCCACCTAACTGTCAAGCAATTAAGCCCACAATCCTCCAATTTTCCCATGAGAACATCATGGAATACCAGATCAAAGGCCTTTTTGAAGTCTAGGTATACAATGTTGACATCCTCTCTCTTATCCAGGTGGCGAGTTACCTGGTCATAGAAGATAAGATTGGTAAGACAAGACCTGCCCGCAATGAAGCCATGCTGGCTGTCATTCAGAATCCTAACTTCTACAAGTGAATCACACAGATTCCTTGATGAATTTTTCCAGGATTTTCCCTGGGATAGAAATTTTATATAGTTGCCTGGGTCCTCTGTCCTCCCCTTCTTGAAGATGGGCACAACACTGGCCCTCTTCCAGTCTTCAGGGACCTCCCCCAAGCGCCACGAGTTTTGGAAGAGTTTCCCCAGAGGTCCCGCTATGACTTTGGCCAGCTCCTTCAGCACTCTCAGATAAAGTTCAGTCAGTCCTACTGACTTATAAATGTCTAATTTTTCTAACTGATCATGCACCGGCTCAACGTCAGCAGTAGAAAGGAGGGCATTCCCAGCTTGCCCATTCTGAACTTTATCTAGTATGATTTTCCCTTTATTCCAGTGAAATACCAAAGCAAAGTAGTCATTCAGGAGTTCAGTTTTCTCCTGTGTCAGTAACCAGCTGTCCTGAGTTGTTAAGCAATGGCCCCACACTTCCATTTGTTTTCCTCCTGTTCCCTACATACCTAAAGAAGGACTTTTTATTGTCCTTGATTTCTGTTGATAGTTTAAATTCAGTCGCCACCTTAGCCTTTCTAATATGCTCCCTATAAGTGCAGGCTATTGTTGTATTGTCCAGAGGACTGTACCAAGCTTCCATTGTTTGTATGCCTCTTTCTTCTTTTTCAAGAGGACCAGGATATCCCTATTAAGCCAAAGGGCTTACCAGCCCTTCTGCTACCTTTTCTCTACAAGGGAATGGACTTCTTTTGTGCTTCAAGGATTGTGTCCTTGAGGATCGACCACTTTTCACGCACTCCTTTCACCTTCTGTCCCTGGTCCTGCAGCGTTTCCCCTACTATTGCCCTGAGCCTGTTGAAATTTGCTTTTCTCAAGTCCAAAACTTCAACCCTGCTATCTGATTTGCCTGCCTTGCGACAAACAGTGAACGTAATGGTTTCGTGGCCACTGTCGCCGAGGCTAAGAAAGGGGCAACTGGGAATGGGATCCTTTAGTAGGAAGCAACTGATTAAATTAACTAAATTAATCATAACATGCTTCTTCTACAGTAAAAATGTAAATAACATCAGGGTAGAAAGAATGAACAAAAGAATTCTTCAGACGCTTTCAAAACTAAATTTGCTACTGCATTAAACTTTCTATATTGAATGGGAAGACTAGAACTCAGAGGGAAATGTAACTTTCAGAAACATGAAGGACTTCGAAACATAGTAAACAATAAAGTTTAGTGTGCATCTTCCACAAAGTTTTTAACATTCTTCTAGTCAGTGTGCTAGAGGCAATATCTTTTATTAGACCAACATTCTTCAACACATGCAATCAGACCTATGGTTGGTTGCTAAAAAGTAAGAGGCCTTCAGCTTCCAAATACCACTTTATTATGAAGCTCTCAGGAAGTCTTTCTGAACATCTATAAATGCATCAATAACTATATTTATATTAGCGCCACAGCCAAGAAGGTCTTTGAACAAAAGACACTAAACATACAAAGCACTGGAAGGAGACTGGAGAAACTTGATGGCCGATATGGTCATCAACCTCTGTGGCAAACTGACTTGACCTAACAAATGTCACTAACAAAAAGACCATCCTAGAAACACAATACTCCAAAATGATTCAAGGCACCTTTTGTTGGACAATCTGACTCATCACAACTACACAGATTATACGTTAAGCCCAGAACAAGAGAGGCTGAAAATGTGGTTTATGGAATGGAATCTTGAATTACTTCTTTCTCTTCTAACACCGAAAATGAATAGTTCTATTACTACCCCAAGTTTATTTTGCCAAAGAATTGTATCACAATTGGTTGAATCAGAGAAAGTAATAGAAGTAAAAGTCATGGAACTTAAACGTCATTTTAATCTAGTTCTTAATTTTGAATTTAAAAAATTTAAATTTTAGGAGGCCTGTTTTTTGTACAACCAGCTCAATATTATTGGAGAATATTAAGATTGGTTTGTTTGTAACTTTCAATACGTTAAATATTAAAAAGGCAATAATTTACTGGTACATGGTTTTAAAATTGGTTTGTTGCTGTTGCTAAATTAAATATTCTTGAGTGGCAATTACAACCCACAGATAGTTTTGTTGATAAATACAGCATTTAATCTTATTGTAGCAACACAATATTTATTATAGCACTAACAGTTCTCCAAGAAAGCAGAACACATGGTCCAAAATGTAAGATGGCAGAGTTACATTTTCCAAAAGCATTTTCCCACTAGCTTAAGTAAGTCTGTTAAACCTTGGGACAGAAGTTACACATAAACCTGTTTGAGAGAGCAGAAACTGGTTTAAACCCATAACAAAACAAAAGCTTAGTGCACATAAACCAGCTTCAAAATAGCCAAAACTGGTTTAAGATAAACCTGTATGAATGTAGCATCAGGCTTAACTGATCTCGGTCAAACCAGTTTATGGAACTTGTGTCTCAGACACCTTCCTGGTTTAAGTTAAATCAGAGTCCCCCAGCATCCCAGTGTGCTTTTCAGCCCTGGGCTGTGCTCTCTGCTCCAGAAAGCAGGGCTGTCCCTACCCCTCTGCTTTCTAGCCGGGGCAGGGGCATGGCCAGATGCTGGCCTGGCACAGCCGCTTAAGGGAAGAGGCAGGGAGGTGGTTTATTCTTCCCCACTCCCCTCTCCCACCAGAGGACCGCTCTAGCGGCAGGGACAGGGGCATGGCCAGAGCCAGCGGGCATGGCCCCACCATCTGCCTGGGGCTGAGGCTGGAGGCTGAGCTAGGCCAGGCCACGGGTACTGCTGAGGGCGTGCATGAAGAGGCTGGCTCAGGGCGGGCAGGCCCTTCCCAGCCACCTATGGCTCAAGCTGGGGTCACAGGACCTGTGCTCCCGGATTGCTCCGGGCTGCCATGAAGCTGCAGCTGGCTGGGAAGGGCTTGGCACAGGTTGCTGGGGTAGGGCCCTTCTCAGCCGGCTGCGGCTCTGTGACAGCCCAGCCCAATACGCATGGATGGCAGCTGGCTGGGCGGCAGCTGGCTGGGCAGCAGCACAGAAGCAACACCACTGCAGCTGTAGGTGGGTGCCTTGGCAGCCAGACTGACAGTGTGGGCCATGTTAATCATGCCCATGGCTGCCCAGCCTGGTTTAGGGGCACCAGCAGGCCAGAAGTTCGGCAGCTGCCCACTGCAGGGGCTAGTGTGCTCGCAGCCACCACCGTAATGCCCCCTGTCCATCACTGTGCAGCACCCAGCCGGCATTAGCCACACCAGAAGCTATGTGCTGGCTGGGGCTGGCAGGGCTGTTCTACCTGCCTTGCCTCCGGTTGCCTGTGCTGCCATCCCTGTCCCTGACACGCTGCTCTGGGTGGGCAGGAGGTAAGTTTCATCCTAGTGGCTTCTGCCCAGTGCATGGAGCTCAAACTCCAGCTCCTGGTCAACTTCCACCCACTCCGTCTGCCCGGTGCAATGAGCAGCCCCTACAAGCAGGAGGAGTGAAAGGAAGGCAGCCAGGAACTGGAGCCAGAGCTCCATGCGCTAAGCAGAAGCCACCAGGATGAAACTTCCCCGCCCCCCGGTGAAGCGGTGCAGCACAGACTTCCACGCACCCAGCACGGTATGGCAGGAATAGGAGCTGCAGCTGGAGGTGAGGGGAGCAGAACTGCCCTGCCAGCCTCTGCCACTGCACAGTTTCTGGCCACCCCTCCACCCCAGGACAAGCCTGGCAAGGGCTGCTTCCCCCTCCCGCTCCAGGCACACCCTGGCTGGGGTTCTGCACGCCAGGCTTGGGGATTAAACCCCTCCCCAATCATACTTAGTGGCCTGCCAAGGGCCTGGCCATGTTCCCCAAGTCAGTTTCCCTCCAGCCTTGTGGCTGCTATGGAAGGAAAGGGAGGGTTCACTGTAGCACCCCCCAGCTTCTAGTCTGAGCCACTGTAGGCATGTGCCTATATTTCCTGATTCAAAAGTGAATGTCTACTCACTTGCAAATCGGTTCGGTCTATGCAAGTCAGACTAACTTACAAAGACTGAATCAATTTAGGCTCAGGCTTTTTGAATATCTGTACTTAGCCCAAGTGTATAATTAAGAAGATATTACTCAGATATCTTAATTTCTTATCATAAGCTATACATATGTTATGATACCATTCAGGTTGTGCAATTTTACATATACTTCCCTTACCTAACCTCAAAAATATAATATATATTTTTGATAAAAGTTTCTAAGCCTTAGTAAAGGCTTAGATTGAAAGGAGGCTAAAAAAAACCTCTCTCACTGAGTTTATGCAACAGCTACTGGATTTGTCTCATGAACTAGGCTGACCAGCAAAATTTTCCACGTCAGTTTTTCTACCACCTTTTTTACTTTTCTATTTACCACTGATTGTTTGCTTGCATATCAGTTTCCCTATTTGGGTAAGTTAAATTCTCTTAATACTTTTAACAAACTTGTTCCCTGTCCTAAGTAATTGTCCAGTGGGAATTAATCCTTTTCACTAACCACACATATGTGTGCACGTGCATGCACACACGCACACAACACAAATACTTGTTGGAATGGTTTAGTGTCTTTAGCTTCTACTTACTACCCTGTACCAACTCTTACTGTTTAGTAATGGAGAGAAGCAGACTATAGCAACTTGCTCCTGTGGAGCAATATAATCATGGGGAGGAGGAAAAACTGTAAAACAACATAAGTTGGTTACCTAGTCTTTGGCTTCTGCAGGCAGGCTTTGCCCCCTGGCTTCTGCAGGTGGGCTTTGCTCAGCCAGTCCCTTCCAAACCAACTGCAGATTTAAGGCCCCTGCCACATGTTCAGGTAAAGGTGTGATGGGATCTAATGCATAATCCACATAACTGCAGTTCTAGCCATGTCACACATGTATGGCAGGAGACACAACTGTAGGACAGAGCATCAGATCCCAACACATCTTATTGCTGGTGCAGGGGGAGCCCAGGACCATGTTCCCAGGTTCCCCCTGCACCAACAAGTAGCAAGCTCCCATGGCAGTGAGCCCATGGTATGCTTCGAGGTCTGGAAGCCCCCCATCAGCTGATAGGACTCACAGCCTTGGGGGTGCACCTGGCCACACATTCTATTAATGGTGTCAGAGGAACCAGTCAAAAAGTTATAACACATTTTTTGTGGAATAACTTTGTGGCTTATTTCTTATTTTATGATACCATTAATTGCTTGAATGTGTAGCCAGGTTACAACTTAATATGTGATTAACTGGAAATCGCATCTTAAGTGTAATGTGTGGCAGGAGTCTAAGCAACAAACAAGCAAACAAATAAACAAACCAAACCAAACCCAACCGCCTTGTAAGGAACATACTGCCCTGTTAGAGATAGAAAAAGAGTTACTATGCTTTATATGTCTAAATTGAGTCAAATTAATTTCCAAAATTGGGGCTGCTGTAAAAACAGCAGCTGAGGAAAAAGCTCAGCGAGCCTCTGAAATTGAGGAAAAGGAGGAGCAAATCCAAATTCTAAAAGATAAATGCGTCCAATTGGAAACCAGTAATCAGATTCTAGAGGGGCTGTCCCGAAATTTGGAAAATGAGAATGAGCAATTGAGAAAGATAAATCGAGACAATGCCCGACAATTGGAATTATTGGACCAAGAAAAGGCTAGCTGAGAAGCCTTGCAAAAATTGGTAAAGACAATGGCTAAAGACCAAGCTGAGAAGGGAGTCAATGTAAACCATAGCCCCTGTCTAAATACCATTAGCCGCTTGAAAAAGGAGCTCCAGGAGCGTAGCCTGCTAGTAGCAGCTGTCATCCAGGGAGACCAAGCCTGGGATTCAGACATCCCCTTCAATCCGGGAGAGATTTGGGGTGGGGAGATGTGGGAAGACCCAGAAGATACAGGGGATCCCTCCTCTAAAGACCCTAACTCTGAAAAGGAGAGCACCCTGGTACCTAAGGTGAGGGCAATCACGCAGATTTCAGTTACTCGGGATGCACAGGGCAACCCTAGAGATACCACACAAGTGACGGTTCCTCTTAGTGGAGCTGATCTAGCTGCCCTGGGTAAGACCCTGGGACCTGCTAACATTAGGAATTTGGGACAGTGGTTGTAGAAATCCCTGAATGTAGTGGAGTGTGAAACCCCCAGTACCCATGAATGGTACCACCTATTAAGGGCTTGTGCCACCCCGGAGGTTCAGGCAGCAATGAGCCCTGAGAGTGGCTTTGGGGTAGACACTATTCCCTGGAGTGTAATGGATTTGGGAATTAATCTAGGGAGGAAAACATTTAAGGGACAATTTGGGGCAAGTCACCATACCCCTGGGGAGCCTGTGAGGGACTGTGTAATCCCATGTCATGTTGGAGCTATTATCAGGGTCAGTGCTGCCCTTCAACAGGGCAGGCAACCGGACACATGATATAAGAGATATAGAGTACCCCCTGGGATTTTGGAAGGAGGTGCAGGAGGGCATGCACCAGTCTATAATCGGGCTAATGGGACCACTCCAAGAAGCCCGGAATTATGCTCTGGGAGAAGTCCTAGCCCGGGCTCAGGATGCAGAGCGATTAGTTGGATGACAAGGGGGGGTGATTGCAGCCACCCAGTTCAAAGAAAAGCCCAATGACACACCAAGTTATGTGGTTACTTACTCCAATGAGAGCGCATACCCCAAATCTGACAGGAGGGGTGGAGGTCCAAATCAACGCCCCAGTCCATACTGGGTTAACTC
>NW_005841878.1:1850918-1879594 GCF_000455745.1 Alligator sinensis
GAGGGGGACAATGGGATTCGGGCAGCAGTGTGGAAATTTTTAATGCATCATGGGGAAACCAAAGAAAAGTGGAATGGGAAGCATCTGGCCGAGCTGCTTATCAGGATGGCAGAGCTGAGTGCAGCAGGAGCAGCACCTTCCCAGTCTAATAGAATTGCAGCCTCAGCACCAGTCCCTGAAGAGCACTGGCGGGGCCCCTGTGGCAGGACCTGTGAGCAAAGTCCAGGCTCATGGGAAAAGTTGGAGACCCTCAATTGGGATTCAGGAGGGAGACCCAGAATACCCATTACGGTGGGAACCCAAGGGCATACCAGTGCACTCCTGGATACCGGAGCTGCGCTAAATGTATTTGGAAGAAAATGGGACCTGAAGCAGTTTGAAACCGATTGAATCATACTCCGGTCCTTCATGGGGCAGGAAACAGCTGGGGTTGTGTGTAAGGGGGTAACTGCATGTATCCAGTTCCCAGAGGGACCCCAAGAGATGAATATAGATGTAGTTTTAAATAATGATCAGATAGGGGGGCCCTAGCCACCGGGGTATTCAGCACAAGCTGCTGAAGTGAGAGCCATAAGGGAACTCCTTAAACAGCATAGCCCACCTGAAGGGAAACTATAGATCTACACTGATTCAAACTTCTATGTTAATGCTCTGTTACATTGGGTATACAATTGGAACAAAGCTAATTGGCATACCGCTGATGTCAAGTAAATTGCTCAAAAGACTGACTGGCAGGCAATTTGGGAATGGATTCAAAGATATCCATCCTCACTATGCATTCGACATGTTAAGGGTCATCAAAAGGCTGACACCTTAGATGCCAAAATGAACCAATTAGCAGATGCTGCAGCAAAGAAAGGGGCACAGGAGGATATCTCAGCAATACAAACCCAGTCCTCAAGCCACCAAAATTGGAAAATTCAGGAGGAGTATGCTGTTCATCAGGGAACTGGGGAGGTTAGATGGGTGCCACTCCTGGATTGCAGAGAGGAAATTATTAGTGCCTGTCACAGTCTCTGACATGAAGCACCCGAAGCCACTACAGCCAGGGTGCAGGAGATTGCTTACTGGCCAGGGATGTCTAAAGGTGTCAAGAAGTGGGTGCAGAACTGCTTACACTGTGCAGGGGAGGGAGCGAAACCAAAGGACACGGGGCTACTTCACCAGAAGATAGTGGTCCCATGGCAATGAATCCAAATGGATTACACTGATAAACTTCCCCACACAGCCAGGGGAAACCAGTATCTGCTGGTGATCATAGATTCCTTCAGTGGATGGGATGAGGCATTCCCCATACATACCCAGACTGCTGAAACCACAGCAAAAAAGCTGTGGACAGAAGTAATATGCAGGTTTGGGGCCCCTAAAATTATTGACTCAGACCGAGGTCCCCATTTCACCGGAGCTGTTGTCAAATAGCTGCTGAAAACCTTAGGCATCAGGCAGAAGTGGCACATTCCTCACCACCCTCAAGCTTCTGGGCAGGTAGAGCAGATGAATAGGACAATTAAGGAGTCATTAAGGAAGGTGGTAAATATAACAGGTACAGATTGGGATCTT
The DNA here is from genome assembly GCF_000455745.1 of Alligator sinensis. Taxonomy (NCBI): domain Eukaryota; kingdom Metazoa; phylum Chordata; order Crocodylia; family Alligatoridae; genus Alligator; species Alligator sinensis. The sequence continues at coordinate 1,852,479 of NW_005841878.1, forward strand.
AAACTTCCTTTGATCTTAGCTACTCTCCAGAGCGGGAACTGCTTGGGAACCAGCCTCCAGCCCTACCAGATTCTATTTGGCAAACGGATGGCTCTAATACCCACCGGGCTTATCCCATACCTAGACAGCCTGGACAATCCACAGCCCACAAAAACTATTGAATGGGTAAAAGAGCTCCCATATCGTTTGAGGCAGCAGGAGCTGCAGATTAATGAGGCTATCCAGCAAGCTCGGCTGCAGATGGATAAGCAGCTCGAACAGCTTCCCAGGCTATGGGAAATTGGACAGTTGGTCATGTATCTTAGACTCACCCCAAGGCATATGTCCTAGAGTCCAAATGGTTCACTATCATTAATCGATTGAGCCCAACTGTGGTCCAAATTGATAAAAGAGAATCTGGGAAATGAGTACATGTGTCACAACTGAAACTGTTCAAAGGGGCAGAATAAACCTAACCTTGAATCTAGCCTTGTCCTAATAGGATACTTCCCTTCATCATGAGAAGGGCGGTTTGAAAAGTGAAGGAGTAAAACCACCCGACCTTTGAGGAACCAGGTAAACTATCTCTTAACCCTGCCGGCCACCCTTTCCAGCAGGAAGGAACAGCTCTGTGCTGTTGGAAAATACGCATCGGACAAACTGATCAGTGCTCACCCCGATGTTGAGGCAGGGAAAGGCCAGAGAAGTCCTTGAATTATGATGGCCACACTCTTATAAGTAGTCACCCCACCAATCTACAAAGACTTGCATTAAAGCAGGCACACACCTCTGACTAATTTACCCAATTCTTTTCCCCTACCCTCCTGAGCCAATTCTGTTTTGTTTTGTTTTGTTCTAAGTGCTAAAGCTTTCAACATGGAGATCCTAGGTCTGTGGGGAATCCTTTGCATGTGGATCCTCCTGCTTACTGCCAGCCTTCACTGTGATTCAAACAGTGAACTGACATCAGAAAGCAAAGGTGTCAAATGCTGTCTGGAGGTGGCTAGCTGTGATGCCAGCCGGGAAAGGCATCCAGGACCTACAGTGGCTGACCAGAAAGGCATCCAGGACCTACAGTGGCTGGCAGAAAGGCTAAACTTTGGGCAGCCCACTCCTGGCAGATTCGGAATGGCATAAATTAATTTAACCTGAATGATTCCTCCCACCTTGTCATTTTTCTCAAGTGTATGTGCGATCCCCCTGCAGAGTGTGATCATGTAGGATTGAATCCTGGTAGGGAAATCCAGGATTACTAGGGTGATAAATTCTGGAGAACCGCCAGAATTCCCATTCCAGCAGAAGGAAGGGTAATGCCAGGGTGGATGCAGGATGGACTGAATGGGTGTACAGGGCACTCCCGTGCTTTTAGACTGATTCGTTCGCCCAGACTCACACCTGCCCCCACAGTGTCCACAACCGTACCCTCTCTACCACCACCTCCCCACTGTTCCTGTATAGCGTGGAACCTTTCCAGTCCCCTGCCTGCTGGGGAACACACCATCTAGGTGTGCTGGGGCAGCAAGAGTACTAGTCCAGACGTCCTAGCACAAATGACCATCAGCTCTCCACAAGGACAGTTGGCTATCAATTGACCCATCCAAAATCTGAACCCATAGATTCTACCCTCAATGCCCCCAACTGCCCTGAGGAATGTCCCTTATCCAGCTGTGGCACCCTAGTGTATGACTTCTCGTTATCCAGCTCTGGACTGTGGGAAGCTTCTACTTCCAAGGACTCCCCAATCCTAGTGACAGAAATCATAATCCATGACAAAGCAGAAAGACATGAGATTGGACCTTTCATAGTAACGCAGGATATCAGTAAACCTTTATTGACTAATATGACACAACCCCTATGGAATGTCACTATCAATCTGCAATCCCACAGCATCACCAAGTTGTATTCACAGTGTGCCAATTATGTCATCCCGCTAAGTGCTGGATGGCAGGCATGGACTCAGCAGGTCACATATGAGCCCTCCAACAGCCCTGGATCCAGTGGCCCATGACACCAACAATCACTAGACACAGTGCTGGGAGCAATTGGGACTGGCACCAGTATCCGTAATACCATAAACACAGAGGTGCTCCAGAACAGATTGGCAACTGTGGGAAATCTGCTTCACCACTTGGACGGATCTACAAGGGACAATTTTGAAACCTCTATTCAGTTAAGTGTCTCTATTGTCTCCCTTATGCAGTGGATGACTCAAGTAGCTTCCCAGGATTCCCACACCCTAACTGAAGCAAGCATAGCCCTAGGGCAAAACACCTCTCTTGCCCTCATATGCACCCAGGCCCAGGTATGGTACCTAGACGTAATTAAAAGTATCATACTCCAAGGCCTGAAAGGACACATCCCCCTAGAACTACAAAATCTGTTAAGAAAGGAAACCAGGCAGTCTCCACAGTTAACCCCTTATAACCGGCTAATACAATTCAAGTTTGATCCAAATTTGTTGTCCATCAATCTTATAATCATGGGGGTGGTTAGTGGTAAAATAAATCAAGTGTTCCCAATAATAACATTGGGAACATAATCCCACAAACAGGCAAACATTGGACTCTAAAACAACCTAATGACCAATTTAAAGCCATCACAGTCAATAACTGTGAGGATGCTGGCTCCGGTTTCCTTTGTGAAGAATTTGTTACAGTCCCAAACCCTTTGTTTTGACCCTGATTTTTCAATTCGTCCCTATGTAATGTTCAAAGACCCCAGTGCTCAATCCCTACTTGTGAGCATTGGTTTTGGATGTGTTTGTGTCCGTACCCTTTGTCAATCCATTACAATGAATGAATTTTATAATATTACTGGCCTGCAACACAGTATCTATGTAATGTCAGATCCATCACTGGGTGTGACATTCAGTACAGAAAGAGAACCATATTACATCAGTCAATCACCCCACAGTACAGCCTTTTAAAATTTACACTTACCCCAGTCCACCTAGGTATATCCCCTCAAGCCCTCAGACATGCTACCACACACCCAGAACTCCAACATGCCCTGCAAGCATTACAGTCCCAAGTCAACAAAACCTATACTATCATCTAAACTAATAACCACCGAGTCACCCAGGTACTCACCAAAATCAAAGAAGTCACCCAGTACAGCCCCTGAGAAACCCTCCTTGGCTGGTCCCCAACTGCCACTGGTATCCTGAACCTCATGATCCACCCCATTGTAATACTCTTCACCCTAATGAAATTTTAACATTCCTAACTATATTCCTGTACTGTAAACTCATTGCCACCCTACGTACTGTCCATGCTAAAATAGATGAGACTAAAGCATTAGGCCAAATATTATAGCGACATCACCCTGACGGGAAATAATGTAGCAAGAAATCCCTTTTGTCTGCTCCCCGCCTCAAATGTGAAGCTCCTCCATATGGCAAAAGCCCCTCTTTTAGCATTTGCCCCCTTTTGGGGATGCTTTCTCTTTTCTACCTTTTCTTCCTTCCTTGCTCTCTTTCTTTTATTATATCATTATTATTTTTATAAGGTATATTTGTAGTGAAAATAGAGCTTGTAGATGCTTTTACAAATGTACTTTAAGTTTAAAAGTAAGTTGTACCACGTAACAATGTTAGCAAGGGCAGGAATCTCAATATGGAGCGGGCCCCTGAATGAATCATGGTTGATTGTGTAACAGTAGCTAGTCTGGATAAGCATGTTAATGAGCGGCAATTAACACCTACAAAACTACAGACCAAGAAGAGGAAAGAATCAATAAAGAGCCAGGACTTCCCAGAAACTTCACTGTTGAAGGTGTGGAAGCCCCGGTTTGAACTAATCAATGCTGGAAACAGACCCTTGGGGCTGAAATACCCCCAATCAACCACTTCCGGAGCTCTACTCATCATGGCAGTGAATCAATCAAAATTCATCAATGGACTCCTAAGACTGCACATACATGCAGACGTGACCCCTGGGGCTGATAGCTGCCATCCAGCAGCTACCAAGAGGGACGTCCCTCGAGGTCAACAACCCCTGGATTGGGTAAACCCGAGAATTGGGGAGTCACCAAAGTCTGCCAGAGAGGGATAAAAGGCAGCAAAGAATGACCCCCAAGGGCACCCTTTTTAACCTGACCAGTACTCTGCCTGTCCAGGGAGAAGGACCAACCAGCGACCCCGTTCTGCAGCAACATCGCACTGAAGGAAGCCTCGACTGGCCATCAATGGCAGACTCCAGCGCTTGGGGATAGGTATATCTTGACACTAGTGCTTAGTGTTCATAGCTAGCTAGCTAGCTAGCTAGTGTGTGTGTGTGTGTGTGTGTGTTTGTGTGTGTTTGAGGGGATCAGCACCAAGATTTATGGTCTGACTTTTGCATCCGTACAATAAACTAGAATTTTATGATGATTCTGTGAGTTCGTGCTTTGTAGCCAACAGTTACACATAAACTGGTTTAAGTGATCAGAAACTTGTTTAAACCTGTAACAGAACAGAAGTTCTGTTTAGTGCACATAAACCAGTTTTAAAATGCCCAAAACCGGTTTGAGACAAAACTGGCTGAATGTAGTATCAGACTGACTGAGGTCAAATCGGTCAGTCTGATGAGGTCAAGTTTATGGAACTTCTGTCCCAGAACCCTTCCTGGTTTAAGTTAAACCAGAGTCCCCCAGCATCCCAGCATGCTCTGCAGCTCTGGGCTGGGCTGTTTACTCCAATGGAGAAGGGCTGGCTCCGTCCCTCTGATTTCTAGCTGGAGCAGGGGTGGGGATGCCAGCCCCCGCTAAGGTGAAGGAGGCAGGGAAGCTATACATTTATAAGTCAGCAGGACCAGATGGACTCCATCCAAGAGTGTTGAAGGAGCTGGCTGAGGTCATCATGGAACCCCTGACAAAGCTCTTTCAGAATTCGTAGTGCACTGGGGAAATCCCTGATGACTAGAAGAGGGCCAACATTGTGCCCATCCTCAAGAAGGGGAAGAGGGAGGATCCAGGCAACTGTGCCAACTAGCCTAACCTCTATCCCAGGGAAAATCCTGAAAAAGCTCATTAAAGAATCTATGTGCGATACGCTAGCAGAAGGTAAGATTCTGAATGACAGCAGCATGGCTTTGTCGTGGGTGAGTCTTGTCTTACGAATCTCATCTCCTTCTATGATCAGGTCTCTCATCACCTGGACGCAGAAGATGTGGTAGACATTATATACCTAGACTTCCAAAAGGCTTTTGATCTAGTATCCCATGATATCCTTGTGGGAAGACTGGAAGATTCTGGGCTCAGCTGCTCAACAGTTCAGTGGGTGGGAAACTGACTACATGGTAGGACACAGAGAGTTCTCATGAACGGATCTGCGTCATCCTGGTGCGAAGTGACCAGGGGTGTACCTTGGGGGTCCGTGCTTGGACCGGTGCTTTTCAACATCTTTATCAATGATTTGGATGGGGGAGTGAAAAGCTCACTGGCCAAGTTCGCAAATGTAACCAAGTTATGGGGCAGTGCAGTCACACTACAAGATAGGTTGCAGATACAGGTGGACCTGGACAGGCTCAAGACTTGGGCAGACCAGAACCAGATGAAGTTTAATACTTCCAAGTGTAAGGTGCTCCATCTGTGGGCAAACAACTTTCAACATACATATAGGCCCAGTGATGACAGCTCAACTTACACCATGGCCGAAAGGAACCAAAGGGTAATGATTGACCATCATATGAATATGAGCCATCAGTGCAAGTTGGTGGTCAGCAGGGCAAACAATACGCTGGCATGCATCAACCGATACATCTCGCATAAAACTACGGAAGTGATACTCCCTCTGTACGCAGTACTGGTGAGACCACAGTCGGAGTACTGCATCCAGTTCTGGGTGCCACACTTCAATAAGGACGTGGAAAAACTTGAGAGGGTCCAGAGAAGAGCCACCCGTATGATCAGGGACTTGCAAAGCAAGCCATACAAGGACACGTTGAGGGACCTGGACCTCTTTAGTCTAAAGAAGAGAAGGTTGAGAAGGAACTTAATAGCGGCTTACCGCTATATTAGAGGAGTACATCAGGAGCTTGGTGCACAACTGTTCACAAGGGCACCTCCGGGGAAGACCAGGATCAATGGATCCAAACTCCTGGAAGGCCGCTTCAGGCTTAATACCAGGAAAAGCTCCTTCACAGTCAGTGTGTCCAGACTGTAAAATAAAATCCCTCCAGAGGTGGTAGTCACTTACCCTGGAGGTTTTCAAGAGGAGACTGAACACCTTGCTGGGGTCACTTAACCCCAGTTGTCTTCCTGCCTAGAGCAGGTGTCTGCACCTGATGATCTGCAAGGTCCCTTCCAGGCCCTAACAATCTATGAATCAATCTATGAAAGAGGTTTATTCCCCCTTCCCCAACCTTTCCCAGCAAAGACTCCAGCCAGAGTCTGCCAGGCAGGAGTGCAGTAGCCCCTGTGAGGCATTGTGCCCCACTCTCCAGCTCGATTCATTATGACCTGGTTGCAGCGTGAAGCATACAGAAATAGAGCGGGGTTTAATTCCCTGTCCATCCCCTGTCCCACTGGTATGGACCCAAGCCAGGGACTGCCTGGCTGGGGTGGAACAGCCCGTGTCAGGGTCCCCCTCCCCCTCGCTGCTGCAGGTGGCAGTGGCAGAGGCATGGCCAGGCACTGGCCCAGAATGTTTTCCATACACTGCAGGTGGGAGCAGGGCAGGCATAGCTGCTGCAGCCTACGCAGGGTGAGCAGCAGTGGCAACAGGGCAGGGATGGGTGGCTATGGGGGCTAAGCCAAATTTAGGGTGGCCATAGCCCCCCAAGCTTCCCAGCACTGCCACCACTGCTTGACCCACACAGTCTATGGCAGTACGATCCCCACCGGGAAGAGGCTTGCGTTCCCAGGGACACCATCATCACAGGGGCTGCTGCCCCATTAGGATTGCTACCCCCTCACCATTCCAGCAGCAGGGGTGGAGTCATGGCCAGACACTAGCTGGCATGGCTCCCCTGAGGCAAAGGTGGCAGGGAGGGGGTTATTCCCCACTTCATCCCCTCTCCCCCTGGGGAATCCCAGCCAGGTTCTGCTGGCCAAGTGCAAGCGGCAGAGGCAGCAACTGTGGCTGCCAGACCCCAGCTGCACTCCCTCAGGGGGAGAGGGGATATAGGTGAGAATAAACCCCACCCTGCTGACCCTGACATGGGCTGCTGCGCCCTGGTCAGGCAGACCCCAGCTCAGGTCCATGCTGCTGGGACAGGGGATGGAGGCGGGAATTAAACCCCACTCCATCTTTGTTCTCTTCATGCTGCTGCTGGGGCTGGTAGCGAGGGTGCAGATAAAAAATTCACAGCAGTGGCTGCTTTTCCCTTCTGGCTAAGACAGACAGTCAAAAAGACAGAGGCTGAATCAATTCAATCTTTGCAGGTTAGTCTAAGCTGCTTATATTGAACTGATCAGTAAGTGAACAGACTGTCATTTTGATTCCAGAAATGTATCCGCATGCCTGCAGTGGCTCAGTCCAGAAGCCGGTGAGCACTATTTAACTTCTGTCCCAGATCCCCTCCAGATTCAAGTTAATTCACAATTCCCCAGCATCATAGGATGCTTTGCACCTGCCCTGCAAACCCCACCTTGCAGGGCAGGTGGACTAGGCTTGGCCCAAGCTGTCTGCTCCAACTAAGCAGTTGGCATGCTCTAACACCCCTCCCGACTTCTGGCCTGAGCCACTGCAGGCATGTGGCTGCATTTCCAGACTCAAAATGAAGGTCTGTTCACTTACTTATCAGTTCAATCTACGCAGCTTAGACTAACTGGTGAAGATTGAATCTATTTAGCCTCAGGCTGAATGTCTGTACTTAGCCAGAAGACCACACAAGGCCAGAATATTTCTGACACTGTTTAAATAAGAATCCATGTTTTATATGTATTCCTATTTAAAACCCCTGGGTTTATCTTATGAATCATGTGTAGGTATTTGCACACCTAACAGGGCTAATATTGTGTGGTACCCTTAAAAACGATTTGCATCACTTGGGGTTATAAAATCACTAGGTTAGAGTATGTCTACTCTTTTAGACCACCCACCATAGTGCACTTGTAGTATGGAGACAGATGAGAAAATTTACTCATTTTGAGCAACAGAATCATGTGTGAATTATAGGACAATACATAAAAAGACCCAAAATTTTATTTTATTTTGTGTACAACCTTATAAATTTTGTATTTTAGAACATTATTTAGTCCTATTGTATCTTCTTTTTTCACTTATGATGTACCAAATTTGCTTCCTCTTCATCGCATCATTCTCATATAATGCCAATCAAATATTCTCAGAAAAAAATAAGTACTAGGGATAAGGCTGGAAGAATAACTTGGAGGGTTATTTTTTTCATCATTGTTCCTCTCTCCAATACCTTTACCCCCTCTTTTGTGACGAAATACTGTCTGCCCTATCTTAATGATTTTCCTGCTTTAAAGGTTCTGTTTTGGTCACTTCAGAGCCCAAAACATAATCATGTTCCCAAAATGCACTAGGGTCTTTTCTGTCCTGGAAAGTGATCGAAAGAGAAGCATATTTGCACTTGTAATGGAGTACTGAGAAGAGAGAAAAATTTATTAGGCTTAATCAATTTTAAAAGTTCTATATCACACTGCATCCCCAAAGGAAAAACTAGCAGTCTTCTGGAAAATTATAATAGGAATAATTAATTATTGGTTTAAATATCTTTTACACAAAAAAGCAAACCAAAAATAAAACCAAGCACTTGAAGTGGCATTTAAATAAATAAAAATACCACTTCTGAATCTATGTATTTTACCACTGATAAGAAAAATTTCCTACAAGTCTGAGTTGTCTTTGCACATTATCATCAAATATGACAAAGCACTTCTTTTTTTTTATCATGGGAAGTATTGAGAATACTGGATTATTTACATGTAATACAAAGAGAGGAAAACTGACATACAATACTACAGCATAGATATTCTTTCGATATCAGATAGAGATATATTACCATGTATCTTGATTAGTCTGAGTGCTCCATCTCAACGTTTTAGTACCTTAAAGGACACCAACAGGCACTGGCATATGGTGAAGGCAGAATAATTTCTGAAAGGTAAGTAGTGACTGGTTCTTTGCCATGCATCCTTTCATTGACAATCTTAGGAAAATGTACTTGATGAACTTGCAAGGTCATCTAGTCCAGCCTCCTGCTCAATGCAGGATCATCCCTGACTAAACCATCCCAGCCAAGAGTCTGTATAACCTGCTCTTCAGACTTCCCAGGGATGAAGATACGATAAGCTCTCTAGGTAGACTGGTCCCAATGCTTGACCACTCTCATGGTCTGCAAATTCCTCCTAACCTCTAACCTAAATTTTCTCTGCTGCAGCTTAAAACCATTACCCCTTAAAAACAGAGGGGCTTGGGTCAGAGCTCTGCCCAGGGTGAGGCGAATTGGTGGGTCACCATTCAGATGAGGGTCGCAAGAGGGCCCGAGAGGCTGCATGCCGGCCCGCTAAGGAGTATGAGTAGACAAGTCTGATGGCCCATGCAGTCGCTCAAGGGAACAAGGCAGGTTGGGTGTGGCCCAGTGAGTGGCAGCATGTTAGAGGCCCGGTGAGAGAGGCTGGAGTGTGAGGCGCCCCAGTGAGAAGGGGGCAGTATGAGTTAGGCCCAATGGGGCAGAGTGAAAGGACATATGTATGAGGCCTAGCAAGGAGCTGAGTCTGGCTTGGCCTCAAGCCAGAGCATAGAGCGAATTAAGGATGCCATCTACAATGCATGGGACCTGATAACGGGAGGTCAGAGTTGTGTACAGCACTCCCTGGCATCAGGGCAGTAAAATGGGAAACCTCCTGTATTTATATACCAGCTTTGGGAACAGCAAGTCGTGGCAGGAGAGACTGGGCAAACTGCCTTACTTAGACAGGTAGGTGTGCTAACATGAGACCCAGCCCCAGGATGGCCCCCTTTCATACTAATATTACACGTACATGCCAAGAAACAGGTACGAACAGTACGGAATAATAATCACAGCTATACTAAATAGCTATTGGCCTTAGTGTGGTTACCCTAATGCAGTGGAGTTTTTAAACACTGACATCTACAGTCAATCATGGATTTACATAATTTACATCTAGCAATTAACTAGTTCAAAAAGTCTAAACCATTTTCCACAGCCTTTTCATAGGTGTATACTGAGTGTAAAAGGCATAAAATCTTTAATTTGATCACCTCAACGAATTCATGCAACTAATTCCACGTCTCATTTAATTTTTTTAATCAGCTTTCTGATCCTTTCTGATTAACAGAAACCAAACTCTGTTCTGCGTGGTGCTAGCTTACAGGGCTTCCTGTCATGTTGACTTTCAAGACAGGATAGCTTAGTTGTCATTATTGTCATTTTTTACATTTAATTGATTACCACACAAGTCTTACAGCCTAAGGTAGAAATTCTTTTTTTCCCCTGCTATCTTCTGCAATCAAATCACCGTAAATATTTTCCCTGTTATAAAAACATGCAATCAAGGATACAAAACCATTGTATTAAATACTAAGATGCTTACATATTTTGCACATGCGCCAAATGGCATATCTAACAATGCATTTGCAAACATAAAATAAGAAAGTACTATACACAATTACTAGCTCTGTGGACAAAATATGCCATATTTGAAAATTCAATCCACCATTTGCAATCTTTAATAACCTGACCGTGTACTACTTTTCCCATATGATCCTTGTTCCATTTGGTAAGGATGATAGGTTGGATTGAATGGGAATGGTTTTGGATTATATAATGAATGAGGTAGCATGCCTTTAGGATGCCAAGTTTTTTTTCCTCTCTTTTTTAAAGAAATTATAAGACTTGTGGTAAAGGGAATAGGGTTTTGCAGGAAATAAATCATCTCATGTTTAAGATAACTGAATGCCCCTCTAGAAAACTGTACTCTATACCTGCCTCTGCTACATAACTCTTGAAAATGTCTGGGTTCTTATTCACATAAATTCTGAGCACCCATAGTTTGTCCCCAAACCCAGGTAATACAACATGGTAAAATCACACTAATTTCTGCAGTCAACCATACTCAACAGTAAGGGGCTGCAACCTATTGCCTGAGGGCTGGATCTGGCCAAAACAACCTGTGGATCTGGCCCACAGATGTGGGGCTTTGGCAGCATTTGGAGGTGGAGGAGGCTTCAGCTGTGGGTACCGTGCCACTGAGGAGATGAGAAATGAAGGCAGTAGAGTCCTAGCTCCTGCGCTCCTACTTGCCTCTGACCCATGGTGGGTCATTCTGGTGCACAGCTGGAAAAGCTTGCCTGCCCCTTCTCAAGGGATTTTTATGGTGGCTAGCACCCTGGCTCTCCTTCTTTGACTCCCCAAACTGAATGAATAGGTACCTGTTTACCATTGAGTTTACCAGGAACAGCATTCAGCATGCATCTGGAGAGCATGAAGGGTTGAACTAATTTAACTATATTTGGTTTCTAAATAGCAACAGTTAAACAAAGAGAAAAATCTGTGTGTAAGCCAAATCCCCTGCCTGTAGAAACAATGAAATCTGAAGAGGCCATTTGAATGTTTAAGTGTCATACAAGACAATTCAGACTAATTACCTTAAGCACAGCATAATACATATGATAAATTACAGAAGAAGGTCAAGAGGTTACTTAATACTCTCCATAACAGCAACAATATCATTTCTGGAGGTCATTAACTGCCCGTTAAAAGCTGAATAGAGAAATTAATGGTCCAGGGCAGAGGCAAGAAAACATAATGCTCTCAAGTCAACAAATAAATACTCATTAGTATACAGTTCAAAGTAAAAACAAATTGAGGTGTTCCATAATTTCAAAAGACTATACTTGTCCTTTTGTTTTCTGTTTTTGAGGTAATTGAGCTCTCCAATAAATATGCTTTTCTGATAGCTTTATCACTATAGTTCTATTCCCCAAGACACCCATAAAAATAGTTAGGCACAATGATTTGTAAAAATATTCAACCCCTTGTTTCTTCAATATGTATTTTACCATGGGATGCAGTTTGCTCTTCCCGAATCATTCATATTTCTCAAGCTTATGATAAAAAAATATTTTTAACCTCAAATTTATGATAAATAATTATGTTTAACCTACCCTCTGTTAAAAAAACCAACAACATCCAAATAGATATGTCTCTATAACAACCTTAAAGTATTTATTCTTTCTCTCTGGTTAAACTTAGAGCTAGAAACAGCTACATTATCTTCACAACCACCCGGAGGTAGAAGTCTACAAACTTCTGTAGCTCAGCCACCACAGGGATTTGCTATTTTAGTTATTTCTGCTTATGAGCTGCTAGTAAAAGCAAAATAATTGTTTAATTAAGAATATAAGACTGTGTAAGCTTTAATAATATTACTGTCTCACCCATTTTGAACTACTAAGAACCATATATAAGTCCACCTACAAAAGGCTACACACCCACAAAAGGCTACACACTTTCCTAGTGACCACTTTAAAGATGCATTCTGTTCTCTTGGGAAGGTGGGAAAAAAACCCAGCCTCACAGGCATTCAGATACCAGGGCAATGAATAAAAACACAAATAGAATGAAACACTACTGCAAGATTTCCACCATGCCTGAATCTTCACACTGATTCAGCTATTCCAAGGAAATCAATCAAGACTACTGACACACACATCCTGAAAAGTCCTGTGCTTTTTCAGAAAAATCCACATTCCATGTTCTACATTTATACAAGGCCTACTATCTGAGAATCTCACAATCTTTATAAAATTCAACATGTCTCCATTACTAGCATACTATTCCATGTTATAATCATAATCATTAGATCTGTAATTGTTTTGTACACAATTATATAACCCAAACATTTACTTACCTTTAATTAAAATACAGATTTAAAAAGATTCAGTGCTGTAGATGGAACACCACAGTGTGTAATGCTTTTAATGAAGACTTCTTTATTTGGCTACACACAGACATTCAAAAATCCTGAGCCTGAATTGATTCAATCTTTTCATGTTTGTCTAACCTGCAAAACTTGAACCGATTTAGAGGTGGACAGAAATTCCCTTTTCATTCCAGAAATGCAGGCACCTGCCTGCAGTGGCTCAGGCTTGAAGCCGGGGAGCGCTAGAGCAGCCCTCCCTTCCCTTCTATAATGCTGAGCAGAGGGGGTGTGGTCAGGCCCTGGCAGGAGGCTTTGATTAGGGAGAGGTTCCCACCTCCCTCCTGACTAGCAGGGAGCCAGCAGGGAGTTGATAACAGAGCAGTGAGTTACACAGCAGGGAGTTACACAGGGAATTGTTAGCATTTATTACCCTATCAAACAGAACAAAGCCTCTCTCATTAATTCAAGCTCTTCTTAAACAACTTTTTCCAAGGAATGGATATTACCAGCTACCTGTTGATCAGCTCTAAAAATCCCTAAGCCAACACTGTCTTGTCTGTCTTTGTCCAGTCTCCCAGAGCATGGGCTGTAGCCAGCATGTGGTATGCTAGATAATGCTGAGAGGGTCTGTGTAAGGCAGAGGGGAGAAGGGAATCCCTCCTTGAGCAGGGAGTGGTGAGGGGGAGGGGGGAGCAGGAGGAAACCAGGTAGACCCCGTTGTACGTGCACTCTCTGCCAGAGCAGAAGGGTGGGGCCAGCCCTCCTGGGCTGGAGCAGAGCCCTGCCCAGAGTTGCAAAGCCTGTGGGATGCTGGAGGATTCTGATTTAACTTAAACCAGGAAGACGTCTGGTACAGACATTGCATAAACTGATTTGACACAAATCAGTTAAGTCTGATGCTATATTCAACCAGGTTTATCTCAAACCTGTTTCAGTCATTTTCAAACAGGTTTATGTGCACTGAGTATCTGTTCTGTTACAGGTTTAAACCAGTTTCTGATCACTTAAACCGGTTTATGTATAATGTCTGTCCCTAGCCTTTAAGGTTATAGACAAATATAATGTTTAACCACTTTAAAAAGGGGAGGGAAACTATTTCTTAGGAATGCACCTCAGCCTCAATGACAAAGGTTACATTTATTTGAACCTGTAACAATACAAGTTATCTGAATCGCTGCAAGTTTTCTTCTAAAGGAAACAATTCTACATAAGTTACACTGTAACTGTTTATATCAGTATCATTTGATATTGACTGTAAATATCCTGAAATGCACTTACGGATATGCCAATAATCTCATCTCCTTTAGGCCTTGAACACATAGTACAATTACAGTACACACATACAATACATATGTGTCTAATTTTAAACAGTTCTACAGCATTTAAGTACTTTGCTGAATGAAGTCCACAGTTTTTAAGAAGTAGCAAAATCAAGAAGTCCATCTTTGTCTCATGTGAACAGAATGCCACATAAATCTTTTGGCAATCAAAATTTACAACTCTGTGTGCATTCATTTTACATTGTAGTTTCCTTGGGACTAGCTGCAAACAATAAGAAGTTTGGGCTCTAATACCAACTTGCCTGATCAATATAAAAAGCAGTCCCAGCCCGGATCTCTCTGCGTTGTTTGAGGTCAGTTTCTGTAGTGTCCCTGGATAGTGCAATATACTCAACCTCCCGCTTGGTCAGCTCCTGTAGACAAGATTGTGAAGTTATTACAGAAAACAAATCTATAAGGCCAGTAGTTGAACTTTTACAATGTACCTAATGGTATAATTGTCCTGGAGAGCCCTAGACAACAGCAAAGTCATTTAAAGCGACTCCAAACAAAAATTTAATATCTCGTAATTTTAAGATGTTTCCGCTGTGCTCTCCATTCAACATAAGGGTTTGAATTTTTGCTCAATAACCTTTTTATTTTCCCCAAACTGGTTGTAAAAGCCATAATAACAAGCCATAAATCCTCTAAACTGAACAGCTATAAAGTATTCTATCCAAGCTACCTTTCCAGCAATGGACAGTGAAAAAAATACCCAAAACCTAGAAATCCTGAACACAAACTCACAAGTTTCCTATCATGTTAATTAGAACTCTAGCAAGTTCCCACCCTGATTCATTCAATGGTGTTTAAACAGTAACTTACTGTAAACTTTAACTGTAATCATGTGCACATACAGAGTTTGCAGACCTTTGTCAGTATGTTGAGAACTATAATTTTCTCCTCCTATCTCACGTTGCTATTGTATCGTTAAGGGCAGCCTAAATCTGTAAAGTTAAAGATTACCCCCATAAAGAAAGTGCTTACTTTGTGCTGCTACTGCTTTTTAACACAGTATGCTTGAAATGTTCTCCCTCATGATTTTTCTCCTACTTGTTTTTTTTAACTTTGGAAATAGGAGAAATGTCAAGTCGGGAGACTCATCTTCTATAAGTATACAGAATCAGTAATTCTTGAAATGTCCTCAGCCTTTAGCTGAATGGGCAAGGGCAGTGAATCTCTAACCAACAGATCTTTCTTAAGCAATCCTATTACATATTTGTAAGAAAAAAATACAAATGAAAAAGACTTATAAAGATCTGAATAACTGCCATTTATTTCCATTTCACTTCTTCTACATCTATTTAATCTTAATGCTACCAGTTCCCTAATGGTGCAGACACTACTGACAGAAATTTAAATTTCTATTAAAAAAAAATCCCACAAGGAAAAATAATGATGAGAGAAATAAAGGCATATATTTTTAAACACATAAGAGTAAATAGTGACACTATCCTTTGCAGCACTGTTCCAGTGAAGTATGTTCCCCTGGAACACAATGGGATGAACAGGAAACCATGCAGCAAAGATACAAGATCTCTAGCAGTTCCTTCAGAGTAAAGGAGATAGGTGTGGGCAAACATCTCCTACATCCCATGGGAGGACCACACACATGCACATCTACTCTCTCTACCCAAATAACAGGACATTCCCCTTATAGCTTTTCCTCAGGGTATTTCTTCCCTAAACATCCTCCCAAACAGTATAGGTAAGCAATGTGGCTTGTTTTTACTGTATGCAGACATCTTGGTTCTGTAATGCACACAATGCAAAAAACAGATGGTTTTTCCATTTGCAACAGCATATGGAAACTACGCAAGTTCACCAAATCTTTTTTCTCCTATAGTAATTAAGCAAAAAAGCATATTGACTAAAATATTTGTTCTTCCTAGTCATTATAAAATACAATAAAACCTTTAAAAGCATGTGCCTGGAACAAGTTCTTTGGCAACTAACTACCCAGTCAGAAGATCTTCTAGTAATAAAGTATTTACAGACATACACTGTAATAACTAAACAATGTTAACAACTTCAGTTTTCCATAATTTAAACAAAACTTACCAGATACTGCATGGCAATGGATCGACGAAGGGGCCCAGGGGGACCTATAAGAAAAACATCCTGCCCCAAAAGATCTTTCTGCATTATCCATCTTAGATGATGGACGACAGATTGACCCAAAGAATCTGAAACTACAAGAAAAATAAAATTATAATTTAATTCAAGTGTTAATGATGAAGCTTTCAACAAAAATGATTAAAAAGTTAGGTGGCCATATTACTTGCTTATTTGGTTCTTAAAACTGAAGAAATGACAACATGTAAAGCAGAATAATTTAAAAGTAGCAAATTCTGCATGCAGCCTATGTAACCTATCCTACCTATCCTCATTCTCTATACACCATTTCCTTCCATTTAATAAATCCAATCCTTGCATCCCTTGCCAATTAATCTTTAAATCTGCCATGGCAAAGACTGCGTATTATAAATGTGTTCAGCACCAAGCTGTAGCCCCAATCCTCATTTAACCTCTCAGCATTACTGTATTGCAAATAATAAATAATTTACTGTTAATAGTAGTGACATTATTGAGAACAACAACAAAACCCTTATCTACCGTGTATTTCAATTCACATGTACAAAATGAGTTTCAACAGATAGCAATGTTTGCACCAGTAGTCTCAAGAGGCTTAACTTGCAGTGACAAATATGGTCAAATTTTTTTTTAAATAATTAAACCCCTGAGTTTTAGTATACTTAACACAGAGAGTGGCTATACAGCAGGGGTGCCCCAGGTCTGAATTGACCCATACAAGGCACATGCTGGAGCCTCATGGGCAGAGCCCAGGGCACATGCCACACACGGCACCCATTCCAGCCACTCTGGGAGCTGCACCGCACACAGTGCCCACTCCAGTTGATCCAGGATCCAGCTGGAGCAGGCATCATGTAACACAGTCCCAGATCAGCTGGGGGAGTACCACGTGCAACGCAGTCCAGCCAGGGCAGGAGCCATGTGTTGCCCACTTCAGCTGGACTGGGACACTGAATGCAGTGTGGGTCCCAGACCAGCTACACTGAGTGCTGTGTGGGGTGGATCCGGTATGTGGGGAGCGGAGTGAAGGGTTCTGTGGGCCCGCTCTGACCCACAGACCAGTTCCTTGCCACTCATGTGGTCCAGAGGCCCCTGCTATACAAAATTAAGAAAGAACTGTCAAGTCTTACTACCTCAAACTTTGGTAATATGCAGCCTACAGACAGGGTAAAAACTAAACCAGTCCAAAGCATCTCCCTTGGCTCCTACATTAGCATTCCTGATGTAAGAGGCAGAAGTATGCTAAAAAAGGTTTTTCTCTCCTCTTAGGCTGTATTCCTGGACACTGCCTGAAGTATAATTTTTTGCCAATAAAAGTTAACTTTTTTGACACAGTAAGCTTTCATCTGTATGTTTTTCTTCTTACTTAATATTATGCTTGATATGTATTTAGTGGTTTCTAGGATGATTCATTCTTCTTGAAATTGTTGTAATAAAATTAATTCTACTAATGCCTAGAATATGAGATCAGGGATATATCTGGTAGCCGTGTTGGTCTGAGAAATTGCAAAAAAAATATTGTATTTTTCTGCAAGCTTTCGGGCTCACATGCCCTTTACCATCTTAAACTTTCACCGAGCCTGATGAAGGGTGTGTGAGCCTGAAAGCTTACATAAAAATACATATTTTTTTGCAATTTCCCAGTTGGTCTAATAAAAGGTACTATCTCTGAACCAAGAGTTCTAGATATTTGCATTTAGAGTATAAGATTGCATTTTTTGTTGTATACATCTAAGTAAATGTAATGTATTAAAAATTGATACTGATAATTTATCCTTTAAAAAGTCAGATACTGAGCTAATAATTTCTTATTCTAAATATGCCTTTGTATCTAATCTTTTTAAAACTGTTCATACCTGCACATAATATATCTAGATATTAGCAAGGGTTTTAATGCTAGTCTTAAATGTCATTTTCATAATCCAAGAAATGTAGACTAGATAGTATCACAGGGTCATCTCCACGAATGGCCATGAAACCCTTGGAGTCCCTGCTGTTCTAACCCACTCCACATTCTGTGGGCAGTCACCCCTTCATTCACCCACTCTGTTTTGATATATATTACTTAGATGTGAGTGAGGCTGCCCAGGGCTTCCCAAATCACTCTCTAATGACCGCCAGGTGTCTGCAGTTGCTGCCTTAAGGACTAGTTGCCTGACTCCAACCACCTCTACAGTGCACCCTATGCTTCCCAAGTGTAGTCACTCACTGATATTGCCTTCCACTTAGCCCTTCCTCTGGGCTCCTGGGCCCTCTTTGCTCCCACACACACATCCCCTCAAGCTGGGCTCCAAACCCTTCCCTGGGTCCCTAGAACTCTCCTCCCCCACTTAGTTCCTCTCCAAACCTCCAGACTGCTTCTTGCTGTATGCTCCAAGCTGGAATTTTGGGATTGCAGCCCTCCTGTGGGCAATACTCCCTCACCAGCCTCCAGGTCACTGCTGGCTCATCTCAGGGCCTGGGCTTATATGCTCCCTAAGCCCTTATATCCTCCTCCTGGATCAGATGACTGCAGTTAAGCCAAGCTATACCTGCAGGCTGCAGCCTGACTGCTTCTAAAGCAGCATGAGCACCAAGCCTCCTGCCATAGACAGAACTACTTTTAGATGGAAAGATAACTATATGAACAATCACAGAATATAAAGCAAAAAATAACTATTAATGTATCAATGTCAGACCAGCAGGGGGGGAGCACAGTTGCAATAAGCAGACTCCACTAAAGGCTGTTCTGGGACCAGTGTTGTTTAACACTTTTTATTAATGATATGGATGCAAGAAAAGAGTGAAATGATCAGGTGTGACACAAAACCAGGAGGCATTGTAAATCACTTCAGAGGACAGGACCAGAATTCAAAGGGATCTTGATAAATTGAGAACTGGATTATAAACAACAAAATGAAATTTAACGAAGACAAAAATAAAGCACTACACAGAGGAAAGAAAAGCTAGATGCATAAGTATAGAATGGAGGATACACGGCTAAACAATAGAACAGCAATTTGGGGCTGCATTAACATAAGTATTGTACGCAAGACCAAGATGCTTCACTTGGTGCTGGTTGGACGTCAGCTGCAGTACTTCATCCAGTTTTGGGCACCACACATTTTAAGAATGACGTAAGAATGAGAAGAACATGGAAAGGATCCATAAGTAATGTTAAATGAAGGTATCAAAGGAGTCAGAATGCAAGCCATACAAGAAAAGTAGAAGGAACTAGGTATGCTTTTAACCTGGAAAAAATAAGAGATGGCAGGGGCACAATATCAATTATCATAGAGAAGATGGAGAAAATTTGATTTCCCTTGCCACAGAGGACATGACATGCAGTCACAAATCAAATCTCAGGAAAAACTTCCTAACTGTAAGAATAGTAGGATAATGGAATAAGTTGCCTAGGAAACCTGTGGGATTTCCTTTATCAGAGGTTTTCCAGACGACACTGGACAGATATCTTCTTGTGATGGTTTAGCAATTCTGCAACTGTGTATGGAGTTGGATTAAATGGCCTGTGAAGCCCCATCCAATCATATGATTCTATAATACAGCTTTGAAGTAATCCTATTTCTTCCCTTAGGCTAGGGACAGACATTCAAAAAGCCTGAGCCTAAATTGATTCAACCTTTGCAGATTAGTCTAACCTGGCTAGGCTGAACCAGTTTGTAACCAGACTGACATTATCTCTGGACTGAGAACATTCAGGCACATGCCTGCAGTGGCACACAGTAGAAGCCGGGAGCAGCCCTCCTACAGCAGCCCTCCATTCCCTTGTATAGCATTGTATAGTGCTGAGCTGAGGGAGTGTGGCCAGACCCAAGCAGGACATTCTGATTAGGGAGGTCTGCCCGCACCCTCCCAGGCTTTTCCCCACTCACTGCTCAAGGAGCAGGAGTGTTCCCAGACCCCTGCTAGCAGTCTGAGGCAAGGGGGGTGTCCTGTGCATGCATCTGTTGATGATATGAAGCTTTTCAATCTCCTTCCCTGCTTCTTTATATTGCCTGCAACAAACTGACAGGCAAGCAAGCCAGCAGGGGGTTCATAACAGTGTTTATCACCCCATCAGCAAAACAACAGCTTCTCTCCATTAGTTCAAACTCTTCTTAAAAAGCTTACCACCTGACCTATTGATTAGCTCCAAAAAGCCCTAAGCAGACACTGTTCTGTCTGCCCGTCCCAGTGAAATTGAAGACACAGACACCTCTTGTCATTAGCTAGCATACCACATGCCTAGGATCCATGGGGCTAGGGTCTGTGCTGTGGGAGATGGAAGGGATGGAGGTGGGGGGGTTCCTGCTTGAGCAGCAAGGCGGTGGGTAGGGCAAAGGAAAGCCAGGCAGACTCTGCTGTACCTGCAGTCTCTGCTGAGCTCTAGCCAGGGAGCAGAGGGGAGGGCCAGCTCTATTGTGAAGCAGAGAGCCCTGCCCAGCCCAGAGAGCATGCCAGGATGCTGGGGGAGTCTGGTTTATCTTAAACCAGCAAGGGGTCTAGAACAGACATTGCATAAACCAGTTTGATGCAAATCAGTTAAATATGATACTACATTCAACCAGGTTCATCTCAAACCAGTTTCAGCCATTTTCAAACCAGTTTATGTGCGCTGAACATCTGTTCTATTACAGGTTCAAAGCAGTGTCTGATCACTTAAACCAGTTTACATGTAATGTCTATCCCTACCCTTACTGTTCAAATAAGATTCCCACTGAAGAAAAATTACATAAAAGCATCACTAAAATGTAAAACTATCTGAATCTGGCATCCATGAAAGTCATTAAAAGCCTTTCCCAGCTCCCACTAAAATCAATCAGATTCTTACTAGTGATTTCATTGGGGCAGGAATGGGGGCCCAGGTGGAAATCATATAACCCAGTGTACACATTTTTATTACAAGACAAAAGGAAACCAGGCAATTCAAATAAATGCTTTTAAACAACTATTTATGGACACTTAAATGACAACACATTGCTATCTCCATATGGTGTCAGCATGCTAAGTTATCTAGGCTGGAATATTACTGTTTTCTTCAAATGTAACACACAAGACATATATACCACACACACAGTTGGACTAATGACAAATAGCATACAAATTTCTATGAGAACATTAAAGAAATTAAGAAAAGTTACTCTATAAAGACAGATTTCATACAGAGAAGACTGCACTATGCACATGTTGCTGCTCTTTAACTATGGAAGCATTATGCTTTTGAAAACAACTACAAATATAAACTTTTAAAATTAAATTTATCTTAATGCTGTAAAACAGAATGGCCCTGAAAGGCCTATTAATTATGTAAGTTCACCTGTTGTATAAACTTGTCCTTTGTATGCATTTATAATTTCTCTTAAAGAAAAAAAATATAATACCATATGGTTTCGGGTTTTGAATAGGCTGGAAATCCTTCTATAAAACTAAATTCTTTGGTTCAAAAGTCAAGCACAAAAAGCAGCTTTCACGCAGCATGACTAGGAATGCCTCTGGTGCATTTCACATTAATAAATGTAGCTATTTTTATTTTTAGGATGGCCTCGAGAAAAAACTTGGGTCAGACTTAAAAGCAGGGCCAGAAATAGAAACAAGATTCAAGAATGCACAGCAACATCTGCAAAACAAACTGTCATGTAGAACAGAACATAAACGTACAGCCTACAAGAAAATATTAAAAGTCTCACAGCCTTTCCCCATGGACTTCAATGTATTTCAGTATATTTATTTCTTCTTGCTTGCCCTTCAAGTAGTACATATTATTTACCCTAG
The DNA here is from genome assembly GCF_000455745.1 of Alligator sinensis. NCBI lineage: Eukaryota > Metazoa > Chordata > Crocodylia > Alligatoridae > Alligator > Alligator sinensis. Next base: position 1,874,459 of record NW_005841878.1, read on the forward strand.
AGAATAACTATGAAGAAATACTGATTATTAAATTCCTACAAAATTTGGTAATTTCCCTTTTTTAGGTATGAGAAAATACACATAATTCTTTACTGACGTATTTCCAAGGAGCTGGGACAATATGTTTTTGCTCAGTCATTTCAAATAGTTCTATCCGTATGCAGATTAAAGTTGTATCAACTAACATATATTTGGTAGAGTAGCCAAATAAGTTAGTACATTGCCTCTTTCTCAATTCAATCATAGGTAATAGGCTTGAAATAAATTGATGAAAAGACAACAAAGAAAGCATGTTTATCTGTTACTGATTGTCTCTAATATTAACAGTTCAAATTACACAGTTAAGCACTCAAAAGTCAGGAAATTATAAAATTACACTGCCACATAAAAACTGAACACTTCCTCATACACATATGCATAATAAAATTTGTAATTATATGATTACCTGTTAGGTCTAAATACAAACATACATCTTTGCAACTTCCAATAAATCTATGTAGTCTCTTATGTTATTTTATTCTTGTATACCATTCTCACCAGTGCAGCCTAAAGTTAATAGTTTATATTGTTATATCCTTGCACATTTTATTCATCAGCATTAAAGTACTTTACAACCAGTAATACAAGCTTTCAAGGTGCAATTTCAGGGATGAGACAAATTAGCCCAAATTAGACAACACAATACCAAAAAATCTGCATTATTCTTCATTGAGCCAAATCATCATGTGGTACAAACAGTGTAGGTCTACTTGCTTCAGAGGAGCTCTGAACATTTGTACCACTTGAAAATCTGGGCCTAAGTTTTTATTCTTAATTTGTAGGATACTGTGTGGTGGGGGTGGCCAACTTGATGGCAAGAATGCCAAAAGTGACATAGGCAGTCTGTGTGTGTGGCATGTGGCAGACCAGGGATGGGTCAAGTAGCACAGCTGCAGGTAGAGAGCAAACAGTACGAAGCAGAAAGCAGAGCAGAAGACTAGACAGAGAACAGGGATTGGAGAGACACTTGGGGATGGTATGGGGCTAATCTAGGGGTGGGCAAAATACGGCCCGTGGGCCAGATCTGGCCCACCAAACCATTTTATCTGGCCGGGGGGGCACCTAAGAAGTTTAGAAAATTAATATTTATCTGCTCTGGGCTGCTGTCAAAGATGGCAGGAGCCAGGAGCAACAGGACCCAGGAGAAGCTGGCAGGAGTCAGGAGAAAGACTAACTGGCCCCGCCCCCCCCACCCAGAAGTGTCTGCCTGCAGCTGCTTTCCTTGCAGGCAGCTGCTCCAGCACCACGTGGCCCCAGCTGCATCACTGAACCATGGGAGCATGGGGCCACACCAGTACCCCAGGGCCAGGAGCAGGGGTGTGTGTGTCCATGCAATGAGGGAGGGGGAAACAGAGAGAGCAATGAGGAAAGGAAAGAGAGAGAGAGAGAATGTGTGTGTGTGTGTAGTAGGCGAAGCACACAGTGCATGTGCATAGTGAGCAAAGCAGTGTGTGTGTCTAGTGAGCAATGCAGTGTGTGTTTAGTGATAAAAGCACACAGTGCGTGTGTGTGTACTGAGCAAAGCAGTGTGTGTGTGCAATGAGGGAGGGAGAGGGAGACTGTGTGTGTTCGTGGGATGTCCCACACACACACCCCACCATACACATGCACCCACACCCCCCTCGCACTGCCATACATGCAGACCCCCACACCACGTCACACACCCCAGCCATCCTCCTCCCCACAGTTCCCCACAAATCCCATACCCACCCACACCCCACATATCCACACATACCCATATGCTCCCTCACCCACACCCCACATACCTATCCATTCCCCCTATAAATCCCCCACACACCCACAGCCCGCCCACAAACCTATACCCACCCCCATGCCTCCTCCCACAATATACAAGCATAAGACTTCATTTTAAGCTATTGTGCAATCACTTCTAAGTACACTACACAAACACATGTAAATCAGGACAAAAAAATTTTTAAATGAAATTAATGAATGTTGTAGATGTTTGATTTTTAGAATATAATTTGGCATTTCTCTGGTTCTGAGATGGCAAAACTCCTTGCTGAAAGGAGTACTTCCAGGGGCAAAGGGAGGGGCTTCTGGTTGGCAAGGGTCAGGGGTTAGGGGCAGGACTTTCAGGCCCAAGGGGGTGAGGCACCTGTCAAGGGGTGGAGCTACCCATCAAGCCCTCAACAGCTTGCCAAAACTCAGTAAGCAGCCCTCCACAAAAAATAACTGCCCACCCCTGAGCTAATCAGTGGCATGCCTGACAAAAAAGTTGGCCCCCACTGCTATATAAAAAGATATTGGGGCTCAGGCGCTGCTGTGGGAAGCTCCAGACCCGGGTCCTTGGCCCTGTAGCCCTAGCAGCTTGGAGCCCCGTCCAGCAAGGTTGGGGGAGGTCAAGGGGTTGTGGGTGGGAGACAAGGCACCAGCACCAGTGAGGTACCTGCAGAGCCTGGGGGATGTGGGTGGGGCGAGGGGCACCTGCAGGCCCAGGGGGCACTGTGGATAGGTAGTGAGGGGCACACACAGGGCTGACAGCCAGTGGTTTGATAGTGAGGGGCCTGGACCTGTGTCCTGGTGAGCTAAGGGGGCAGAGGTAGCTCTGAGTTTCTATGATAAAAAGCCCAAAATCAAATACCAAAATGTATAGGTATTTAGAATTTATTCTATTATAGTGACTGAGGCACTGGTAGGCTTCTACATTGCTTTAAAATTGAAAATATATCAATAAAACATTGTGTTCAATTGACAGCGAGAGAGAGAGAGGGAGGGAGGGAGAGGGAGAGAGTGCCATTTCATTTTAATTGCAGATTTTGGAGGGGGGTTTGTCAGAGGTTTTTTTTTTTTTTAAATCAGGGAACTTACAATTTTTTTGAAAGAGAAAACCAGGATTCCTAGTAATTATTAACAGGTACATGTCAGAATCTCAGGAGGCTTTGAGTCCCACAGGGGTCCATCCTGGGCCTGCTGCTGTTCAATGTGTCTATTAATGATTTGGGTCTAGAAAGCTTCTTGAGCAAATTTTCAGACAACACAAAATCAGGATGGATTGCAACAGCGCGAACGCAATTCGGAAGAACCTCAACAGATTGGAAAGTTGAGCTAGAGCTAACAGGATGAAGTTCAATACAGACAAATGAAAAATGCTACATACACCTTGGGATTCCACAGCTGTGAAATCTGGCATCCACTTTAGTTCAAGATTTACGACCCCATTTAATACATTTTTCCAGAAAACTTGGTACTAGCAAAGATTCTATTTAAAAATGCATTCTCCTATGAATTTTGATTTTAGATCTGGACAAACTTGAAAAGCAATAGAAACATTTTCTCAAAAAAATACTTAAACAGAAAACCACGTTGTTACGCATAGCAAGATAAAGGTAAAAGAATGGCACTACAAAAACAATTGCCCTCCTTACAGAATCAATCCGTCACAATTAACAAAACTTTAATGCACGACTCATTTTTGCTCCTCACTAAAAAAAAAAAATAAAAAAAAAAAAAAAATTCAGATTTGATGCAACTATATAGCGTCCCAAGAAAAAAAAACTATTAATCAACAATAGTATAAAATAATTCCATTTCCATATTAAAACACTGTTCTGCATTAGTAAAGGTTGCTCTGTATGTACCACATTTAACCAAATTAGAGATGACTCCGAATTTAGGACAACTCCCTAATAATTAGATTCTATACACAGAAAATTTATAAATTTGTAATAATTTTCTGTGTATAGAATCTAATTATAGGAGGGCCATCTTCATTTAATTCCCCACACCACTGCAGCAGGGAAAGCTGTGGCAGGAGGGCAGGCAGGCAGTGGTGGAGACGGTGGCAGTAGGGCAGTCAAATAACCTGATCCCTACCCCTTTCCCTCTCCCACCTGTCCCTCCTACACTTGCTCTCCCTGCTGCCTGCCCCCCTGGCACCTGCCCTCCCCCTGCTGCCTACCCTTCCCCACCCCCTCCTGCCACTTACCCTCACTCTGGCAGGCTTTGGCCAGAGGCCCAGTCCAACCCAGTAGCAATGGTGGTGGTGGCAGCAGCTCTGGCGCAGCCCTGCTGGAGCCAGAACAAAGGTAAGTGGCATGGGAGTGGGGGGTGGAGATGACAGGCAGAGGGAACAGATGAAGGGGCAAAGGTGACGGAGGGGTAGGAAGAGGCTGGGCAGAGGCAGCAGGGGGACAGGCAGTAGCTGTGGCTCTGGCCCCAACCCTGGATTTGTGCTGGTGCGGGGGCCAGAGCCAGAGCTGCAGCAGCTGCCAGCCCTCCCCCACAATCCCACCCTGTACTCAAATCCAAGATGAGGAGCTTCCCCCGAGGTTAAATGGGGAAAAATCTTCCTCTTGGATTGGAGTAAATATGGTATTATATCCAATATAACACTAAAAAGCAAAGATATGAAAGTGCAAGTAATCAGCATTGCATACTTTGTCATTGCAGGGGAAAAAAGAGAAATCATCAAATACATTTTTAAAAATCTGTTTAATCTGATACAGGCATTAAAAGCACCTTAATCCCAATTATATTGTTCTGCCACATGTCTCTACAGAGCAGAGTTTAAGTTCTTTGGCTGTTGTGTCTACACATTTCCACATTTTAATATATTTGGCTATATTATTGGATCATTATATATTTAGAGATTCTTATCCACTGTGCGGCTGGCTCCTTCAAAAGTGTGAGGGCATAAGCAATGTGTGAGAAGGTAAGCAGATATGTGCCAGCTCAGGTTTGTCCCTGCCTTGCCAAAGTCCACCCCATCTCCAACACCGCAGAGCCCATCGGCAGAGAAACAAGCACTGTTACATGAATTTGCTTTTGAAATTGGGTGCCACTAAATTTGCAAAAGTTATAGAGGTGTACCAACAGGCATGTGTCTCAAATTCAAAAAAAAAGTTAACAACCACTGGATTGAATTTTTAAATTTTAATTTTCACCTGCCTTGTCTTAATAATGTTTAATTAGAGATGCACCAATATATCAGTCCATATTAAATCGGCACCAATAAAAGGAAAATTAACATTATTGGCAATCAATTTTTTTGGGCCAATATAACCAATAATGTCACCGATAAATGCTGTGTGCATGTGCACAGCCGCAGCACATACACAGCCAGGAATGCAGCGT
>NW_005841878.1:1879625-1881184 GCF_000455745.1 Alligator sinensis
GCAGGGGCAGGCGCTGCCCAGCTGGGGCAGGGTGCAGGACAGAGCCGTGGGCAGCTTGTTTAGGGGCCAGGTCCCTACCGCTGTGCACATCCTGGGGAAGGCATGGGAGGCATATGCTCCCTGGATTTGTGTGTAGGGTGAGGGCGGGCTGCCCGCTGTGGGCTCGGGGCCAGGGGCTGTGCTGACCTCTTCCTGACACCCCAAAATTTGCCTTAGCCCCCCCAAGCCACCCCACTCCACTACCTGCCCTGAGCACAGCCCTGGCCCAGCCACTGCTGGGAAGTGGCTGACACAGCCTCTGGCCCTGAGCCTGCAGCCTGCCCTTGCCCCATGCATAAATCCACGGGGCACATGCCCCCTAAGCCTCCCCTGGGATGCACGCAGCAACAGGGAGCCACCCGCCTCCCCACCTCCTGCGCCCCTCCGACAAGCTGTTCACAGCTCCGTCCCACGCCCTGCCCTGTCCTGGCTGGGCAGCACCTGCCCCTGCCCCAGCCTTGCTTCCTTCTTCACTGTGGGAGCCTCGATCTGCCCCCTCTACGCCCTTTTCCCCCCACAGACTTACCAGCTGGATGCTGCTCTCCAAGCTGCCAGGCTGCATATTGGCTACCACAGTGGTTCCTAAACATTTGACAGATTGCATGCCACCAATTTAAAATGATACAACCTGAAGTACCACCAGCAATTTTTTCAGTTCCACCTTACATACCACAAACAAATTTTTGTCAGATAAAGTAATTATAATTAATCTGTTAATGCGTACCTCTGACAGGTTGTCTGCGTACCACTGGTGGTACCCGTACCACAGATAGGAACTGCTGGCTATTGGATTGGTATCAGTCGGCATGGCTGGTTAATAATCAGCCATCAGTATTGGCCAAAAAAATCTTTACAGTGCAACCCCAATTTTTATTTAGGATAATTACAACAACCCCATAATGTATTTTACAAGCACATACTCTCAACCTGAATTCCATTTTAACATAGTTTTTGCAGGTAGCAGCAACCAGAGCAGAAATCTAACATGAAAGAAGGTGAACTCGATTTCTGGTATCCGTGTACTAATACACTAAGGAGTAGATGGTCTAAAAACATTTTAAGGTATTTGTACTTACTGTATACCCATACATGATATATCATTTTAAAGCTTATAAAATCAATCCACAAAATCAAAAAATCATGAAGAGTCTGAATAAGTGTAAGAAATGAATAAAAAAGTGGCCATAGAAAAAACATTATGCAGTACAGTGCATGTATGCATATCATCTATGAACTCTTAAGCAAGCTGGCGGGAAGTATGGGGCTTTGGTCCTCTGTGAGACTTCGAGAGAAACAGATTTCTGCCCCATTTGCTCCTGGACACTGCAGCAGCCCTCACGCCCTGGGCTGCATCCAGCCTGCCAAATGCACTGTGGTCCAGACCTGGCAAAGTCCCAGGTGATTTTGACACCCCTGATTTAAGCTGTAAGTTACTCAAGAAACTGCGTTTTTTATTTCTAAGGTATAAATAACTGCTTAAGTTACATGTTAAGAGTTTCTAAAAACATATCTTTATTCCT
>NW_005841878.1:1881215-1889143 GCF_000455745.1 Alligator sinensis
GTAGGCCTAAAATTGAAACAGAAAGAACTGCCAGCAGGACATCCACCATCACACAGATGGAAAACTCTAACCGGTCTCCACGAAGATCAGTAAAAGAGGCAACCTTATGCTGAATATTATGAAAATGAAGAAAATTACTTGATGCATAGTGAATTGCATTGTGCAAACAGAAAGAAGTGCTGGCAAGCTGTAAAAATGCTATATCGTATATTCAGACGATATAACAATTGCACAATGAAATTCTGTCCAAAGATCACCAGTGGCTCCTAAGTGCATGCTCCAGCCTACACTGAACATCACCATATTTGACATCTCTGAGATGTCATTAGTTTGCCTATCCCCACACCACCCCTTCCCTCCTCCTCCACACTTACTGGCTGAATGCTCTCCATTAATTTGCCAGTATGCCATTAGTATGGCACAAGATATTTTATTAGCAAGAAAACTGGCAACCACTTCAAAGGACATTGCCACAACGGCAAAGTAAATCTGACAGATTTACATACACCACCTTTTCTTAAGAAACTTATTTCCTCAGGTAGCAAGCCCACAAAGCACTACCCTTGACAAAATTTAAAAATACAACAGTGCAATGGTGTTCACATCACTGGGAGCAAACATACATACACCAAGAAATCCAGGGCCGCACAACTTCAAAATTTATGGAACTGTACATCAGCTTCAGAGTACTATATCCACAAGACAACGAAAGGCCAAGTTATGGTTGACTTTTTGTAGCCGACACAGAAGTACTCAGTGAGAAGATGTCAAGACATGAAGAACTACATTCTGTTTAGCAAGAAAATGCCAGGAGCTGCTCTGGAAAATGCCCCTTGTTGCTAGCTGCTGATCAGCCAGGAGGCAAAAACTGTGGCATATTTAAAAACCACAGTTTTTGCCTCCTGACTGATCAGCAGCAAGCAGAAGGGCCACCGGGGCCCCTTAGCCAAACAGTGGCGGAGGGGGGAGGCACGTGGCAAAAAGAACAAGATTAAAGAAGCTGCTGCACAGCATACTTCTGCTGCAATTTAGGCAGGTCCCTATTCATTAGGAGTCCAAGTAATATTCAACAAAACTACCAAGACACCATGGCATAGTGTGGAAATTTGGTAAACTAGACTTATTCATCACCTTTGCTTGAAATTCTAAACGATGCAATATCACTTACGCCCCCTCCACATCACATCCTGTTTATCTTCCCTTCATGACTTGCAAAATGATTTAATTTAAGGCTTATGTTTGTTTAAACGACCATGTGAATGCCCTTCTAAAGCTATTCCAAGTTCAAGTGATTTCCAAAAGTTTGTGGACTATTCTGTTATAGTTTTAACTCCAGTTTTGTTCTAAGATTCTATGGAAATATTTTAAAGTAAATTACTTCAAATCTCTCAATCAGCTGTATAAGATTGAAGAGTCAAAAAGCTGTACAGACTCAGCCAAACATTTAGACAGATCCAATATGTTCCTGCTTTACCGGAGATTTCAAGGTTTTTGACACAGACTTCACACAAATCCAGCACAGACTTTGGCTGAAGACCAACAGAAAAAAAAAACCAAGATAGAGCCAGATGTTAAGGAAAAACTGCAACACAGTGGAAGGAAGAAGAGAAGTTCCAAGAACAAATGAAACCAGGTCGAGTTTATCAGCAAATGACGTATTTGATCATGTGTTACAATCTGAAGCATCTTTTAGCTTTAAGCCTTCAAACACCTAACAGTTGGCAAAGAAATTTGGTTTAAAGAATTATTCAAGAAAGACTCTTATGTATGAAGCAAAGGTGCAACCACAATGAGCTTTTTTAGCGAAAGGTTGCTGGGTATACACTTGTTGCAAATAACTTAAGTAAACCTGTAATTTCAAGTCCCCGTCCTTTGTTTATCATACCAGAATAAACAGCACACACTCAAAATAATTTCAGACCCAATTAGAATATTTCCCACTTAATCGAGAATTATTTATTGGGTTAATCTAAAGAAAATGAACAAAATCTTAACACAAAACATTTGGTATTATAATAAAATATGTTAAAGATTCCGAACTTTGGTTTGTATGTCCATATAAAATATGAACACAGATTAAATTGAGACTTACTCTATATCTTCATTTACAAAACCAAACCTGAGACAACTTTCCAGCCATTATAAACCAAGGAAAAATAATTCACAAATAAAAAGGGAGATCACAAGGCATTTAAAGTGTTATTACAACCAAAACAAAGAAAAGGTCACTTTCCCCATTCCCTGCAACCTCTACCCTTTAAAGGTCAAGTATTTTTTGTCCACCTCTCAAATACAACCACAAGTTAATTATATAGGTTTGCCATTGTTATAATTTATACATTTTGTACACTGATCATCTTACAGTAAATGTAACAAAGCTTTTCTTTTTTGCTTCAGATCAAGACTTTCCAAACAAAAAAAAGGCTCAGAAATACTAATCTCAGCCTTTTGGCTCAGATCAAGCATCTCAGCCTCTTGTGGGCTAAGATCAAGTGGGGGCATCCAAACCCTAAGACCTCCAGGCTTGGGCCTGCACATAGGATGCCTGCCAATGGATTTGGGAGTATATGAAGTCCCAGGGTGAGAGCCTGGGATGGAGGAGGCTCGCCTGTTGTAGTACCATACATGGTGTTTAAGAATGATTGAGTTCTGCCTGCTCAACTGATGTGATTTTTTAAACGACTGAGTTCTGCTCAGTTGATATGATTTCCAACTGATTTGGCTGATCTGACCTGGAACAAGAAATATATTCAGAAAAAAATGCTAATGTATATACCTTATCTTAAATATACTACAAAATACTGGAGCATCTGGAGAAATAAGACTCAGTTATGTCCTCTAAAAATCAAATGAATTTTAAATCTACCAAAGCCTTAATGCAGCCCCAAATGAGCAAGGTACATAGGCATATGTGACCTGTCCCTTTAAGTAAATGGAATCCTTAACGTTTATAATTTAAAATGTTCCTAACCATCTTGTTGAATCAGCCCAATGCTTAAGTTTTGTATTTACCTGAATCCAAGATGGCTTTGAATTGAAGGCCCAATAATTAGATGCCATACATAGAAAATTTATAATGTTATAATTGTCCATATACCATATTTTCCCAAATCCAAAATGACATTGAATTTAAGACGACTCCCCCAAAATAAGATTCTATATGATTCTGTATGAATCTAGATTCCCCTTCTCCCCATCCCCCATTATACCTTGTACTCGATTCTAAGACAAGGGGCTTTTCCTCCATGTTACATGGAAGGAAATCCTTATCTTAGAATCAAGTAAATATGATACAGAATCACTACTGGAGGATCATCTAAAATCTCTCCCCACGCTGCACTGTGGTGGAGCAAATACTGGTAAGGGGCAGATGGCAGGAGTGAAGGTAACAGGAGAGTCAAATGGCCTGCCCCCTGCACCTTGCCCCCCACCATGCCAACACGCATCTATCACCTGCCCCCTCTCGCCAGTTGCCTCCTCTATGCATGCCCCTCCAAGGCACCTGAACCCCCACCATTTGACTCCTCATCCCACCTGCCCCCATGCCTGTTCCCCCCAGCACCTGACCCCCTGCCACTATTTATCCTCCATCTCTTCTCCAGTCTGGGACATAATGCCCATGGTCACTCTAGGCTCCATTGGACTATGAAGCAGTGGTTATGGCAGTGACAACTCTGACCCTAGCCCCAGAGCCAGAGCTGCCGCTGCTACTGCTACATGGTTGGGTGGGGCCTGGAGCCAGAGCTGAGGAGTAAGTGGCAGAAGGAGGGTACAGAGGTGGCAGGAGGAGGGTGGGCTCCCTCCACTTGTACTCAAATCCAAGATAAGGGGCTTTTTCTCCCTCCATGTTAAATGGGGAAAGTAAACCTCATCTTGGATTCAAGTAAATACAGTACTTGGTGGAACTGGATGCCAAGAAGCCAATTCTGTAAACCGTCACTTAATAATTTAATTAGTCTTTCACACTGGAGCCTTATAAATCCTAGTTTCAAAGCTGCTCATAGAGCTAGATGCATGGGAATTGGGCCCCAATATTGAACATGACACATTCACTATCAAAAGGAAAGGAGTTTCTTACTGTAATTCTGTGGCACAAGTTCTGGGTTCTTTGGAGTTTTGAGTTTAAATGATACATCTCCTATCGTGACAGTATCACCTAAAAAAAGCAAAAAAGAAATATAGTCAATGGTTTGGGTTTTTTTAAAGGTACCATGTGCTAGCAAGAAGGTGACACTCTAGGCCAGTGGTCTCCAACTTTTTAAAATAAGAAATTACCTTTGGCATTTAAAAGCAACCTAAAATCTACTGTGCACCAATGCCCCCCCTCACCCCCCCAAGCAGATAAGTCTATGGGGAGGGCAGATTGAGGCAGAAAAAATTATTTGGGGGTTAACCTCCCCAGTAGGTAAGTCCCACACGGCCAGGGCCCCACTCAACTTATACCTGCTCCTGCCTCTGCGGCACTGTCCCTCATCGCGAGGGCCTCGATCTAGCCCCCGCCCCTTCCCTCCCCCAATGGACTAACCTGCTGGCCTAGGGCATGCGCATGCATGAACACAGGCACTCAGCCCCCCCACCCCAGCCTTGGAGCGACTCCAAGAGGCTCCAAGATGTACCAGTGGATCAAGATCCACTGGTTGGTGACCACTACTCTAGGCCTACAGAGAAGAAAAGATATAACTCCCCATTCAGAAAGCAGGCTCTGCTGAGTTTCGAAACTATTACTGTACTACCACTTGTCATTTGTCAATAGATCAAGTACCAGGATATAAAATCAGGAGGGTCAAACTTCCAGCCTGCGGAGTGATGTCATTTAGCCTGCAGGGTTTGTAAACGAGCCAGAGGATGCCATCACCAAAATCCAGAGTCCAAAGTCCTGCTGGGGATCCACATCAGTGGCAGAAGGCTGGTGATAGGTACAATAATCCCCATGCCACTGCCAAATGCATCCAGATCCAGCTCATTAGAACCCCATTACTGATCCAGCCCACAAGAAGGGGTGAGGTTGACACTCCTGAGTTCCCCATTAATATTTTCTTTCATTTTGTGGAATGCACACTGTTCTGTGTATTCCATAGTTATGAGAATCATTCTTCACTACAGAAAGATATAGCTGTACAACCTTACCTATAGCTTAAAAAATTAAGCTCCTAGCTAATGACTGTAGAAATTAACTTCAGAAGTATAAAAGGACTACTGAATGCTGGAATGGTGACCTGCCGAAGTTTGTAAACAACCTCAATGAAGAGGTTCACTAACAGCTGCAAGGGGTGCAAAGATATGCATATGGATCTGGGTCCCCTGTGGTCCATGACTGCAAGCAGGGGAATGTGGCTTCTACCTAAGAAGGCAGAGAATTCAGCATGTTGCCATGCATTTTACCATTTTGTTTTTGCAAAGAAAACACCTGTCAATTTGTTTACTGTTTTCCAAAACTAACCAAGAAATACTGAAGAGATGGTGGTGTCTGCAATTAACCTCTACAGATCCTAAGCACCTCCATGCAGCCCTGAGTTAGCCGCCTGTGAAATGGATTCGAAGCACTTAGGCACCTATGTTACTGGATCCAAAGGAGGGACGCATCCTTTTGTCTTAAAACACAGCCAGAGGAGAATAAAAGCTGCTGTCCTATAGCAGTCTCCTCAGCGGGGGATCCTATAACATGCCATCCATGCACTTGCCTAGAAGTAGGAAATTCATCACCTTATGCAGGTCAAGCAAGTGACTAGGTTAGAGGTCAGATCGGGCAAGGGTGAACACTCTCCCCATCCTTCTTTTTGAGGTTGACTCTGTACAGGCAAAGGAAATCTGGAAAGGGTAGTTCTGAGTTCTGTACCAGGGTCTACTTTTAATGCCTTTTGTATTAAAGTGTCATTGGATAACATGCACAAGTAGTGGTGGGAACAGGAAGTAGAACACATCACAGGATGACTATGAGCCACAAACGTGATGTGGCCATAGAAGGGCAAATACAATCTATTCCTAGGACATACTGGCCACATCCCCACAAGCAGGGACATGCAGTTGCCAGGGGAAAAAAAAGCAGCAGCACAAATCTGTGCCACTGCTTTTTGCCCAAGCACACGCCTCTGTATATGGGGTTAGCTCAGGGAAAAATGCTCTGGGTGGGATAGAGGAGGCTGGGGCCAACACCTGAGCTGGCCCCAGCAGCCTTACCTGCGGCTCTAGGGGCCTCCCAGGGATCCAGGTGCACACAGCCTGGCTGGCAGCTTGCGTGTGGCTCTGGCTGGCCAGGCTCCAGTTTCAGGCAACACACACTGCCACCACATGCACTGCCCCACCTTTTTTTTGGTCCAGGTTTTTTTGACACCAGGGTCTCCATGCTACAAATTAGCAGTGCAGCAAACATCTGTATATGTAACGCGTGTGGTTTTCAGCACCACAGGTGGGTCTGTGGTGCTGCAAACCCCATGTGCGCGCTTGTCTGGACATGGGAAAGCTGCTGTTAATACCTCCCTATCTGAAATGGAAATGCCATTATGGGAGGTATTAACAGCAGCTTTCAAGGCATTAGTCCAGTGATACTTAAACAAGGTGCTGTGGCTCCCTGGGATGCCTTGTAATCCTTTTAAGGGTGCCAGGGGGTGCCACACAACACTAGTATTGTAAGATGTACAAACATGATTCACAAGATAAACCCAAAGATTTCACACAGGAATCCATAACGTTAAAAAGATTCTAACCTGTTGCGGTCTTTCTCAGTTTTCTGCAAAAAAAATTGCTTTATTATTTTTCTGTAGTTTTCATTTGTTTTTTCACTAAGAGCTGGCATTTCAAGGAGTACCTTGGGCCTGATGAGTGCCTTGAGCCTGAACCTAATGAGTGCCAAGGGTGCCTTGAGGCTAAGAAGGTTGAGAACCACTGCATTAGTGAGACTTCATCTGGTGCTATTCTGCACACAATTCTCATTTCTTACAAACCCACATGCAATCTGGTCACCCATGTTCAAAAAAAAGATTCATTCAAAATGGAAGAGGTACAGACAAAGACTTCTACGACAATCAGGGAAGTAAACAGTTTGTCTATGAAAGAAGACTCAAAGACTATTGCTTGGTTTAGCCTAGTCAAACAGGCTCAGAAAAGATATGACCCAGTCTCTAGAAATTCATAATGACAATAACACCATGGCAAAAGACAGACTATTAAAGGTAAAGGATATCTGGCATTTACATGTGGCTATAAAATAACCATGAATTAAAATAAGCTGGAAAGTAGGAAAGGGGGAGGATAAGGAAAAGCCTCCCAAAAGATCTGGAACAGCCTCCCAAAAAGAGCCAGGACAAAAAACTAGCTAGTTTTAAGATGGAATTTGGCAAGTTTATGAAAGGGATTATGTAAAGTAGTTGGCCAAGATAGTGGGGAACTTTATGCCCCAGGAGGACCCTTCTAGACCTATGGCCTTCTGACTAGCTCATATTTCCAAAAGCATTTTTTCCAGGTGAAATGGAACTTCTCTGAGCTTTTAACAATACTGTTAAAAAGCTCGATTTGTTTGTGATCATTAGATACATAATTTGAGGCATAATTTGGACACTTGTGCAAGGGATAACTGGACATAAAAATGTTGCAGGTCACAATGTAAAGGGGTGCACAACAGAGGATTTCACAGAGCCACCTCTCTTGGTCCTAGACAAGGTGGATGGAGAAGAAAGTGGGTGACAGCGTGCAATACATCTTCCCAGCACAGCTGAGCTGCTTTAGAATAAAATTGATACCAGGGATTGAGTTGGTAGCAATCACCTTTTCTTGGCAAGAGGGAAATCAGGAACCATTTTGTCACCAAGGTTTTCCTGGGATGACATGAATACAGCAGCATTTTACTGAAGGCTTGTGGTAAAGCGAAGATCCAGTCCTTTTTCTCTGGTATTACACTCTGTCCCTGATAAGTTTGCAAAAGCCCTTCTCAT
>NW_005841878.1:1889223-1903997 GCF_000455745.1 Alligator sinensis
CCCTTCCTATTCTCCCACCCTCTTTCAGCTAACACTGATATATTCTGCAGTCTTGCTGCTCTTATCTTCTCCCAGCACTCCTTCACTGACTGTACTCTTTTTTTAATGATACTAGCCAATATCTCATTGCTAGCAGACATAAATCTTTTATTTGCAACGTTAAGTCCTTAATTTAGCTCCATGAAGCCACATTAGGCTTCTTGGGAGTTAGGAGCTTGAGGGGGGGAGGGAGACACGGCGGGTTTTCATAGATTTCATAGACATCAGGGCTGGAAGGGACCTCGGAAGATCATCGAGTCCAGCCCCCCGCCCAAAGGGCAGGAAGTCAGCTGGGGTCATAGGATCCCAGCAAGATAAGCATCCAGTTTCATCTTGAAGGTGTTCAATGAAGGCGCTTGAACCACCTCCGGTGCCAGGCTGTTCCAGACCTTGGGGGCTCGGACAGTAAAGAAATTCTTCCTTATGCCTAAAGAGTCCCAGGGCTCTCAGCCTGTCATCGTAGGGTCTGCTTCCCTGACCTCTGATCATGCGCGTGGCTCTTCTCTGGACTCTCTCAAGCTTCTCCACATCCTTTTTGAATTGTGGAGCCCAAAACTGGACACAGTACTCCAGCTGCGGCCTCACTAAGGCCGAGTACAGGGGGAGAATGACGTCCCGGGATTTGCTTGAGAAGCATCTATGGATGCAAGCCAGCGTTTTGGTCGCTTTACTAGCCGCCGCATCGCATTGCAGGCTCATGTTCATCTTGTGGTCAATGATGACCCCCAAGTCTCTTTCTTCCATAGTGCTAGCCAACATAGCACTGCCGAGCCTATAAGGATGCTGCGGGTTTTTTTTCCCAAGGTGGAGAACCTTGCATTTATCGGCGTTGAACACCATCAGATTCTCGTCCGCCCACTTGCTGAGCCTGTCCAGGTCAGCCTGGATCACCTGCCTGTCTTCTGGTGTGGATGCTTTGCCCCAAAGTTTGGTGTCATCGGCGAACTTGGCCAGTCCGCTTCTGACTCCAGTGTCCACATCATTAATGAAGATGTTGAACAGTATGGGTCCAAGGACAGAGCCTTGGGGGACCCCACTGGTCACAGGACACCACGATGAGTGACTTCCATCAATTACTACCCTCTGGGTCCGACTCTGGAGCCAATTTTCCAGCCAGTGGATCGTGGAGGACCCAAGGCGACAATTGGCCAGTTTCTCCAAGAGGCGATCATGGGACACCAGATCGAAGGCTTTTTTGAAGTCAAGATATATGACATCAATCTCTTCTCCCTTGTCCAGGTGGTAGGTCACCTGGTCATAGAAGGAAATGAGATTGGTCAAGCAAGACCTACCCGCAACAAACCCGTGCTGGCTATTCCTTAAGATGTTGACGTCGGCCAGTCCATTAAGGATGGCCTCTTTAATAAACTTTTCTAAGATCTTCCCCGGGATAGAAGTCAGGCTGATGGGCCTATAGTTAGCCAGATCCACTTTCCTCCCTTTCTTGAAGATAGGCACCATATTGGCCTTCTTCCAGTCTTCGGGCACTACACCAGAGCGCCAAGAGTTTTCAAAGATCCGTGCTAGAGGCTGGGCTATGATGCTTGCCAGCAGTAGACCAGCAGTAGTGAACAATGCTTTAATTATAATATCTTGTAGCCCTTTTTGTTTTTTTGTGTCTCTGTTTATTTTCATACCATAGTCATCCTCCAGTTTCCTGAATCCTGACTATTCAAACATGCTTGAACAAATCTGCCATGCAGTAGTGCTTCTTCACAATCTTTTTTTTTTAAATATAAGAAGTGCAGCTGTATAAAAAAAACAAGATATTGTTTCCTAGAAGAACTGCTGCCCTCCTGTTTGAATGTGTCATTCTTTCCCTGCCCCTAGCTGATTAACAATTTAACAATGTAACTATAAACTGGCACATACATTTTCTCTCCATGGACTACTGATAAAAGTTCTAGTAGACTAGCTTAAGACTACAGCAAAAATTTCACTTCCCACTTTGTTTCTTCCTCTTCAGCTTGGATCTGTCTTCCTCACTAATAGTGGCCATTAAGGGTTGGTTTCAAGTAGATCAGTGGTTCTCAACCTTTTTGGACTCAAGGCACCCCTCACCAGACTCTAGGCATATTTCTGTATGCTTGTGAGTTGAGTGGCACCCAATTTCAAAAACTAATTTATATATTACAGTTCTAATTTCTTTTCAGAGAGGCTGGGCAGTGAGGATAAGGGATTGGCCAGGCAGGGACAAGCTTGAGCCTGCCCTTATCTACTTATCTCCTCACACCTCTCAGCACCCTTCAAATGATCTGATGTCACCCTGGTTGAGAACCACTGAAGTAGAAGGACGGAGGTAGCTGAAATTTCACGTGTCTAGGGAATTGCTGCTTCCCTCAAGCACCACAATTTTTCTCTGCAGCTCATTTTCTTGACTGTTATAATTCCTCTTAGAATACATTGCCTGATTTATGCTTTGGGACCTTAGTGCCAGTTTATTTTCTCATCCTCCCCCAACCAGTAAGCAAGGAAAGAGTAGATGACTAATGAGATTCTAGCTTCAATTGCTGAAATTCAGGTTGTAAATATTCTCTCACTTGCTGACACACTAACACTTTCCAAATACCATAAGTATGAGGTGTCAAAGGCTGAAAGAACAAGATGTTAAATGAGAGATAAAAGAATAGATAAATATAAAAAAAAAATCCCCCCTTTGTTATTTATGATTTAAGATGCTACAGGCATTAAAACTACAACAGTTTGAGATTACTTATTTTATAGGCTGAACACTACAAAGATGTATAACTCAACTGAAGGCACTTAGAAATAAAATGGATAATTTACTGGGATTGGCCTATATAAATCATGAAGTGTGTGACCTGCTGGGCAGCATTTACCTTCTAACTTATACACAGACGATGCATAAAGGTTGACAGTGGGTGGGCACAACTCCACACTGCTGCTGGGTGCTGGCTCCGGCCGGGCTGTAGCCACACATGCTGCTCCCCACTGGCAGCAACCAAATTGCGCCGTCATTGCCACCCTTGCTGGTGCCAGGCCCTGGCTCCAGCCAGGCTGCAGCCATGCACCCAGATCCTTCAGTTCCATAAGCAGAGCAGTCAACCCACTTCCCCTCACTGTCATGTGTATAGTCCAGCTCCCACCTGTTACATGCACTGTGTGGGCAGGACTACAATGGCATGCAACAGTGGCCAGATGGGAGTCTGCAGGCTACATGCCAACCCCTCATGATCCACCAGTTGGACAGCCCTGGTCTAAGAAGCAAAGAGCAAGCTAATGGCTACCATTAATAACTTCAGTCTCCTCTTCACCCACTGTTCCAATGAAATTTAAAATGTTGACACCTACAGCAGCGTTTCTCAACCAGTGGGTTGCAAGAATATATGAAAGGGTTGTGAAAAAACTTTAAAAATGGATCAACAAACTTCAAAATGGATTCTCTTTTAAAGGAGAAAAATGTGGGAAACCATGGCTTTTCCCTTGCAGGCTGGCAGAGCTCTAGCCTACGAGGGGCTGCTTGGGGCTGCTCCTGCCCCACATACCCACCCCCTGCTAAACACGCTGGAGGGCTGGGGCCTGGGGGCAGGGGGCAGCGGGTCAGGAGAGAGGGGCACTGGGTCGGGACTAGCCATCAATGTTTAAACATGGGTCCTGGTACAAAAAAGGTTGAGAACTACTGACCTAGAGGACATGACTTCATAGCAGTTAGCCCAGGCTTTGATCCTAAGCCTTCCATCTACACAGAAAAACTTCCAACTTGGGCAGAAGTTGCTTTAAGCTCCTGCTAGCCTATGTGGCTGAAGGTGTAGGCTTGAGCTTGATTTGCACATCAGCCTGAGCTGACAATCTGTTTACAATACAATGAAAATGCAAGCTGTTTAAGCACAGGTATTTCTATCCCTCAGCGCTGCCTAGGCTCCGTGCTGTCTTGTTTACCCCCTCCATTTTTCTTCATGAGTCTTACCCCACATTCTACTGCACTTCAACAGAGATACCACCCAGGAAGTCCTCCCAACAGAGATGCCACCCAAGAAGCTATATGCTGCCAGCTGTCTACAAGCTGACACCAGCCTCCTGGGAAAACCGTTATGTTAGATCAGTACAACCCATACATGGGAATAAGTACCCAAGGGTGCCTATGCACAAGCGCAGAGGCTGCTCCAATGCGCTGGAATTGCTGGAGTGTGGCAATTATCGTGCTCCAGCAGCCTCCTGCGTCTCATGTATCAGCGTCCCTGACCTTAAAAATGACAGCAGGGACACGTGAACTAAAGCTCATCCAACAAGCTTTAGTTCAAGCGCTCCCACTGCCATTTTTATGTGCAGAGATGCTGATACACAAGATGCAAAGGCATTTTAATTAGAGCAGCTAATTAAAGCCCCACACCTCCAGACCGCATGTAAAAGTGTCCCAGAATGATACTTTTATCTCCAGTGGACAAGAAAGGAAGAGAAATGTGTCAGGTGACCTATGAATCACTTTGCTGTTTGATCAACTTCCTCTTGCAAGCCAATGCTATTTGCTTTTGCCTTCTGAAGTGTCTGCATCAGTAGCTCAATTTAAAGAACTGCTTTTGTGTCACTACCACAGAGTATTATACAAGAAAGAGATGAATTCATAGAGTGGTGTTGTAAAATATATCATGAAGAGCCATGGGATATCCCCCCCATCAAAAGCTCCTTCTATTGCACAGGGGCCAGCCATTACAGCACTGCTGTGAAAGCAGTCATGAGTCTGACAACAGCATGTGACGGCCAGAACCAGAGGGATTAATAAGCAATAAATATGTGCTTCTTGGAGGCATTTAGCATTTTGCCTAACAGGTAATATTAGCTAATATAAAGCTTGTAAGCTTGTAACCCGCAAATGTAACTTGTCTGTCATAAGTTTAACCAAAATGATAAAACTGTTTGTATTAATCGTGGAACTGACTGGGTCCCAAAGGTGAAGCTGTAGCTGTAAGATTAGCTGACCTAACGGTTTTTGCTCAGGGTTCAGCCTTGATGATAAAAACTGGATCCAACCACCTGGCACACCCAACACATTCCAGGAAAGCACATCCCAAGAAAGCATATTCAGAGAAACCTAAAAGGGTTGGGTTTTAGTAATGTTAATTTCAAACTTAAAGATGCTGCATTGTAATTTGCTTATTGGATAAACCCAAGTCTGAGTAGTAACCTTTTATGATGCTTTTTAACGCCTTTCAATCCCACAGGGTAACAGCTATAGGGCAAGACTGTGAGTGGCTCTAAACCAACAGATTAGCATAAGACTAGGTATAAAAGCGCGTGCGTCAGGTGACCAGCAGGAAGGAGGGAACAGAACGGTCACTGCTGTTCCAGGCCTGGACTCCGGACTCCCGGTATGAGTGAGGATTAGATCCTAATCAAGGGACCTTCCCCAATAATCCCTCTGATGGCATCAATCGGAGACGCCTGACTTCGCTGGAATCACTTGGCGCGCGCCTGGCATCGAGGGACTATCGATAAATTGCCAACCCATGTCTGTCTATCTGTTGTTTTGAACAGGCCAGTGGCTGATACCCTCGCAGTGCCCAGTTGGCCTGCGACAGAATTGATCCATCTATCTGCTGTTATTATTTACTATTAGCTCTTTAATAATGCATTATCTGCTTATCGTATATATCTTTCCGTTAACCGTTGTGTGTGTAAGCTATAACAAATTTGCCTTTGCTTCACTCCCAACTTTGCCTCCTCGATCTGAAACTGAACTGAACAGCCCAGTGGCTGATACCCTCGCAGCACCCACTTGGCCTGCGATAGAACTGACACACTTACAGTGTCCAGCTGGTCTGTGACAACAGCACAACTTTACAATAGAGACAGTCCACCCATTCTAGACTAGCCTGGTCTCAACTACTCTGGTCAGACTAATTCTGCGAACTGAGGGGGAAATGGAAGGCTGGAATGAGCCCCCCAGGTATATACAAAGGGCTAGGCCCACAATACCAATAAAACAGATGAGCCTTTACTCACAAAAAAGCTAAACATCAGGAGTATGATTAGAATACGGACAGTCAGGGTTGACCCTAGAGGGTCACAACTCAGGGGATCAGAAGCAGACAAACTCAGGAGCAGAGAAGGCCCAGACCAAAGCCAAGGGGTCTGTAAGGGACTGAGCCAAAGGCGATTACCCTAGGCAGAGCTATGAGTAAGGAGGAGGATCAGGAACTGGAAGCAGGGATTCAGACCAGGGTGACTAGCAGAGCAGTCTGGAGGAGGCAGTAAGTGACTGAAATGTGGGTAATCGCCAAGCTACAGCCATGAGCCAGGGGCCAGCTATCAGAAGACAAGAGTCTAGACTGGAGTCAGGAGCGGGTGGGCAGGGGAGGGGAGATTATCAGGGGCCTGCAGGTCAGGACCAAAGGAGTCAGGAACCAGGAACGAGGAAACTAGGACTCAATAGGGAAACTAAGAATAGGGAATTAGAAGCCCAAGGCTAAATAGAAGTACTTATCCTGTACTGTAGCCTCCTGGGCACTAAAAGATCTGCAGCTTAAAAGCAGGCAGCTATAGCCAGGCAGGCAACCTGGGGCAATCTAGAAGTGGTTAGGCTGCTGGCAGCCAGGCTTACTCAGGTAGCCAGGGTCAGTTGGTAGCAATTTAACTTGCCTGCTGCCTGGACTCCTGACACTAAGACATTTGCAGTGATCAGGGAAATGGAGAGATGTGCTTGTGGTGTGCCATAAAGGAGAACTGGATGTACGCAGAACCCTGAGGACAAGAAATAGAAGAACTGGGAAACAAGCCCATGGTACGTGGGATAGACACTGCAGAAGTCTCTGAAATAGAATGGACCAGAAATGGGAAGTTTCTGGTAGGAAGAAAACAAAATAAGGAGACCCTGGCACATGCCCTGAGCTCAGTCAAAAGGTGTATATCTATGCTGCAATTCAAAGATGTGACCTTAGCTCAGGCACACATCCACAAGACAGCTAATGATTGATAGCCTATGGAAGCTGACACCTTCTACTTATCTAGTACTGCAATTCAGAACTGCAATTCAACAAGATTAAAATACACCTCTATTTCTGCTGATTGATACAGGTTCTTCAAATGATCATGGGTGGTCAGGATGTAGGCCTATTAATCACATGTCTTCCCCCATGCCTATCCTCATTTAATAATGGGGCTTCTTGCAATCCAGCTGTCCGCCCACATGAATCATAATGCAAGAAAGGGCCCTAGGATTACATCTCATTTCACAGTTTGCTCATTATGCTTATGTCATATTCATCCACCACCACCCCCAAAAAGCCACCCTAATTATATTATTATTCCTATAAGTTGAGAAGAAACTTATAAACTATAAGGTTATTATGAGAGACTTATAATGGTATGAGTAACTTATGAAGAAAACTGATTACATTATGAAAACAATTAAAACTGTTGAGTGGCAAAAAAGGTCTCTTAATACATTTTTCTATTAGCCACTTTCCTTGGTGAAATAATACATTTTGAGTAAACAAAGGAAACCAATTCATTTGAAATGGCTATTTTTAAAAGGCAGAATACCCATTATAATCCTACAAAGGATTACAACTTTATTTGCTGTGGTCAATAAACTTATGCACTATGAATAATTCCAAGTACACAGGATCAGGGAAATAACGGGACATTAGAAAAAGATTAAATTGAGTTCAATGACTGGGTTCTGTCCTTTGGTCTCTTTTCACGTCTAAAATCAAGCAAGATTAACACTGCAAAAAGTTAACTTGAAATATCTACGATTCTGTCTTACATTTCATAGATTTCATAGATTTTTAGGGTCGGAAGGGACCTCAGTATATCATCAAGTCTGACCCCCTGTTCTGGGCAGGAAAGACTGCTGGGGTCAGATGACCCCAGCTAGGTGGTCGTCTAGTCTCCTCTTAAAGACCTCCAAGAGCACCATCTCCCTTGGAAGCCCATTCCAGATTTTAGCAGCCCTCACCATAAAGAAATGTTTTCTAATGTCTAATCTAAATCTGCTCTCTGTCAGTTTATGGCCATGGTTCCTAGTAACCCCAAGGGGCACCCTGGTAAACAGAGAATCCCCTAGTCCTTGCTGTCCCCTCCCCCGACAAATTTGTAGACGGCTACAAGATCCCCTTCTCAGCCTTCTTTTGCAGAGGCTGAAGAGATTTAGGTCCCTCAATCTCTCCTCGTATGAGTGGCTCTCCTCTGGACCCTCTCAAGGTTATCCATATCCCTACTGAAGTGCAGTGCCCAGAACTGGATGCAGTACTCTAGCTGCAGTCTTACGAATGCTGCATAGAGGGGAAGTATCACCTCCTTAGACCTGCTCGTGATGCACCTTCTAACACATGAAAGTGTGTGGTTGGCTTTACTTATCACTTTGTCACATTGACGACTCATGTTAATTTTGAGTCAACCATGACTCCGAGATCCCTTTCTGCTGCTGTGCTGCTTAGAAAGTCACCCCCCAGACTGTAGGTGTGTTGGTGATTCTTTCTCCCTAGATGCAGCACTTTGCACTTATTCTTGTTAAACTGCATCCTATTCTGTTCTGCCCACATTCCCAACCTGTCCAAATCTGCCTGAATCTGCTCACTGCCCTCCAGCATGTTTACTTTGCCCCATAATTTAGTGTCATCCGCAAATTTGGACAGAGAGCTTTCCACACCCTCATCCAACTCACTGACGAAGATATTGAACAGCACGGTCCAAGGACTGAACCCTGGGGAACTCCACTGCCCACATTTTCCAGGTCGAAAACAACCCGTCCACCACCACCCTCTGTGTGCACCCCATAAGCCAATTCTCCACCCACCTGACCGTAATCTATACCACAACTGCTTAATTTGTTTATAAGAATGAGATGTGACACTGTATCAAAGACCTTTTTAAAATCCAAGTAGATGACATCTACCTCAATTTCTGCATCTAAGCATTTTGTGACCTGGTCGTAAAAAGAAACAAGGTTAGTGAGGCAGGATCTACCTGCTATGAAGCCATGCTGGTTGCCCTTCAGCATTATTTTTCCTACTGGACTCCCACAAATGTGATCCTTAATAATAATTTCAAAGGTTTTCCCAAAGATAGAGGTGAGGCTAACCGGCTTATAGTTACCCGGATCATCCTTTTTCTCCTTCTTGAAAATAGGGGCTACATTGGCCCTTTTCCAGTCTTCTAGGACCTGTCCTGAGCACCATGAGCGCTCAAACAACCTCACCAGTGGTTCTGCAATGACACTGGCCAATTCGTTCAGCACCCTTGGATGAAGCTTGTCCGGGCCTGACGACTTAAACACATCCAGCCCCACCAAATGCCCCTTTACTAGGTCAGCACTAACTGTCTTATTTGCTAGTATTCATGTGATCCCTTCATATTCTAACACAAACACATTTAAACTGTTAAGGTGTTTGTAAGTGGATGGCTTAGCCTGCTGATAGGAAATGGTTTAATATTTGAGAGCTCCTCAGCCAGTCCTCCCAACTCAAGCAGTCTTTAAACTGCAAACAAATAGGCAAATAAGCAAGCAAAAAACCCAAACCCTGATGTCTTGTCACAGGCACTCAAAAAGGAACCCTCTGGGTGCCTGTAGACCTGTGGGACGCTTGCTCCAACATGCTGTAATGACGTGCGTCAGAGCAGACTTGATTGAGTCTGCTGCAGCATGGTAACTGGTATGCTCCAGCAGCCTTGGCATCTTGTGTATTCAGCGTGCCTGCACTTCAAAATGGTGGCGAGGGCACTTTAATGAAAGCTTGTTGAACCAACTTTAGTTACAGCACCCCTGCCACCATTTCGAAGAGCAGAATGCTGAATACATAAGATGCTGCGGGTGCTTTAATTAGAGTGGCTCCTGAGAGCTGCTCTAATTAAAGTGACCCCACCCCCCCCACCACTCCAACCCAGAGAACATATGAAGACTCCCTTTGGCTCTAGCTCAAGGGTGGGCAATTATTTCAGCTAGAGGGCCACTTAATGAGTTGTGGTGAGCTGTAGGGGGGTCCCCACTCTGCAACAGGAGCCCCACCCCTTTACAGGTGCCCCACCCCCTAGTTACCATCTTGGGACCAGAAGTCCCACCCCTTCACCCCTGAGATTTGCCATTGGAAGGCCCTCCCATTGCCCCCAGAAGTACTCCTTGGGGGAGGGGGAGGGGGAATGAAATCTTGGAACCAGGAAAAAACCAAATCATATACTTAAAGTCAAACATCTACTATAACGTATTTTAATTTTATTTCAAAAAATATTTTTGTCCTGATTTATGTGCGTTTGCATAGTGTATAGAGAGGTGATTGGATAAAAACTCAAAAATAAAGTCTTACCCTTGTATACTGCGGGGGATGGCGTTGGCGGGGTAGGGGTGTGTGTGTGGTGGGAGGTGGAGTTTGTGAGGGGGGTGTGGCTGTGTGTATATGTGAGAGGATTGCGGGGGTGTGAGCAGCAAGTGGGTGTGTGGGGCATAAGGGAGGGGGGGACCCCCCACACATACACTGCCCCATGGCACAGAGCCCCTGCTGCTGCCGGCAGCAGCAGCAGGCCCTTGGGGTGCTCATGTCCTGTACAGGCGCAGCCACTGGCGGCATGCAGCTCCAACCAGTTCTGGAAGCTACACATGGCAGCAAAGAGCAGAGCCAGGCTGGCCCATCTAAATCGCATGAGGCTCAAGCGCAGCTCCCAGGATTTGCACACCACTGGGGGGAAGCTCTGTGCAATGGAGCCGGTGGCCTGGCCCCACTCCTTGCCACCACGTGCAGCTCCTGGAACTGGCTGGAGCTGTGTGCTGTCTGGCGGCTGCACCTCCAAAGGTCATGAGCACCCTGAGGGACCATTGCCTGCTGCTCCTGCCAGGCAGCCAGGGGCTGCTGGCAGCAAGGGCTGTGCATCATGAGGGGCATGTGGGGGGGACCCCCACACTCCTTCACCCTCCCTCACATCCAACCCACACCCTGCCCACCTGAGCACCACACCCCTGCCCAGCTGCAGCAGGGACACAAGGAGGAACCACTGGAGGCCAGGGAAGCCAAGCAGGTCTCCCAGTGGATGCAGCAGTGGCAGCAGTGGTCCTGCCCAGAAGCTGTGAGTGCTGGCTGGGGCTGGGGCCCTCACGTGCTGGAGCGTGGGAGTGAAGAGCACGGGCTGAGCAGGGTACAATTAACTGGTGGCTGCCTGTGGGCCAGATGAAGTCACCTGGCAGGCCAGATCCAGCCCACGGGCTATATTTTGCCCACCCCTGTTCTAGCCCCTAGCACAGCAGCCTGGCCCATGGCTATAGCAAACTGCTATTTTCACAACTGACTCCTTCCCTCCAAACTGTCCCCTCAGTCTCCCTTTCTGCTCCCAGTTGTTGAGCTCTCAGTGAGTCACTCCCTTGTTAACAGCTCCCCACAGCAGCAGCTACTCAACAGGACTGGCTACCACCTCTTAAGGGGACAGACCACTCTGTTACAGTATTATGTGCTGCTAACTTTAATTTCTGTTTAACTGCACCACATCTGTTATAGTTTATTAGTTAAATGATATGTATATGCATAGATCCTAAATTCATCATAAAGTAAGCAAAAGAAAAGCTTCAACTGATATTTACAAATTGCATATATATAATGGCACAGATCCTGGAGAATCCATAAAGATCCAGCTGACTCCTGAGACAGTAGTATAATTAAGAACCTGGGAGGGTCCCCTTTTCCTCTATTTTATGAATAAATTATTCAGGAATTAAAGTAACTGTGAGTTCTTAGTTATACATATGACTTTTCTCTTAGGCCCTTGGCACCCATTCATTTAAAGGCACCATGAGAATCTGATCCCTGAGCCCAACAATCAAGTCTCCTGCCATGCCATGTGCATGGCAGGAGGTTTGATTTTGAGATCAGGGATCAGATCCCAGTTGTGCCCTTTCTACTTGTCAGTGCAGAGGGAGCCTGGAATCATGATCACGGTCACAGGCAACTCCAAGAACCTGTGCTGTCCTGGGTTCAGATCTGACAATCAACTTCTTGTCAGCCCTGGGTCCATTCAAGGGCATCCCCCTAGGGAGTTCTGCACCCAGCAGCTCCAGTAGGGATGCATAGGGGATCAGAGGTCCCAGCAGGGTGAGCCAAAGGGCTCTTCCCACTAAGGACTTTAAACTGAAGGCACAAGGTTTAAAGTCACCAGTGGAAGGAATCCTTCAGCTACCCCCACTATGGGGGGAGGGAGTGGGACAGAGACCCCTGCACCCATACCAGAACTGTGGGATGCTGGATTTAAAGTCCCTGAAGGGAGAAGCTGTTTGGCTCCCCTCTCCAGGAGCCTCAGTCCCCACACTAGGCAGCCCAGCTGAGTTTGGGTGCAGTGGTTTAAACTCCTGCAGGGAGGCTGTGGGCCCAGAATCAGGGCTGACTGTCAGCACCAGCATAAAATATAACATGGAAAGGGGCCCCTATTTTGATAAATGTAGTTTAGTATTTGCCTTTTGCCTTTTTCGCTGTAATCTCCAGTTATAGGTGCTTGCAGACACTGCTCTATTCATACCTGAAGGATAACTACATTACGAATTGGAGCTTTTATGATTCCCAAGAAAACTACATAGCAATCATAAATGTATCTACTATTTCCTTTTCGTGGGTCACCTAAAAGTTTCACTGCATGAAACTATCTTGAGACACAGCTGAGCTGGGCCTCCCTACTTTAAGAGTCTAGCAAGTTGAAATTGTATTGAGATCAACTGCTCTTCTGAACAAATGTGTGACTTCCCTTTTTCCTCCACGGAGAAAAAATCCTGACTTTCTACACACAATGTTTTCATAATAATTACTCTCATATCCAATCAATATGATCTGTATGAGAACCAGAAGAATGTCTGATGTTTTTCTAGCTAATGCTTGCTTTTTTGTGACATGCAGTAGGTTAATGATTTTC
The DNA here is from genome assembly GCF_000455745.1 of Alligator sinensis. Taxonomy (NCBI): domain Eukaryota; kingdom Metazoa; phylum Chordata; order Crocodylia; family Alligatoridae; genus Alligator; species Alligator sinensis. The sequence continues at coordinate 1,902,103 of NW_005841878.1, forward strand.
TTTACTGGTTAAAGTCTAAAATGCCATTAAAGACCACATATATTTGTGTTTTCCCTAAGATTGCTTCAAAGATGAAGCAAGCTGGGCCTCAAACATGGAGTGCTTTTGCTTGGAGGACTAACAATAGTGAACTTTTTAGCCCTAGTGATGCGTAGGGAGCATACACCACCTACTTATTGTTCTAGTTACAAATGATTTATTCACAAGGTAGCTGGTGCAGAGGACATGATATCCTGGTCAGTACACTTAAAATGGATCCTGTTCAGCAATTCTGCAGTTGACACTTTATATTAACATATTTCATAAGTGCTAAAACAGAAGATAAAGTAGGATGGTACCTCAGAGATGAACTTGCTTAGGCTGAAGGTAAGGCAGGATGGCACGTTAGAGACCAACTGGTACAGAGAGGCATATCCTAGGCACCATTTACCTTGTCAGATGCTATGAATGGATCATAAGGGACCAAGACTGCTCCTATTACCTGTAAGTGGTTGCCTACAAAAGCTCATGCCTCTCTGAACCAGTTGGTTTCTAAAGTGTCACCCTGTCCTAGCTTCTGTCTGCCTTCTGACCAAGGATCCTGGTTTTCTCCGATTTTAAAAAATCTCCAATTTTTGGTTAAAAAAGTAACTCCAAATCCACGTTTCCATGATTTAAATGAAACACCACTAATATATAGATATCTAGCTCTATTTATCTATATATAGTGATGTTTCATTTTAATCACAGGAAAATGTGGATTTGGGGTCCTTTTAAACCTAAAATTGGGGATTTTTTTAAATCAGAGAAAACCAGAACTCCTGTTTCTGTCTAATGCAGCTAACCACCTTTATAGTTTAAGCTAATCATCTCATCAGCTGAGAAAAATAAGCCCATAATGCTCCGAGATTAAGAGAAGAGAAGATGGTTTCCAAAGAATAATTTGTTCACAGATGAAAGCCCTACTTTATTAACCTATTCTTAAATGAGTTTATATATATACCATTCATCAATTACACTTGATATATTTTTGGTAACATAAAAAAGAAGATACAACTCTGTCTGAAATCAAACAGGCTTGTTAGAAGAACTTCATTTTTAGTGAAGTGATACCAATTTTCCCTGGCAAAAAGTCCTATATGACTTTTTAATAAGAGCCCTTGTAGCATGCTTAAATTTGCCAAGTGAGTTCAACTTTGTAACAAGATTTATGTATTGAAAGAAACAATGCTTGCAAAACAAATCAAAACATAACCATGACTATATTTTCTGAAGTAAGATTTTGAATAATTGCTAAATATTGAAACTCGCAGGCTAGATTGTTATTTTTATACAAAAAGAATGATCATTAAATCCTTGTTACTCAGTGTTACTGCTCTGTTAGGTTATTCAGGATATTTGAGCTCTGTTGAGATGAATACAGCTGAGGTAAACAGCACATGTCTGCTAGAAGCATTGAATTCAGCCATCTCTTAGACCAGTGTTTCGCAACCTGTTGGTCATGACCCAAAAGTGGGTCTCAAGAATATATGAAAGGGTTGGAAACAAACTTTAAAAAATGGATTATCCTTTAAAGGATCAAAACATGGGAAACCGCAACTTTTCCCTTGCAGGCTGGCAGAGTTTCAGCCTGCGAGGGGCTGCTTGGGCCCCCCCCCCAACACACCCACCCCATGCCCCTGACACAGGGGCAAAAAAAAAAAATTATCAAGGCTCACATTTGTGAGAGCCCGGCAGGACAAATTATGATGAGGGGAAACCAACACGGGTTCGTGGCAGGCAGATCGTGCCTGACTAATCTAGTTTCTTTTTATGACCAGGTTACGAAACGCCTGGACACAGGAGGAGGGGTGGATGTCGTATACTTAGACTTCAGGAAGGCCTTCGATACGGTATCCCACCCCATACTGGTGAAC
>NW_005841878.1:1904840-1909429 GCF_000455745.1 Alligator sinensis
CCTGGGGGTCTTCAAGAGGAGGTTAGATGAGTATCTAGCTGGGGTCATCTAGACCCAGCCCTCTTTCCTGCTATGCAGGGGGTCGGACTCGATGATCTATTGAGGTCCCTTCCGACCCTAACATCTATGAATCTATGACACTGGGGAGTCAGGGTCTGGGGCCAGCCGGTTGGGAGTGAGGGTCACTGGGTTGGGACTGGCCACTGATGTTTACAAATGGGTCCTAGTACAAACAAGGTTGAGAACCAGCCTTAGACCTGTGGGGAGGATCCAGCCCACGAATCCCAGATCTATGGCAGCATTTCAGAGAGGGGATGGCAATCTGTTGGCATTTCAACAGAGGGGAGAATTTCGTGGCGATCAAGAAACGCCATCAAGCTGTGTGCGCGTAGTAGTAGTGTGTTCGTGTGCGTTGTTCAGATTTTTAAGTGCAAATGGAGGTCTGGCTAGGAAATAGCATTGAGCACAGCAAGAAGTGAAAGCTATAGCTGGAGCACAAAAACTAGAAAGAACAAGGAGCAACAGGCTTAGTTATAACGGGAGGAAAAGTCTGGCCCCATCTCAGTTTACAAAAGCAACAAACTGTAACATCCTCCAATTGGCTTCCTCTTGTATAAAGACAGCAAGAGAAAACACCAGAGATCTTCCCATCTGGAGCTCCAAAAACACCTTTTACAGACCTGATTTTAACAGTCAGAATTTCTAGCTTTCTGATTTTCACCAAAGCAAAACCAACCAGTTCTGTCCATTAGTTTCTTGAACACTGGCTGTGATTCTGAAATAAATCAGATACGGTTTTCAACAGTTTCATGTTACAAATAGTTTAGGTATTCCCTATGTTCACTCTATATGGTAATTTTCTTATATCTTCGTCACCGCTATCAGTGCAATTTGAAGAAAAGCCAGACTGTCACAATTTACCGAATGGAAATATGTATTCTGAATTTAAACATTCTAAAAAGAACTAACAGTGGTCTTTATTTTAAAAAAATTCCCTCCCCCTGACTAATCTTCCTCACTTGAGTTGTACAACTCTGCCAGTCCTTCACACAATATAAAACTGTGACACACAACATTCCTGCCCCAAAAGACCTGCCTTATGGGTGTCTGGGATGTGTTTCAGCATTAAGTAGTCAAGGAAACAGACTTTCTGTTCCCTGCCTGGGTGGTTGTAGCATGCAGCCCTTTTAGAAAAAAAAATCTTTCCTTTCATAGGGGAAGAACAGAGTAACTTTAGTGGGAACAGCCCCCTAAAGATCCTGTTTAAAAAGGCTGTGAAAATACCCACTGTTGTAATAGGGACACAGGCCACACATTTGCACCTCATATGTATAAGAATCTTAGGATCTAGAAAAGAGTGTGGAGGGACCTAGAGAGACGTCCACTGGATAGAAATGGGTAATATATAGTAATCATAACATCAAGACTTCCAGATTAATTGGAACAGAGGAACTGTCATAACAAATGAGACACAAAGTTCCTCTAAGGTCAGAATCCTGTTTTTGACAGTGGCTGGTACCAGATGCTTTGCAGGCAGATGTGGCATAATCTGTCCAACATTAGGTCTCATCCTGATCTCTAGCAGAGATTGTCTTAAGCCCTTATGTACAAGGTTTAGTATCTCTTCCCAAATTGTTATCATCAGGATGTTTCTGTTATATATGCATGTAACCAGTCTCTTTTTGAATCTTGCTATATTCTTGGCCTCAATAACAACCTGGGGCACCCATTTCTACAGTCTAGTTATGCACTGCTTGAAAAAAATACCTCTTTTATCAGTTCTGAATTTGCCACCTTTAAAAATCATCAAATGTCTCCTCAATCTTATGTTCTAAAACCAGAGAACAGAAGCTCCAAATTTACATTTCCTAGACCATTATCTCATAGACTTATCCTCTTATTTATCTTCTTGCAAAGGTAAACTCCAACCTTTTCAGCCTCTCATTTAGATATGTTTCCTTGTCAACCATCGTTTTGTCAAGCAGTCAAACATCATCTGAATGTTATGTTAGCTGCTTATTCCTTGAATTGGCTCTTTCCTTGATGAACTCAAGGCCAGTTCAGGTGTTTGACTGATGATCTTTTTAATTAACAGCTAGCTTAGACTTTTTTAATAGTAAAAAGTGGTTCTACTGCCCTAATTGGGAGGTATGTGTGTGTGTGTGTGTAAATTGATAAAACCATTGGAACTGCCCGACTGATCCTCTCTGTAATTCCTACCTGTTAATTATTCACTCTTTCTTCTGGAATTCTGGTGTTTCTGGCATTCACTTAGAGTAGTGTTACTTGCTACTATTTTCAAGGGCCAGTTGTGTTTTGGGTGGGGCTATCAGATGACTTGAAGGTCACTACAAATTACTTTGGGGCTGTGAAGGTCACCCATCCTAGTGTTCACAGGAGCAAGGTCAATCCTAAATCCTGTTTGCTCCATTTAAAGCAGTGGTACTCGACCTCTTGGGGCTGGATGGGTGGTGCCCAATCCCTCCATGGGCCAGATCCAGCGAGGCCCCATCTGGCAGCATGGAGTGGAGAGGGGGAAAACCTGGCCCTGATCCAGCAGTGCAATGGAGGCGGGGTTGGGCCAGCCCTAAGCTGGCCCTGTGGTGGGGAGTGGCTGTGGCCCAGGCCCACAGGAGGCAGGGAACATGGCCTCGCCCCAACCTGACTGGGTAGAGAGAAAAGGGCATGGCATGGTCCCACGGGTGGGGAAGGCAAAGGACCCAGCCCTGAACCAGCCACACAGGGGAGGGGGCATGGTCCAACCCTGCAGGAGGCTAGGGACAAGGCCTAGCCCCAACCTGACCAGGCAGAGGGAAGAGGGCATGGCCTGGGCCCGCAGAGGATGAGGGAAGGGGATGTGGCCCATCAGGAAAAATGGGCACAGCTTGGCCCTAACCCTATGGCCTGGAGGGAAAGGGTCATGGTCTGGCTCTGATCTAGCCATGCAGTGGGTGGGTCCTGGCCCAAGTCAGACCTGCTCTGGAGGACTTGGGATTTTGGCAGCAGGGAGGGATAGCAGTACTGTTACTGCTCCCCCACTGCCAACTTTCCCAATTCAGGAGGAGTCTCACAGACGGGATTCCAATGCTCCACAGGCCGCATTTGGCCTGCAAGCTGGAGGTTGACCAACCCAGTTTAAAGGAACCACTTCTTGTTCCTGTGAAGCTGTCGAGCAGCTGGAGCACGTCCTGCCCGCACATCCAACCCTGCAAATCCACCAGTACCGACAGGCCTGTAGGCCCATACATGCAGCACAGGCAGTGTGTAACACAGGCTGTGTCATAAGCTGACCTGAGCTTGGTCTGTGGCAATGACATAAATTGAGCATACACTGCAGACAGTGATATGGTGCACTAACATAATACAAGGGAATGGAAAAGGACTGGTGTAGCTACAAAGCATAACCAAGTATGGAAAACCCCATGTTAAGTATATAATCATGGTTAAACCATGCGGCCTTGGACTTCTCCGAAGTTCAGCAAAAAGGAGGAAGCAAATCAGTGAAAGTCCCCAAGGGAACAAGGAAGCCTGACCAGTTGACTTTTTTCCCCTCGAATCCAAGGCTATGTAAGCACTGTCTTTATTAGAACAAATAAGATTTTACTGTTGTGTAGCCTAATAAAGTCTTTGAACTGTGACTGGAATAGTCTCATTGGCCACCAGTCTCACTCCCAACCCCTGTTAAAATTTGGGAGTAATGGCCTCCCTTCAACCCCCCCCACTCTTAAACTACCAGGACTCACTCTGCTTTGCCAATCCAACAATCCCATACAACCAAACAGGTCAAATGTGGCAGCAGAATAACAAACAGCTTGAAAAGCTCAAAAGGCAGATTAAGATTTTTTTGGCAACCTGGGCAAAAGGACTGGAGGTCTCTTTCCCCTTCTGGTGCTGCTGCAGAAGTGCGTGACCCAGTCCTCGTTCACTCACTGGAGTGTTATGGTGTGCAATATAAAGTAAATAAGAGCAGGACTTATTTACACGCTTATTTGCATGTTTCCCAGGGTGTGGTAATGTAATAAATCTTCTTCTTATTTGCTTTATATTGCTCACTGTAAACAGCCAGTGAGTGAATGAGAAGGCCATTCTTCAAAACTGAAGCCTAACTATCTGATACCTGACAACACTGAACCTAGGGGTCACCCCCACCAGCATCCAGGAGGAAATCTAGGCACCTGGGGCCTAATGGGCAGGGGCACCTGTGCTTCAATCCACCTACGTACTGTGCTGCTGCTGGCTGCCCCACACCTGGGCAGCTGTTTGGGTCAGAGGGGAAAGGTGGCCTCTTCCTCGAATTGGGAGAGGGAGCCTCAGCTAACATGGCAGACAAATCACAGATATGACATGACATGACATGATGTCACATGTCGCCAATCCCTGGCCTGAAACCCGAGACGTGCCCCACCTCGCGTCCTCCCAGTCCCCGGGCGCCTGGATGGAGCCAGGGCCGAAGTGTCTCCCCGTCCCCCTCCCAGATACCGTCACACACTTGGAGGCCGGGGAAGGTGGTGGCGACGCGCCCAGCCGCCGGGGCGCGCGGGGCCGGGTTGTTACCTTCGGCGCGGTGCAGCGCCCGGAGCGGTGGCCCC
>NW_005841878.1:1909452-1910835 GCF_000455745.1 Alligator sinensis
CGCAGCCGGGATGGGGGACGGGAAACAGCGCGGCACCGGGTCCGACCGGAAACTGGGGCCGGGCCGCCCCGCGCGCTGCGCCTCGCGCTCCGCCGCCACGCCGGGCCCTCGGGGCACCTGGCACTACATGTCATCATGACTGACATGACGTTGCATCCCGTTACGTGCCATGACATTGCATCGCATGACATGACATGACATGACACTGCATGACCTTACTGACATGACGCTGCATGATTGCGTGACATTGCATGGCACTGCATGACCGTACTGACATGACATTGCATGACAGGCTGCTATATCACATGACATTGCACGATATTACATTGCATTGCATGACATGACATGGCATTACTGACATGACCTGACATCACATTATATTGCATGACTGCAACCCATTGCATGACATGACATGACATGACATTGTATGGTATCACATGACATAACTTACATCACATCACATCACGTTCCATGACATTGCATCGCATTACATTGCATGACATGATGCTACATCATGTGACATTGCATGTTATTACATTACATTGCATGGAATTACATGGCACAACATTGAATCACATGGTTATGACATTACTTTGCATCACATGACATGGCATTACATCACATTACACGTCATTACACGATATCACATCACATTACAAGGAGAGACAAAGATTTCTTAGGGTGACCTCTTTTATTGGACCAGCTCTGGTTTTTTTTCCCTTTAGTTTAAAAGGTTTATTTAAATATAGTGTAAAAGTGGCATTGTAGCCATGATGGTCCAAAAGTTACGTGAGACAAGGATTTCTTAGGCTGCTTACAGTGGAAAATCCACAACCTAAAAGAAACCAAAAGGCGTGGTAAGTCCAATGAAAGAGATCAGCCAAAGAAATCCTTGCCCCTTGCATAATTTCTGGACCATCACAGCTACAATCTCACTCTTACATTGCTGCAGCATGGAAGATATCAAAATCTGCCCCTTCCAATGGAAAATCCACAACCTAAAGGAAAAAAGAAAGAATATAGTTGGCCAATAAAAGATATCACCATAAGAAATTCTTGCCTTTCACATCATTTGTAGACCATCACAGCTACAATATCACTCTTACATTACGTTCAACTAAAACAAACCCACCCAAAAGGTTTAGTTTTAACAAAGATCTGGGACCCGAGTGATGAGCAGTGGGGCTGTCTTCACAGGGAAGCAGCTGAACGCCACAACCAGAGGTGCTGAAATCAGAACATAAAGCAGAGATTCTCACCCAGGTTGCTGCAACACCCTGCAGGCTGGGGATGGGGCTGCACTGGGCTCTTCCCAGCAGTGGGGCCTTGCCTGGACTATGCTTGGGGCAGGCAGCAGCAGTGCTGGGAGGAGGAATACGGGGG
>NW_005841878.1:1910935-1933717 GCF_000455745.1 Alligator sinensis
CCCCCGCCCCCAGCCTGCAGCTGCAGCCCGCCTCCCCCCATGCAGAGCCAGAGGTACACACCCCCCATGCCCTCCCGGCGTGTGCACAGCGGCGGGGGCCACCACCCCCTCCCCATGCCAGATGGCTCCCAGACAAGCCACTTGCAGCTCCGTCCCACTCCTCATTTGGGGGCACTGAGCACACATGCATGCACGCATACACATAGCCCCCTGAAATAATGTTTTCTCTGCTTTTGGGAGCACCTCCTTGGGTTTGCCACTTAAAGAGGTGTGCTCCAAGAATCCCCCATTGGGAGATTCCCCAGGTGCATGTATTGGGCTGCTGTGCCCCAAACCTGGCACATAATTCTGAACCCCCATCTGAAGTTATTCCAGAGGATCAAGCTCCTAAAGCCCTGGGAGGGGCAAGGGCCTGTCCCAGAAGGACTGTAGAAGATGTCTATGTTGCCCAATGAAGCAGCTGAGCTGTGCTGGGACACATCCCAGTGCTGATCCTACTCCAAGGACAACGTGTTTATAGTTTAACTCTAAATTATGATTCACTTCAATGTTTCAAGGGAGTATGACAGCCAAAAGTAGTTGGCTTGCAACAGAGGGCCCACTACCCCCCATTGTACTGTTTTATATCCAGCACATGTTATACACTGGGGACTTGGAGAGCAACCAGTATAACACCACTAGCTTTCTGGCACCCAGGAAGCTCTCTTATGTGTGATGTGTTCTGTGGTAGTTGGTACTGTTAGTTTTATTGTCCCAGTTGGGGCTTTGCCTCCCAACGTAAAGCATTTCACATGCTTGGTGTTAATTATTTTGTGTGTGTGAGAGAGTGTTTCAACAGTCAAGTTACAAACATCATTTTCTGCTTTCATCTTCCTCTCATTTTTTTCTCCTTTCCAGTTAATTTCTCATATTTTGATACAATCCAAGAAAACAACAGATGGCAACTTCACGCAAGTGGATGTCATCCACAAGGGAGCAGCAAACAAAAGCTTCTTTTCAAATAGCTTTCTGCATTTCATGTTAAATGCACCAATTGTGACCCTCTTTTCCAACTCCCAAAAGAAAGGCCTGCTGCTGGGCCCACTAAAGTCAATGAAGAAACTGCCATGGACTTGAATGTGTTTGGGATCAGCCCTAAATGAACAAAGGTTTAGAAAAAAATGCTAGAAATGCACCTTAAAGTCAAAATCAAGCTTACAGGTTTTCATTCTGTTTTTTTTCTAATGCATCCTAAAACCTGTTTATAAGAGATAATTTAGGGTTGCCATATTTCCAGTTCCAAAAAAGAGGACACCTGTCATGTGGGGGAGGGGTGTATATGATTGTGGGGAGCAGTGATATGCCGGTGCCCTGCCCCTGCCCATTCTGTTGCCCCTCACCTTCAAGCCACAGTCCCCCCCCCAGCCCTGCTGCTGCAACTCACTCCTGACCCACAGACTGCTGGCCCTGCCAGTGCCTCTCACTCCCAGGTCGCAGCACCCTGTCCCCCTGGGCCATGCTGGTGCACCTCACTCCCAACCTGCAGCCCTTCCCCCCAACCCCCTGGTCTCTGCTGGTGCCATTACTCACTCCCAACACACAGCCTCCTGGCACAGCCAGTGCCCTGCACTCCCAACCTACAGTCTCTTCCCCTCCCAGTACCCCTTGCTCCCAAACTACAGACTCCCCAGCCCTGCCAGTATCCCTCACTCCCAACCCACAGCCCCCTTCTCCCTCCAGCCCTGTAGCGTCATCCTGGCTGTCCTGCCCCTACAAGCATGGGCACTGGCCCTGATGTCACTGACCCGGCCACGCAGCTCCCCACTGCCCCCTTCCCCCACTGGAGGGGCACACATGTCCCCCTGCCTCCCTTACCTTGCTGCAGCCCCAAGGCCTGGACAGCTACCCTCAGTGCCAGCAGGCATTCACCCCACTCACACACCCATCCCCTCTGCACACCCGTGCCATACACACATGCGCACACACACACACACACACACACATGAGCACCACCCCCACCCCCGCAGCCCTTCAGACAGTTCCCAAGCCCTGGCCCTCCAACCCCTGCCCCCACAGACTTACCTGCATCCAGCTGCTGGGGCTGCTCCCACCATGCTGCCTGGCTGCATGCCAGCCACGTGTGTACACGCCCTGCCCCCAGTCACCCTCTCCCTGCTCCCCGCAGCCCAGGGGTGGGCAAAATGCAGCCTGGGGGCTGGATGTGGCCTGCCAGGCCATTCTATCTGGCCCGTGGGGCCCCTAAAAAATTTAGAAAATTAATATTTAGCTGCCCCTGGCTGCCTGTCTTGCAGCCCTTGATGGCTTGCCAAAGCTCAGTAAGTGGCCCTCTGCCCAAAATAATTGCCCACCCCTGCACCAGCCCCAAGCAGCAGCTTGCAAGGAGAAGCTGGGATAAACTTCAAAACTGAGCTGACCAAAAACATTATAAGCCCTTATAAGGGCTTATAAAAACTGGTCAGAAATTCAGGGTAATATATTTACTTACGGTACACAAGGCATCTCTGGTTAATTCATAAAAAAGGCTTTGCATCTGTTTATTTCAGTTAAATGTCATAAAAATAGACATTAGGGTAAGAGGAGCATAGTGCTCCTCACCCCCCACATGGAGGTCCCACCCCCCAAACCCTGCCAGAGGGAGACCCCAGCTGCCAGGGCTATGGGGCCAGGGACCCAGGTCCACAGTCCCCCGCAGCAGTGCCTGAGCCCTGGCTGCTGCATGTAGGAGGCAGTGGCTGCTGCAGCAGGGCAGATTCAAAGCCCAGCTCCCTCACCTATGGGTGGCACAACCCCGCTCTGCCCTGCTGTGCCAGATTCTGCCGCCTGAGCCACGGAGGCCCCAGGGGGAGGGTACCAAGGCAGGGAACCTGAGCCTGCAGTGGGCAGCCCCCAGGCCTTGTAGCCACACATTTTGGCCCCGGGCCCCAAGCCCCACATACCACCCCACCTGGTTAGCAGCTCCAGCCCCAGCCCTGCCTAACTCCTTCCCTCCCTCCCTCCCTCAATCTCCCCCGCAACCTAGACTTACCTGTGGGAGCTGCTCTCTGGGCTGCCTGGTACCCATGTGCATGTGTACATGCACACATGTACATGGTACTCCCTGCCTGACCACCCTTCTCCCACTCCCCACAGCCTCCTGCAGGCTGGAATTCTTCCAGCCTGCAAAGGGAAACCCACCGTTTGCTGCATTTTTCTCCTTAAAATGAAAACATCCAGTTTTTCTCCTTAAAATGAGAAAATCCGGGTTTTTCTCCTTAAAATGAGAAAATCTGGGTTTTACTGAATTTTTTCATGCTAAACAGAAAACCCAGATCCCTGAGTATAACTAAAAGCAATAACTGACTGAAGAATTACAACAGTAACAACAAAACCCTATAAAAACACCCATGCTTATGGTGATGTTTGCCATTACATTTTCAGACCTGTCAACCAGTTTTTAAACCATTTAATATGCACATTGTTAATTTTGTTCTAGTTACCTAATCTAAATGCCATGTAGTATGGAGCTGAACCCAGTAGTCTGTGTGTGTTACATCCATATACTTACTTTTACTAACTAAGAGATAAATTAGTATGTTTGTATAATTAGGACATTTTGAGGTAAGGGTCTAGCTTGTTCTTGAAAAAAGAAACCAGATTTCAATGCTTCCATAGTTAGTAGAAGACATAATTATATAGATATCCCACATTTCTATGAAATATTACTATTTATATACTGATCTCACAATATGCAAACACTGACACTGGCGACTATACAAATGTTTGCAAGATCATAACCTCAATAAAAACATGAGTGAAGGAAGCTGTCTCAATAAATCTTTGGTGTGTTTTCATTCAAAGAACTAAGGAAGAAAAGGAGACAATAAGAAAAGCAACAGCATATACAAAAGCTTTCAAACTGTTTCTAAAATCAAAATAAAGAGCTGTAATTTATTCCAGAATAAAACAGCTATTTTGGGAAAGTGAGAGGAATTAGGAAGTAAGCAGTTAAAAACATTTGGTCAAATCCTAGCCCCACTGAAGTCAACAGTCAAACCAAAAAGCAGATTGACCCTAATCTTATTGGTAAAACACATTGACAGATACTGTTGGATGCAAAAGTCTACAAGGGCTGTGACCCTGACAATGGAAAGATTACATCCACCATTCTGTTGGCTTTTGATTAATGAGAGTCAAGTTTGATCTGACTAAGTTAAAAGATACACCACCTGCATGACCTTTGAGGTCCTTAGTTTATGGTGATGAATAAATCTCCCAGGCATTTATTTAAGGAAATGACACAATACACAGCAGAGGATTTTTCTGGAATGTGTAAACAAATGAGAAAAATGTGGACTAACAATGACACAAGAAAAGTCTAGGAATGGTGTAAACAAGCCAAGATTGCTAGGAAAACAGAAATAAAAACCTTATGTAAAGCAGTGAAGAAATCAAAGATTGCTCAAGCAAAATTTTTGGAATTAAAAGGCTGGACAATTAGAGGTGGCATTAAGAAAACAAGACACAAAACTACTGGTAATATGCAAATAAGTTAACTTGTATGGAAACACAATCAGACCAAAAGTGGTACAAAAAAGTCTACTGGTGAACTGGTTAGGTGCTGGGAGTATAGAAAGGACATGGCACTGCATTCAGATTTAGGCAGTCTGGTGCTGCTAAATGAACAGGGCAGTTTGCAGGACACAACAGATATCAGCACTAGACTATCAGCAGGTGAAAAAGCAGTGAAGCAGTTAAAAACTGGCAATACTGCTGGTGTAGATGATTTAACAGCTGGGCATTTCAAAGCCTGTAGAATAAATGTCAACAAGAAGTGGTACCAGGTGAGTAACTAATAGTGCAGACTGAAGTAACTTGAAACATTTTCAAACATTTCCAAACTCTTGGAAACATTTCAGAAAGGAATCATTTCAGCCAGGGGACATTCCTGTAGCATCCCCTGGCAGGACCATTCAAATTGCTGGGGCTGCATGCAACTGCATATTCCAGCCAGGGAGCACAAGGAGGAGTGGAGGATATCTGGGAGGGGCAGAGGCGGGGGCTCTCCCATTCTCCCCTGCTGGGATTCTGACTTTCCAGCACCAATCCCCTCTAACTCTTCTCTCATGGGAGCAGATTGGTTGAGGGGGCTGGGGCTGAAAAACCCAGCATGCAGCAGTGGCAGCAGCGGGACTCTGAGTGCTGGAGCAGCTGGGACGAGGGAGTGGGTCCTTATGGTTGTACAGTTTGGCAGGATGTCCACCCCACTCTCCCTCCCTCTCCCATGGAGGGGGTTGGGGGCAGAGAAGATCACTGTGGGATTTCAGATGACCTATGGTCCCCATTCCCATATAGACATAACAAGAACTGAAACACTTCAAAATAGTACCTCTTGGAGCACTTACAGTGCTGTTGGGCTGTTTCAAAGGGTATGTATGTTTGTACAGCTGGACCACTGAAGTGTTTCAAAGGCATTTGAAACTTCTACTTCTGTCCACACCTTCAAAGTGATAGCTGTACCAATCCAGAGGAAAGGCAATTCTGCCAGTCCAAATCATTACAGAGGTATATATTTATTTTCAATAATAGGAAAAAATTATGATGAAAGCTGTTATCAACAGATTAAGGCCTGTTTTAGCAGTAGCCGGTGAGAAGTGGCAGATTCAGATATAGCTGAGGTTGCAGTGATCAGATCTTCATACTCTGATCCTTGGTGGAAAGACATGAGCTTTAGCTCACAAAATCTTGTGAGATAGATAGATAGATAGATAGATAGATAGATATAAAATTTAGTTAAGTCTGTAAAGTCCTAATCTACCCTGCCTTTTCCTTGATGAAAATGCAATGAGAATGAAGATTAAGTTGTTTGTCATTTTCATTGATGTTACAAAGGCATTTGATTCAGTTTGATGGGAAGCATTATAGAAAGGAATGAAATCATCTGATGTTCCACATAAGATGGCTACAATTATAAACTATGTAGAGATCCCTGCAGTGATATACCATTTACTGGAAACTTAAGCAACTTAAATAAATATTTGTTGTAAGACAAGAAGATGTGGAAGCACCTTCTCCTTTTTGTTATGTTCCTAAAACTGATGCTAAGTGTGACAGATGAGCTGGACATGCTGGCATGATAATGGATGATTTAGAGCAGAGGTTCTCAGCAGGTTTAGACTCAAGGCACTCCTTGGAAAATAACAGCAGTTTTTTGACAATGGAAAAATAACAGAGGAGATCTATTGGAAAGGACTCAGAAAAGACCACAACAGGTCAGAATGGTTTTAACGGTATACTTCTATTTGATTCATAAAATTAACCCAGATTTTTCATGTTTGTACACCTAACAGTACTAACACAACATGTGTAAAGATTAGGCTAAATGAGGCTCACCCTGCTGCCTGATTAACTGGTTCAACCAAACCTAATTAACTTATCAGGGCCAGCTGAGCTCTAGCCCCTTCCTACTGATTAGTCCTGGGTCTGTTTTTAAGAAACTCCTCCAGCACCTGAACCTTGCTGTACAACTTACTGGTCTCCAGTTCTTGAGCTGCTCCCGGCTTGGTAACTTTCCTGGCTTTTACCCCAGCCTCCGTGATTGTGTATCCAGCCCTTTAGTCTTTGGCTTGACCTCAGCTTGCTTCCTGACCCCTTTTTCTGGTTGGTCCCTTGGCTTGGTATTTGGTTCTTGGCTTCTTGTTGCGTATTGAGTGTGTGTGCCACCAACAGTGCCTTCGCAAGATCCTTCGGATTAGCTGAGAGGATAGATGCACAAACATCAGCGTCTTGGCCAAAGCAAATTCCAACAGCATTGAGGCCATAAGAATCCAAAACCAACTTAGCTGGAGAGGTCATGTTGTTTGCATGCTTGACTCCCACCTTCCAAAGAGAATTCTTTTCTCACAGATGAGAGAAGGTCAGCTAAGTCGCAGAGGGCAAAGAAAGCACTTCAAAGACATCGTGAAGGCAAACATGAAGAGGTGTAACATCGAACATGAATAGGTGTAACATTGAAATCAACACTTGGGAGACTTGCTCAGGACCAACCAAAATGGAGGAAGGCTCTTTGTGAGGGACCTCAATACTTTGAAACAGCTTGTTGACAAGCAGAAGAGGAAAAAAGGAACAGACGAAAAGAACAGCAGAACATCCAATGCAGCAACACAGTACCCAACCCTCCTGGAAACACCTGTCCTCACTGAGACAAGACATGTGGATCTAGAATTGGGCTATGGAGCCACCTGCAGATTCACTATTAAGATCCTTGGAAGACAACCTTACCCATTCATGAGTGATCACCCCTCAATATGTTCTGTACTCCATCTATTGTGTAAATGTGATTATTGTATCCATGGGGGTCCAGAGCTTATATGAAAGACAAGGATTTCTTAGGGTGATAACTTTTACTGGACCAACTGTGTAACTGGGATAAAGTTAGACAAACTTTTGAATGGTCTTACACTCTTACATAAGATTACTGATGATAACCAGCAATGGGCAGTGCTACTGAGCATCTTTGGTTCAAAGGCTTTTCAGAATATTTGCTTGCTTGTATCCCTGGTCCCATAACAAGTCCTACAACAAGATCTTTGAATTGCTCCAAAAAAAATTACTTTGCACCAACCCCACCTGAAACCATTCTCTGGTTACATTTCAATCAATGAAATCAGCAGCCAGAAGAAGGAATTGCTGCATTTGTAGCAGATTTGCATTGATTTTCCAAGCAGTATAATTTCAGCACCAGTTCTGAATATCTTCTTAGGGACCACCTTGTGTGTAGGGTTCAGCACAAAGCCTGCAATACAGACTTCTTGCAAGCTATAACTTAACATTTGCCATGGTTCAAGAAGAAGCCCTTCCATATGCATTTATATTTGGCCAAGATGTAACTTCTGGCAAGTGCTTCCATATGAGCAATCCTTGGATATCCTGTGTGAAGAGCATCAAGAACTTGAGTATGATCTGCACTGGGAATGACCACTCAGTTATGCCATAAGAGAGATCCACTAAGGGCAGAAAGTTTATGCTGATGTATGTATAATTAATGGCTTAAATTAATTTGGGACCTTTGCTGAAGGCTACACCTCCATACCTAGTTTAGTGCTCAGGCTAACACTGGATCATTTGTAATCATATGGGGGCTGGGGGCATGTGGGTGCTAAGGTGCATGGTTGACAGCCCGGAGGTCACAAGTTCAAGGCCATAGCAGAAGCACTCATGGCACAGCCCATCAGATTCCAGTGAAGCTGCGACTTCTGCTAAATATCTTGTCACAAGGATACAAAAAAGGTCACCCTATTCTCATATATCATGAACTGCTGATTACACAGATGTTCATTGTGACCCTGGCAATAGCAGCAGTTGGCATCATGGCAATGGGATGTGGGGATGTGACAATGGGATTTGCTTTCCAGGCTGCCTGGAAAGCAAATCCCACAGGAAAGTCTGGTGGCAGTGTGGGATAGGATTGAGGCCCCTATAGTGAGGGAGGGAGGGAGTTGGGCTGGGGCTGGGGCTGGGGCTGTTGCCTAGCCTGGGCAGTGCCCAGGCCTGGAATGTGTGGCCACAGGGCCTTGGTGGGGACCAGGATGGGGCTGTGGGCAGCTCGTCTGGGGAGCGGCGGGGGGCTGGCTCCCCACCACTGTGCATACTCCCAGGGAGGATCATGGGGGCACATGCCCCCCAGATCTGTGCACGGATCGGGCCCCCCCAGATTGTGCAGGCTGCCTGCTGTGGGCTCGGTCTCCCCACCCTGCTGCCTTCCCCCTGGGGCCTCCACAGCCCAGCAGGTGGGACCAGGCATGGCAGGGCAGACAGGCAGGGAAGCTTGATGCTGCTGCTGTGAGCTCTGCATCACCCTAGTGAGGCACTCCTTGCCCACCTGGCAACAGAGAGAGGCACAGCTCAGCATTGCTACCCCTGCTGCTGCTAGGTGGGCCTTGCCATTGTAGTGCAGGACTTGCAGTGGTGGCATTGCACTTCCCTGCCCCACTCTTCTCTGCTGTGCCAAGTCCTGCCTGCTGGGCCATGGAAGCCCCAGGGGGAGGGCAGCAGGGCAAGGAGCCCAAGGCTGCAGCAGGCAGCCCACATCTGTGCCCCTCACAGGCTCTGCTCAGGCCATGCTGCTCATAGGGGAGGGGGAGCCAGGATCTGTGCTCTGCTCTGCCAAAGCAGCCGCCGCCTTCCACATGCAGGAGCTGGGGCTCAGGTGCTGCTGCAGGAGGGTAGGGGGTTGCAGATCCAGGTTCCTGATCCCATAGCCCTGGCAGCTGGGGCCCCTCTAGCAGGGCTGGGAGTGTAGGGGACTGTGGGTGGGGTGTGAGGGTTACCAACAGGGCCAGAGAATTGTGGTTGGAGATTGAGGGGCACAAGCAGGGGTGGAGGACTGTGGGTGGGGAATGAGGGGCACCAGCAGGTCTGGGGGGCTGTGGGTGGGGAGTGAGAGGCAATGGCATGGGCAGGGCACTAGAAATCATGGCTGTTCAGCACCACAAAGCAGTGAGGAGGGACAGCCGAAGCTGGACCCGCATCCTGGTGAGCAACAGGGGCAGGGGGAGCTCTGGTTTTCCATTATAAACTCAAAATCAAACACCAAAATATATAGGTATTTAGAATTAATTTTATTATAGTGGTTGAGGCACTCATAGGCTTCCAAATTGCTTTAAAATTGTAAATATGTCAATAAAACACTGTTCAACTGATACCTATATATACAGTGGTGTTTCATTTTAATCATGGAAAAAGGTGATTTTGGAGTTTTCAATCAGAGATTTTTTGACATTTTAACAGAAAACCAGGATCTGTGCTTATCAGTTCAATCTATGCAGTTTAGGTTAACCTGCAAAGACTGAATTAATTCAGCCTCAGGTTTTTTGACGGTCTGTACACTTACGTGCATTTTTCTTTCAAAACTGACTTCTGTCTGTGGTCTTGTCTGTACTCACAGCTTAAAAAGAATGGAATCTCATCACCATTTTTCTAGAAGATGAGTAAGAAAAACTGGGGCCCAAACCCTGTACCTGGGGCCTGAAGCAGATGTCACCTTTTTGCCACTATAATTTTTATGCCAGCCCAAAGACCAAGTAAATAGATGTCCATGCCCCTTGTTGTGCCACAAATGCCAAAACGGTGGCAGCAACAATAGTTAGTAGAAAATTTCTGCTGTTTTTTTTGCAGCAGATGTTTGTTTGCTTTGTGGCAGGAGAATGGGAATTCCTGGGGTGCACAAGATTGGTTCCACACTTGCAGAAGTACTTTTCAGGAATCCTCCAGCAATCATCACAGCTAATGGGGAAACCCTGGAGTCCCCTGCCTATAGAGCTGTACTGAGTGTTGACCTACAGGATTGGGACAGCAGGGTGGTTCTACTTTGCTGGACAACAAGCAATGTCTGGTTCACCCAATGAAGTGGATCAGTTGTATTGAGACATATCCTGGCAGAGCTGATCTGCTTCATTTGACAACGTCTGTTTATAGTCTAAGTAGAAGGTACATAGCTGCATAATTGGCCAACAGTTTGGGATGCAATATTGTCCAGTCTAAACTACTGAGAGTGCTCAGTAGGGCTATGCTTCTGTCAGGCAGGTGCCCACAGGAAATAGAATCACTCAAGCACAAATGTAAAGTTGGACAAGTCCTGAAATTGTAATTGAAGAAAACCCAGGGAGAGGAGGGTTCTCCCACTGTTTTCTACCAACAGCTTAGTGCAGCAAGGGCCAACTTTTTGGGCAGGCATGCTATAAAGTAAGCCCTGTGCCCTCCCAGAGTGCCACTTCAATCTTCTTACTCTGTCCCATCTTTTGCTTTACATTTTGTCCCCTGCCCGATCTGTTGCTCTGCTTTCTGCTTGCTGCCTTAGCTTCCATTATGTTCCCTGGTCTCTCGTTGATCTGCTGTGCACCACACATGGAGGCTACCCATTTCACTTGCAGCATGCATACCATGAGTTGGCCACCCCTGGTCTAATGATTAGGGATTTTCCCAATAGATCTAAATTCTGGGCCACAAGGGCTGACCTAGAAGGTTTTGAACTTGCCATCTCCTGCTTCTCAGAAAAATACACTAACATTCAAGCCAGAGGCTAGGTATTGCCCAGAGGACTCACCAGCCCTTTTCTTGAAGGTAAGATACTACACTTTATTAGTAAGCTAGCAAAGGTAAGGCTGAATCTCAAACTGTGCATCACTGCTCAAAACTATAGGTATGTGGCTGTGTACCTGACCCTTAGGCATGTCAATAGGAATCAGTAGGCTCAGACCCCAAGAGTCTACAGCAGTGGTGCTCAACCTTTTGGTGTGGCATAACAGATGAGTAACACAGGGTTCCGCAATGGGACAAATTGAACCCTGTGTGCCAGAATCAGGCTCCACATTGTATCTGCTCAGACCACCACCCGATTGGGGCCCTGCACCGCCTCCCTCAGCCATATGCAGCTTCCTGGGGCTTCCTGGAAATTTGGCAGCAGAGGATCAGTAGTTGCTGCCATTGCTTCTCTGCCATCAAATTTCCAGACCTGTGGGAACCCCTGCAGGCTGAATGGCATGGATCCACAGGTCAGAACTGGCCCACGGGTTGGAGCTTGAGCACCTCTGGTTTACAGGGACTCATATTTGTAATTCAGTGGGAAGCATTCCTCCTTTGAGTTCATCCTGACCCAGTACCAATGTGTGGTGTTCTGGGCTCAGAACTGTGAAGACAAACTCTGTCAAACAAGTTGTGAAACCAAATAAGACTATGTCATTCAAGAGTAACATAAAAAGCAAAGAAACAAGGTCCAGTTGCAGCCAACTAGTGGGAAGGGAGAGACAGAGAATTATATGTTAATAAGTAAAAGGCATACTTTTGGCAGGTATTTATATTACATGTTATATAGTTAGGCATTCAGCCTAAATCTCTTCATTCCTCATAAAATATAGCTATGTTGGAGTAGAACAGAGCAGCTATTTAACAGGGCAACTCTATCAAATGTTTTTGCCCCTTGTTAAAATATTTTTTCCAAAGTTTGTCCAGAGCTCAGCATCACCTTTATGGTTCAGATGGAAAAATCTCTGACATTCCTTAACCTCATATAACTTATTTCTTTGTCATTTTAAAGTTAATTTTCTTTACTGTCATGTTTGATGAGTCTCAAATTATTTCCTGACAAAGTACCCTTGAGCTGACTTATTCCTGTGTACCTTCTTTAATACATTTCTCAATGATCTCTTAGTGCTAAAAATATTTCTCTGCTTGTGCATCCACTTATTTTTTTCCATTCAAATCAACTCTCTTCCACGTTTCCTCTTTCTTCTTTTCCGAGCACTGCATTTACAGCTGGTGTGATGTTGCTGATTACTTGCAGAAAGCAGAGATGTCCAACTGCCAGCACATGGGCCTTAGGCAGCCTGCAAAAAGTTAGTCTGCAGCCCCTGAACTCTCACCCAGCTGCTGCTCTCCCTATTGCTGTGGCTGCACGAGTATCAGCCAGAGGTTCCAGACATTCCACCCTCCCACCCCCACCAACTCCTTCTCTGCTTTCTGCTTCCTGCCTCGCTCCACAGTGTGAGATAGAACAGCATGGCACAGTCCACAGTGCCAGAGAAGCTAATGGTGTGGGATCCTGCCATGGCACAAGTAACTGAAGGTGAGGCTGGGACACCTGTGTGCATGGATGCTGTGCAGTGGGGAAACACTCATATGCAGTGCAGAGGGGGATGAGAGCACCTGTGTTCCCTGGGGCAGTATGGAGGTAGGAAGTACCTGGGTGCCTGGTGCAACAGTGCAGCACCTGGGACTCTTGCTGATGTGGTCCCTACAGCATTTGGCCCCCACTGATGCAGAATCCCAGACCATTAAAGACTTGGACAGACCTGACCTAAAGTAATCAGAGCCCATGTTATTGCATAGCTCATATGAAGGCAGGGTGTCATATAAACTATTTGGTTATTACCTTCCTAAATAGACTGTAAACCAATCATCTCTGTGATATGTTTACCCTCTAATAACCTGACTCCTGCTTCAGTACCAGATGCTTGATTTGCCAGAGTGCTGTGATGCATCACTTTTCAAACCACTTTATTCTGTAGGTTAACAAAATAAACTGTAAAGTATAACATTTAAATCACATTTCATATTTATTTAAGTTTTACTGAAGAATATTATTTCTAAGTTCAGTTGCTCCTAATATTTGGGCCAGTTATATATATATATATATATATATATAGGCACACATGCACATACACACGCATATATGATTATCAACTTTTATAAAACCTCTCTTTAAGGAGGATAGAAAATGTAATGGAGGATGATTGTTTTATGTTTGTGCATGGTAGCAATGGCAAAATGACTTTTTAAAAAACTTAATGAATTAAAAGAAGCAGTGAAAAATGTAACTGATAAAAGTCACATTATACCACCTAAATAGAATCTTGACACTCTAAGATGTTTTTGTATCATATTGGTGCATAATGGTTTGCAGAGCCAGTCTTACCGGAAGGATATGTCAAATCCAACAGAAAAGATGTGAACACAGACAAAGTCCTCAGTCATGCAGAATAAGTATATTTAGATTGCTTGCATTCTGCTGATAGAGAAAAGCATCTTATTTCTTGAAAAAAATCTTTTCAAAAAGGTTTTACTTCTATTTTTAACTAAGCAGTGTGCTGAACTATTTAATAGGCAGAGTAATTTGAGCACGATTTAGATTACAAGTGCTGCCTTGTGAATATCATGGATACTTTAGCACTGGAATTTATGTTATTTAAACCAAAACTATAAAACCAGATTTTTTTTCTCCCTAAGACCATATGAATAAGTAAAACAATGTGACAAAGCAACATGTCTTTTGACTGTATTTTAATATTCATCACTGCAAGCGTGAAACAGTCTTTATGACTAAAGACAACAAATGATTCAGTCAAAAAATAAAAGAATAAAAACCACCAAGAGCAAGAAAGTATTTAATCTGTTGAGACTTGTTCCAGGTAAGAGGTTTGTTCAGATTCCTTTCAAGAAAGAGGTCAATTAACCTCTTGAAAGTCTTCTTTTCAAAATGGAGAGCTTGTTCAAAGATGTACATGGCACAAAGTTTTTATGTACATTTGTTTTCAAATGAGCTGTGTAGCAAAAGGGAATTTGGTTAATTTAGGTTGTGAAGTGCTTTCCTACATGCTAGTGATACATGAAAACATTTCTTTTAAGCCAGTTTTTAGAGACCCATGAATTGATCCACACACTTTTCAGTCTAGAGAGGATTTCAAAGTAATATTAAGAGGCTTTCACAAAGATCAATGGTAGTTTGTAGTCTCTGAGTTATTACATGAAGTTAGTTCCTTACATCATTTACCATTTGTCCAGTATCTTATTGCCACATCCCTTGGTGGGAATATATAATCTCATTTAGGATCACTGCTGTTTCTGTCCCTTTTATTTCCCTTTTTTCCATCCATCATCTTTTCTGTTCCACTCTCTTTTCTGACTTTATACATCTCTGCCTTTCTTCATTTTGAATTTCTTTCCCTGCAGCAATTCTCAAATTGCTATCATACCCACTAGGATAGTCAGCAATGAAACAGTTAATACTGGCACTAAAAATATTATTGTTAGGCTTTTGAGCTAACACCAATGTACATGTAACAATTGGGAACTTTCAGCCTCTCTGCGTAGTCATGAAAATAATGCTGATTCACATGAGAGGTTTTTTTCGTCACCATGATGTTCTTTATTTTAAGTGAAAGTTTAGACTCTGTAGGATTCATAAGTGCCACACTGATTAAATAAATATATCAAGCAGGTTGGATCTGCCTGGCGAGTGGAAGAATGCAAATACTGACTGCAGTTATGAGATAGTAAGTTTGAAGTGTTGTTGTGGCTGTGATGGTCCAGGAGATATGCAAGAAGCAAAGGAGTTTTTGTTTTGGTGGTATATTTTTATTAAACCAGCTCTATAGTTGTGAAAGATATTAGACAATTTTTCAGGCACAAGGTGCCTCTTCCAACTAGCTATACAGTTGGTCTGACAGAATATATCACCATAAAACCTTGCTTCTTACAGCTGTGAGAGGGAGCTGACTGATTTTATGATCTTGGTTGCAATCTGTGGACATAAAAATGACATTTGCAGCTGTGGCGTTAGAAGCAACCCAATTCTTTAATGTTTTCCCTTTTACTTAAAAGTTTTAACTAAGAAGTTGAAAGGTACTGTTCAGATAACCATGCCTTTGAACAAGTATTTCATCTAGTTCTGTCTCAGCTCTGTTCAATGGTTGTGTTCCCCTCTACCCACCCTGCTAATCTTGTTTTTAATTAAGACTATGTAGATTCAGAGTTGTGCATTGCAATAAAGCTTACTTGTTTTTAGCTTGCTCACCATTTCACAGACGGTTTTATTACTCAAGGGCTGAAAATATAGGAATTAAACCCATTGATATATTTTGTTCAAAGCTGTGGATGCTGTAGGAATAAACCCAGAGACTGCTCCATGGATACTGGGTGCGGTTGTGGTGAACATGAGGCAACAGATCTAGGCTTTAGGAACAGAAGAATTGCTAGATGGAACATTGCTTCGCAGATACTTGGATTTCCCCATCATACCTCTCATATAGCAATGCCTATACTGTTTTGTGTAGCTCTCTAGTTTCATCTAAGTTTGCACAAAGTAGCACTGGTAGTAAATTGGCTTGTTTTCATAGTGTTTTGAAGCTTGCTTGCTTCAGATTTTGCTGAGGTTTTTTCTCAACCAGTTTCTTCCATTACTCCATTTGTGCTTTTAGTTTCTATGTTCATCGCTCTGCATCTCTTTTCCATTTTTTTAGTTGTTATCCATGAGTTTTTACAAATTTATTTAAACTTTTCCGATATCTTATATCTTACTTCAAAACCCCAAACGTAAATGTTCAGCCTAAATTAGTTAACAGTTACTTGATAAGGGTCCCAAACTCATAGTGCAAACAATGCATAAAGTGTTAACTTCAAGTCCACTAACTTCCATGGAGTTATACTAGTGATATGTTTAGCCTGATAATTTTAAGAGCACTTATGTTTCTTTCATTTTACTTATTCTCTTATGACTGTTTGACATGAAAATGTATATACAATAGATTGTGCTGTATAAGAAAACTGTATTTTCTTTGGTGTTCTTTCTTTATGAAAAATAAAGGAATAGTACTTACCATAATATGAATAGGCAGAATGGTAGATATTGAAAGCTATGGACAGATGTTCAGTTGCAAAACTTAGAAAAAAGAAGGATGTACATACAGGCATTCCAGCCCCCTGGAAGAGAGCTGCGAAGTCAAAGGCAAGCTATCCTGCCAGGGGGCAGTAAGGGTTCCCCTGCCCAATAATTGACAGTCTGTCCTCTCCTCTTCCAGGGAAGGGAACAGACTATTAGTGATCAAGGGTAGCAGGGGCAAGGAGAACTGCTCTCCTCGCCCTTGCTACCCCTGGTAGGGCCACAGTCCCAGCTCTTATCAGGGCTCTGGCAGTGACACTAGGAATTACCTCACCCACCTTTCTGTCTGCTCCATCTGCTCTGCTGATCGGCAGAGTGGGAAAGCTCAGGGTGGTTAGGGTTAGGGTGTGGGAACTCTTGACACCACTTAAACAGTCCAAGTCAGAGTGGAGACGATTCAAGCAGGCACTGCAGCAGGGTCCCCCTGACATCTAGCCACTGGGCAGGCTATAAGGGATCTGAATGCTCTACTTCTCTCCTCCCCCTTGGATTGAGGACTATGGGATACTAAGGATCCTAGGGACATCTGTCATGCCCTGATCAGGCATTACACGTGGTGTTAGAAAACTTCACTCTCCAGTGAAATAACCTTTAAAGAAATCTAACAGTTGTGGTGGAAAAAGCAGTGATTCCAACACAAACTGCTTAAATGTCTATATTCTCACTTTTTGTACTGGGAAAAGGGCATATTTCCCAACACAAATGTAGCACCTGTCCATGGCCAAACACTACACACTGTTTCCATTCTCTTCTCACTGTAGCTTTCTATTTATTTATATTATTATATTTATATTTAGTCTTCATAAATACTCACTTGCATTTTTACTGCCATAAAATGTCCTCTCTTTGCTGCTGTTTGTTTTGCCAGTCCATAACTCTTCATTGCTGTCACTTCCCCATCACTGAAATCATAGCAGAATCCAGTTCAAGGATTTCAGTCACAACCAGATATCCCAACAACTACTTACACTGTAATTTCAATGCCCACATTACTTCAGATACAGACTCTTTTGCATTTGTAAATCAAAAATGCCTGACAACCTGCAAGAAAATTAAGTTTGTAAGGGTTGCTTTGTACCTAGACACTGTTCAGAATGGCTGAAGAGTGTGCAAGAATTCTCTCTTCCCTTACTATGCCTTGTAGCTAGGCAGCTCCTGTATGAGTGCTGGGACGAGATTCTCCATCCACTTCCAGGGCACCAGCTACTTACTAAAGATAGAGCAAGGAGAAAATAAGGCCATCATTTTTTGCAGGATCCTGAAAAGCAGGTAAACAGAGATGTACAGTGCATCCCAAGGATGGTGAGATCTCTAAGCCCCAGAGGATGCTGCTCTGATAGAAAGGATGCAGTAGTGGTTCAGTTACATTGCTCACTATTTGTCGTCCTTTAGTATAGTTTGAGTCCCTATGGTCCCTTACTTCAGAAAAGTTGCAATTCCCCTTCAGTTATCGATTCCTAAATGTTTAATCCTTCTGCATTCAAAATCTGTGTCATTTCAAATGCTGACCTTGTGTGCCAATGACTGAAGGATCAAGCAAGAAGCTAATCACATCCCTGTAGCTTGTGATTACTGAAGTCCCATACTGAAAAGCTTCTCAGAAAAATGCAATCTGCAGACACATATGGATAATCTCCTCAGACAATTCCATTTAGGAAGGGCGCATTCTTCCAGGTCAGATTGAAATAAGCAGAAATGCTTGGCCCCATAACAAACAATTTTTGCTTTTGAAGATAGATTTAAACAAATAATAATAATCACGGTTACCTCTGAGCACTGGCAATTTGAGGCTGGCATAAAGCTGTGCTTGGAGAGCCATTTTCTACCATTAGGTAAAATGAGGTATCCTGTTTGACTGAAAGTGAAGTTGGCAAAACTTTCCCTCACTGCTCTGAGAAGCCTCTACTCTTTCTAAGGCACTGGACTTAAGAAAGCCTGCTGGGGCTTGTCTCCTTCACCCCACCCTGCAAGTTATTAGCAAGGATTCCTGAAGTCTTCTAAAGGCCAAACAGGTTTATCAGAAGGATTTCTATAACTGGGTACAGAATGCCAAAGAGCTGTTCTGAGGCACACCACTTTGCTGCTTAAAAGAGTCTGGTGTTATTTGTTTCTCCTAAGAATTGGTGCCTGGTGGGGGAGGGTTTAAGAAGTATTGCATATCCTTAATGTGTTCAGGTCTCAACCATTTGTAACCCTACACAAAGAGAGAGCACTTTACTTCCTCTTAGGAATAAATGGAATCTTGCCAGTTAGAAGTTCTGAGTATGTATCTAGGTGGGGAGCTGGCAAATTCTCCAATGTCTTGAAGACACAGAATCATTAATCATCACAACATTACTTTTAGAAGCACTTCTGACTGTTACGAGTTTCTAGTTTTGCAGACTCACAAAACAGATTTTTCCTCTTTAAAGCATTTGAAGTTATATGATTATTTCTGCAGCATGGAACAGATGGGAGTCAGCTCATCATAAGACCATATAACCAGGATTTGAGGAGAGAATTGCCTCTCCCAGTAACCAATACACAGGGGGTCAGTTCTGAATAACTAAGTGGGGCATGGGCAACAGAAAGGGAAGTACAAGTAGTACCAAAGAACAATTTCTGCACACAGGGAAATGGAATTTCATACCTTCTCTGGAGAAATAACTGGCTCTCTAGGGGAACTAAGAATGCATGCCTAACAGGCTTACATGTCAATGCTGCAGAAGCTGAAGTCATTCAGTTTAGTTCACAATGAAATAGAGTTTCCCCAGTTTAGCTTTCATTTACTGATTGCAGGGTAAGAGTTGAGAAATGGATAGTTACTAATGGGTTGTTCGTTGTAGCCATCTTGGTCTAAGGACATAGACAGACAAGATTATTTGAGTAAATGCAGTATCTTTTATTAGACCAACTAAATAGTTGGAACAATTTTTCCAACTATTTAGTTGGTTTAATAAAAGGTATCACATTTGCCCAAAGAACTTTGTCTGCCTAGTTACTAATGGAGCATCTGCTTTGCAGTAAGCCCCTGCTCTCTTTTAATGTGCTAAATTTTCTTTGTTTATCCATACCTTGAGGGTATGTTTTTCCTTTTGATTAGTTTAAGCCACTCCCAAGCAATATAAATTAAACTGGAAAAAGGTACTTAAATCACAATTAGAGTATCTACATAGTGGGGTTGTAACAGGACAGTGTCCCTTTAAGATGGAAGAGTTAGCCCCATTGAAAGAGCCCAGCTGTGGGGCATTGGGGTAGGCTGGGAGTGCTCTGCTAGAAGCTTTTAAAAGCTCCCAGAGCAGTAAGCAGGAGAGGGGCCAAGTTGCTGTGCCAAGGCCCAAGCCCAGGAGCTCCTGTAGTGCCTGGGATGGGGCAGAAGGGCGCGGTTTTGTTTTAATTGTTTGCTTGTTTGTTGCCTAAAGACTATGTTTTATTTGAGAGGACTAGCTGAGGAGCTCCTCAGGAAGCAAAACCCAACTGCAGAAACCAACAGGGTTAGGCAACCTGCTGACAGTTATACCAATATTATTATAGCAGTTTCAATTCATACCATATCAGTATAACTTCCATGTTGAGAAGTCCTTAGCTTAGTTATAAAGTGATACAAATAGCTATTTTTCAGCTCTCAAGTGTACTTTTCAAGAAAAAGACGTTGGCATCCTGCCACAGTAACTTAACTTTCTAAACAATTCAGCCTATGTATTAAAAATGCCTGGACTATGTTTGTTATAAACACTTAGGCATAAAGAAGAGATGACTGCTGAGTTTAGGTTGAAATAAAATAAAAATCAGGGAAAGAATCAGGATTTTATGATGTATGAAGCTGCATGTAGGTCTCCTGCAGTTTCTTGCAGGATTTTCCAGATGTGCAGTGAATAAGACAGAAGATTGCAGGGAGGTAAACTACAAGTGTCCAACTCACAGCCCATAGGCTATATGTGGCACATGAGGGGTTAAGCTGCAACCCCCAGGCTCTGGCCATGCCACAGGTCCTCCTATCACTTTGGCTGCAACAGCAGCCAGTCTCCCTTTTCTCCTTCAGCTTCTGCTCTCTGTGGCTGCCTCAGGAGTAGCATATAATGGCACATTACACTATAGTGAAACATTTATAACAGTTGATGGGTATAGTTGTAGCCGTGTTGGTCTAAGTGTTGAGCCCCAGCTCAAGTCTGGGATCGTGCCCGGTATGCAAAAGCCAAT
This sequence comes from Alligator sinensis, assembly GCF_000455745.1. Classification (NCBI taxonomy): domain Eukaryota; kingdom Metazoa; phylum Chordata; order Crocodylia; family Alligatoridae; genus Alligator; species Alligator sinensis. The sequence continues at coordinate 1,931,304 of NW_005841878.1, forward strand.
AAAGATACCAGGGGTGAAAGTATAAAGATTTATTGCTAGCAATATAAGGTGCAAGCGGAATAATTTCACGTAACAAGCACACAGATTCTTAATTCTAAGCATCTTTTATACAGGAGTATTGGACCTTCATAAGCATTCTTGTTTGCTAATTGGTTATAAGGGAGTGACGCAAGGAGTTCTTTACTGAGCATGTCTCTATACCCGTGTTTTAGCTATGTATCTCATTTCCATACATGTATGTTTCATTAGCATACTTTCTCCCCACCTAGGGGTGTGAATCTTAATATTTAAATCAGCACTTTGCCCTAGTCCACTAATTCTGCTTTTGTTTTCAAGCCTCCTTTATCTAAGACTGTCTTCTCCTTATCATTGCAGATGGGCATTAGTTACATAACAGAGACTTTTGCTTGGGCTATGCGTAGTGGTTTCTAGGTCAAACCTAACATTTTCCCCCTCTGGAGCATTTTTAATTATTTTTATTATAATTGCTCCACTCAATTTGTTTCAACACAAACCTAGTATTCTCAGCTTTCTTCGTTTGTAAAATCATTTGATTCACCTTAGGTCTGAAGATAGATAAGACGACAGGTGAACATTGTATACATAGGATATTTGATTGGTCTTGTTACAAAGGATTCTTCTACCTTGGTTCAATTTGAAGCAATTATTAGTACAATTAACTATTAGGAAACATTCAGAAGCATTAGCTGTTGCCTGAACCCGTACGGAAAACATGTCTCTATTCTTCTCTTTTACAATAGTCCCCCACTTATATATATTCTGATATGTACTTTTCTTCTCTACATTCTTCAGCATAGTATAATTTTGTAAAATTTTTAAAGGGGTTGGTACTGCGATTAAGCATGAGGTAAAAACCAGGTGAGCATTGATCCCTCCCGCTAAGCAGAAGTCCGTTCTATTTAAAATTTCCCGGGCCAGATAAATCCAGACATTTTCCTGAGGGTCAAATTTTTGTTGTAAAAGGGTTTCCCCTCCTATAAGTAGGAGTGGACAGATCAGGGTGCCCCACAATAAAACCTTGAACAATTTCATAATAAGGCTTATAAAACTTAATCAAAGATTGTCAAATTATTCAAAGTTCCTTTCTTTTGAATAGGAATTTCAAGTCTCTTATTGGCTCCACCTTCCACTGTTCTCTGTCTCCGGTCCCGGAGTCTGCAGGGATTCCTTCTTGTTCTGGTCCAGCCACCGGCTTTAGGCGACTGGAATGTATCCAAGTCTTGATTCCTTCGAGCTTTGCGGCCGTCGGGGTCGTTAGAAGTACCCTATATGGGCCTTTCCATCTGGCTCGAAGTGGTTCCTCGTTCCAATCTTTCACAAGGACGTAACTCCCAGGTAATAATCGATTTCCCAGGGCAGGATACTGGTCCTGTGTCTGCAGCACGTCCCGTACCTGCTGATGGATGGAAGACAAAACAGAAACCAAGGACCATACATATTCTCTAATCATTCCCTCTCCTAAAACATGTAACTGTTGTTCAGTACCCATGGGCAGACTCAGAGGGTAAGGCTTACCATACATTATTTCAAACGGGCTTAATCCCAATTTAGAATGTGGTGCGACCCTTACTCGTAACAGGGCCAAGGGTAGGGCCTCTGGCCATTTGAGTCGAGCTTCTTGGCAAATCTTTGCAAGGTGTCTTTTTAAGGTCTGATTCATACGTTCCACCTTTCCACTGGACTGAGGTCTCCAAGGGGTGTGTAAATGCCAGCTGATTCCCAGGAACTCAGAAACCTTCTGAGTAATTTGTGCAATGAAATGTGGGCCATTGTCTGACCCTATTCCTTTTGGAAGTCCGAGGCGAGGTATGATTTCTCGTAGGAGTGTCTTGACTACCTCCCGGGCCTGGGCAGTCCGACATGGGAAGCACTCAACCCAATTAGAGAAAGTGTCCACAAAGACAAGGAGATATTTTATCTCTTGTTGCCGGGGCAACTCAGTAAAATCCACCTGCTATTCTTCTCCTGGCCCATTGCCTATTCTCTGATGTCCTGAAGTTTTTCTTCTCCCTCCTTATGGGTTATTTCTCTGGCAGACCTCACATGTCTCTGATACCTCCTTGGCAGCCTCTCTTAATCCCACTCTAGTTACATAGTAACTGATCCATCTTACCAGGGCCCTGGGTCCGTAGTGGGTACCATGATGAGTGCTCTTTACTACCACATGAACCCAGGCAGCTGGGATGATAATGCGGCCATCCCTTGCTACCAGCCACCCGTGCTCCCCCTTCTTTGCTTGAAACTCTTTTATCAATTGTTTGTCTCTCAGATTTGGCCTTGAAGAATAAACAGCTTCCAATGTTTGCAGGCAGTCATGTACAAGATCTGGTGTGTCAGCCATAGATGGCAGCAGTGTTGCTGGATTTACAGTGCGAAAAATGGCCAATTTTTTT
>NW_005841878.1:1935265-1940364 GCF_000455745.1 Alligator sinensis
CCAACTTTCCGACGGGGGCATTCCCGCCTCCAATGTCCTTTTTGTTTGCAATAGGCACACTGATCTTTCTCTAATGGATCCCGTCTCTGAGGCTGTCTCCGGGATCCCTCATTTCTAGGTTTTCCCGTGATTGCAGCTGCCAGTAGGGCTGCCTGCATTTTTATCTTTCTCTCCTCTTTTTTTGTCCTGTTGCTTTTCCTGAACACTTTCTCGGTTAGTAAATACTTGGTAAGCAATATCTACTAGTTGGGAAATAGGCATACCTGTTGCTCCGTCTGTCTTCTGCAATTTCTTTCTAATGTCCGGTGCACTCTGACCTATAAAAATCATATTTACCATGCGAGCGTTTGATGTATCCTCCGGGTTCTCACGAGTGTATTGTCTGAAAGTAGTGTAAATTCTTTCCAAGAAGGCACTCGGGGTCTCGTTTGTCTCCTGTCGGACCTCATACACCTTACTGAGATTCTGGGGTTTTTTCACAGCATCTCTCAATCCTTGGAGGATATATTCTCGATAGGCACGGATGGAGGTCATATCTTGGTCTGGTTTCCAATCTGGCTCCTGGGTGGGGACATGATTGTCCCTATTTCCTTGCAAATTCCCTGCGGTAATTTCCTTTTCCACGTACTCACGGGCTTTGTCTTCTACCATTCTCCTCTCCTCTGATGTCAGCAGGATATCTAAAAGAGACTGAACATCTGCCCAGGTTGGGTTATAGGTTTTGAAAATCATTTTTAAACAGGTTTTGTACCTTTTCAGGATCTTCTCTCAAGCTGGGGGTATTGTTCCGCCAATTATACAAATCTGATGTAGTGAAAGGAATGTGCACAAAGGTTCGCCGGTAGGTTGGCTCCCCATCATCTTCTAGAGGCCCAGGTACCACTTGTTCTCTTAGGGGAAATACCCCATTTCCCTTCCCACGGCCAGGATCAGATTCCCTGTGATGTTTTCCCTTAACCCCGGAGTCTGCTCTTAACCGTACTCTCCACCCACCTCCTGGGGTTATATCAGGAGAAATCGGGGAATCTGGAGATATTTTGATTGAAAAACAGGTGCTGGTCATTGTTACTTTGCACTATTTTCCTGCTCTTTTTCTGGATCCAGTGGTACTTTTAAAAGTATAAATATGAGTTTGGCAGTATTGTCATTTATATTTGGGAAACAGGCCATGTGAAATTGCTCCTGGGTATCATTACTCCAGTCTTAACTCCAGCTATTCTCTCCCTGGTTTGTCAGACCCACACTGTGATTGGAAAATTCAAACCATTTCACCTTGTCATACATTCTGCTTCTAATATTAAAAGTACTCTTACTAAAGAAAGCAATGACAATCTGCTGAACTATATATTTCAGTGAAGCTTGCAACTCAACATAGGATATTCCACAGCTTCCCTAAGTTGCCTGCTCCTGTGTTTCACCAACTTAACTGATACTATTTTTCTTAATAGACAGTGTAAATATTCCCATATTTTCTATATCATGCCCTGATGACACTATATATATAATAGTTGGAAGGGTCCATTAAAGCTGAGCCATGACAAGCAATAAAGCCTTTTTAAAAAGTCCTGGGTTATTCATTGCCCAATGATAGAATCCCCAGATCGAACTTTGTTCACAGAAGCCATTTGTAGAACAATAAAAAGTAGCAAAAAAAAAAAAAATCAATCAAAATTATTCTGTCTGAGAACTGGGAGAAAGTTAAGTTGATATAAATAGCTTGTCTAAGTGTCCTTGGAAGCAGTGACTTGCTGGTTTTGAGGAAGATGTTTGTATTTTGCACAATGAAAAATGGAACTGTATAACATGCTTCCAGGTTCTTTAAAATGCTTTCCCTAAACCACAAGCATTACTCTAGTCCTATCAGTGTGTGTTTGCTACATTGACAAGTATGAATGGCTTGCTCTGAAACTTCAAGAATATGGCCTGTCTGAATGTATGATACCACTGATTTCTGGTTTCCCCTACCAACAAATAGCTCCTGTTTAAGCTAAAGTAAAATAGATTGTTATAGTATTTCTGGGGACTTTACTGAATGATCACTAAAGGGAATCAAGCTTTGAACTCTAAGAGGACTAAGTGAGGTGAAGGTAACTGGATGTGCATCTAATCGAAGACATGAGAAGGTTTAAGTCTTCTGGAACAGCACTATGTAATTGTAAGAAAGGCAGCCTGAATGCCTAGTAAGAATCTTCCTAGATAATGACTCGGCTTGAACGGGACATGAGCCTGGGAACTTCAATGCTAAAGGCATGTGTTTACATCCCGCTGTTATATAACTCCATTAGCTGAGTTTTCATTTTTTGTGGGTCAGTCACTTATGGGCCAAGGACATTTAATGCATTTGCATAGGTTACATGTTTATTCTCTTAGGGGAATCTTTTCATATTTAGAAAGGCTTGGATCTCACATGAGGTACTATTTTTATAGCAAACCCCTATATAGGCAATCTAATGGGTTTGAACTTGGGGCTATCCCATGATAAAGGCACTAGTCCTTAGTGTTTGCACCAACCAAGGGGCTATTTTACTTGGTTGTAAACTGCAGTAGGATTTTGTCTTGTGAGAATGCCTTGCTAGAGATAAAGGAAGACAAACACAGTAGTGGTGATCATTAAGATTGTTTTTTGCCAAAAATTTCCCACTCTTTCTAGTACTGTTAGGGTACACAGGTCTCCAGGGAGGATCATCATGTCATCCAGCCCCGCTCAATGTGGTTGTGCACACCATGGTGCTTAAACTGGCAGTGGCAGCTGGCCCATTTTCTATGCTATTTATTCATTTATTAGATTTATATGTTCTGTTTCCCAAAAAAGGCTCTGGGCAGCTTACAATAAAAGGCAAAAAAAATAGGAACAGAATAAAATAGTTAAATATAGCATTCCCACTATTGCTAATAGTAACAATGGGGTGACATTCTTATTGCAAAAGTCCAGGGTAGATGAAGCTATACTGGTCAGAGGAATAACTTGTGTATAAAATGGCCACCAGCAGGTCACCAGAAAAGGAAATGATCTGAACCACATCAGTGAACATCAGGTAGTTCTTAATGCACATTTCTTCAGACTGACATTTCCTAGTAGGATCAAACATACATGCATGATTGGGGAGGCAGTCATCTCTTAAACAGGAGACTTTTGGATAAAGTTAAAAAGTTCTCTGACCATCACCCACTGAAACCTTTTCCCACTAAAAAACTGGAGCACTGTAAAGATGCTTGGGGATAGTTTTACCACCAAATAATTGTCCATCACAGATTGCTAATGGTTCTTTCTGATCTATCAGCAAGAACAGCTCCCTTTATCTATTGTTAGAATGGATGCAGTTACCAGTAAGTAGGTACATAGGTAGGCAGGCATCTGTCTCACAAGACAATATAAGCAGGGTGAGTGAGGCACCAGTTCACTGAACATTTGGCTGTAGAGCCCAATTCTTGGATCATAGCCCCTTCTGCACTTATCACAGCTGGAGTTTGTATCAAACAATCCTGAATATGTCCTGAGGTTTCTTCTTTCCTTTGCATGTTGGGTTTTTCCTCAAAAGCCTTCATCTCACGCTTAGCTGACAATTTCCAAGGGATGTTTCAGTCACCAAAGCAAACTTGATACAGGTACAGCCATGCCAGGACTAAAAGACGGCACCAATTCAGCTCAAGCTGGGTTTCCTATGAAGGTGGTTCAACTGTTGCAAAAACCATGTAGAGGCTCCAACTCTTCAATCTTTGGAGGTTAGACCAAGTTCTCTGCAAAGTATCAACATGCAGTGCAAGAGATCATAGTGAATCCGGGTGCTGACACACAAGGAAAGTCTGGAGAAATGAAGATAGCTTGCTTTCACAACCAAAGCGTTCGAGGTGCCCTTGGACTGGACAGGCCCCTTGTTCCCGCTGAGCTGGCAATGCATTTTGGATCCAAACAGCCCTCTTCTGGTGGTGTTGGTGTTTTTCAAATAGGTGGCAAAAGAGAACCACTCAGGGCTGAGTGCTCCCCAGCCAAAGGGGCACTGGACAGCACTGCCTGTGTGACAGAGAAACTAAACCCAGGGAGGTGTGTGAGGTGGTTTTAGTCACCACCAATGACTGGGGGAGCCCAGTTGCCTACCCTCCTGGGGAGACATATAGGGTGACCACAAGCTTTCTTGCACTCGAGTTGGATTCATTAGATGCTGCCTTCTCCTGTCAGACTTTTCAAGGCAGGGTTTTCATTTTCCATGCACCCAAGCTTTCTGCCTACTGCCCAGGGTCACTGCTGAGGCTTAGGAGAAGGACAGTGGCCACCTGCTGCCACTGTAACTGCCTGAGTCCTGTTCTAAGCTACCTTTTTAAAACTATTGCTCAAATGTATATAACAGTTGGAAAAGGCAATCAGGACTCGTAGTAGAGATGATATCTTGTATTAGACCAACAAGATGTTTGCAAAAAAAGGTCTTTAATTGCATGCTGTCGGGCACAAACACCCTTTATCAGGCAGTGGAGAAGTGATTGTAAAAGTTCTCCTGTGTAAAAATGAAAGTTCATATTTCATAGGATTTCATAGAGGAGTCAGTAGATGGAAAACTCCTCTGGGCAGTCCATTCATAGCTGGTAATAGTTGGAAGGGTCCATTAAAGCTGAGCCATGATGAGCAACAAAGCCTTTCCAAACCCAGCTGGGCAAAGCCCACGAGTCCAGTTCCAAAATTCAAGGGAGCAGGGCTCAAGCTCAAGGCCGTGTGGCGATTACCCTCCCTCCCAGACCCATCCTCCTGGGGCTTTGATGCTCCCCAAATCCAGACAACCCCGGGCCTGGAGGCCTTGGGTTCAGATGCCCCAAGTCTTGCTTGCTATTAGTAAAAAAAATAAATAAAGGCTAGTCCCTTAACCGGGGAGCCCAAGCCCACAGGATGCGTGTGTGGAGGGGGGGAGGTTGCTGGAGGCTTGGTCCTTCTCAGGACCCCCCTAGGAGCTCCGGAGGGGCTGAGAGCAGGCAGCCCCCTGCTCCCCCAGGCCGGGAGGGCACGCGGGGAGGGCTGGCGGTGCCAAGCCCCGGGGTGCGGGTCGGCCCCGCGCCATGTCAGGGCTGACAGCGGGTCACGTGCGGGAGGCAGCTGCAGCCCGGCTCCCCGG